>NW_028258317.1:28330000-28638152 GCF_053883595.1 Heterocephalus glaber
GAAAATGCCCATACTTCCAAAATTGCTATGTAGATTCAATGCAATCCCAATTGAAATTCCAGCAGCATACTTCATGGACCTGGAGAAAACAATCCAAAAATTCATCTGGAACAAGAAGAGACCCAGAATAGCAAAAGCAATTCTAGGTAACAGAGACATAGCAGGGGGTATCACAATCCCCAACCTGCAACTCTACTACAAAGCTACTGTGATAAAAACAGCAGGGTACTGGCAAAGAAACAGACCTGAGGACCAGTGGAACAGATTAGAAGATGCAGAAACAACTCCAGACACACTCAGCCTCCTCATCTTTGACAAATGAGCCAAACACCCTCACTGGAGGAAAGATACCCTCTTTAATAAATGGTGCTGGAAAAATTGGGTTTCAACTTGCCAAAGATAAAAACTAGACCTATATCTCTCACCATGCACTAAACTAAAATCAAAATGGATTCAAGATCTAAATATTAAAACAGAAACTTTCAACCGGCTAGAGCAGAGGTTAGGTAGAACTCTTGAAGACACTGGTGTAGGAAAAGGTTTTATGAACAAAACCTCAGTTGCCCGGGAACTAGCACAAACAATTGACCAATGGGATCTCTTCTTATAAAAAAACATTCTGTACAGCAAGAGCAACCACCAACAGTGTGAAGCGACAACCCACAATGTGGAAAAAAATTTTTCACCTGCAGTCCCTCAGACAAAGGTCTACTATCTAGCATCTATAAAGAACTTTAAAAAATCAGACCTCCCAAATTTAAAGACCCAATCCAAAAATGGGCACCTGAAATGAACAGACATTTCTCAGACAAAGTAGAAATGGCAAATAAACATGAAAAAATGTTCAATGTCACTAGTCATTCAAGAGATGCAAATGTAAACAACGCTGAAATTCTACCTCACTGTGGAAAGAATGACTGCTATCATGAAATCAACCAATAACAAATGCTGACGGGGCTGTGGGGAAAGAGGAACACTGCTCTACTACTGGTGGGAGTGTAGACAGTTGCAACCACTGTGGAAATCAGTATGGAGATACCTCAAAGAACTAGGACTGGAAGTCCCATTTGACCCAGCTATTCCCCTGCTGAGGATCTTCCCCAAAGAATTAAAAGAATCATACCACAGTGATATATGTGCACCCATGCTCATGGCAGCACAATTTCTACTAGCTAAAACTTGGAAACAGCCCATATGCCCATCACCTGGAGGTTGGATACAGAAAATGTGGTTTTTTAATAAAATGGGCTACTACTCAGCCATCAAAAATGAGAAATTAGAGACATTTATTGCTAAATGGATGCACATTGAGGCGATACTCTTAAGTGAAGTAAATAGAACACACATGTGTAAATACCAAATAGTTTCTCTAGTGTGAGAAACTGAAAGTGTAAATAAGGACTAAAAGGTATAATAGATAATGTGAAACAGGAAGAAAGGGGCAAAGGTAAAGGGGAATTGGGAGGGGTAGGGGAAAGGAAAGAAGGAAATGAAATTAATATGTGAAAATAAGAAAAGGAAACAAAGTCTTTTTAAATAGGGAGGGATGAGGGGTTGAAGGGAGGGCAGGGGAAGGGCGAAAAAATAAGAACCAAGAGAGTGTGTAAAGGTGCATATCTCCAATGATGAATGTCATTATATTGTACACCTAAAATGTACAAATAAAAGTATATACAAAAAGAATACATTAAGAGAGTGTAAAGGCAAGCCATAGCCTAGGAGAAAATACTTGCAACAATCAAAAAGTGTTCACATATATAAATTATTCCAAATTATTAATAAGAAAGAGGCAGAACCCCATAGAAAAGATTGACAGAAGCCTGAAAAGAGGATACTTTACAAAAGAGGCTATTCAGATTTCCAGTATATATTTTAAAGGGGGTACATGTCATTCATAGCCAATGTGACAGGTAAGCTAGATTATCAAAATGATTAGTTTCAGTACCACCCAACAGATTAGTAAAGCACACTTCTGGGTGTGTCTCTAAAGTGTGTGTTCATGTGTCATGGAAGAACGACAGTGGGTACTATATCCAGTCCTTGACCACTTCCTCTCTGATGCTGTTTCCCTGCTCTACTTTTCAGTCATCATGAGTAAAACATCTTTGTTGGTCATCCCCTTCTCCATGATGTTTCTACCTTGGAGCCAGCCTGAAAAACAGACTGAAACTTGTGAAAACATGGGGAAAAATAGGCTCCTTCCTCCTTTAAGTTCTTTATGCTGCATATTTTGTTCCAGTGATGAAAAAGCTGACCAATACAGAAAATTGGTACCAGGAGTGGGTTCTTGCTATGACTATACCTGATTATATTATTCAGAAGCCTTTGGAACTAGTTTGTGGAAGGAGTTTTGAAATATTCAAAATTAAAAACTAGAGAATCCCTAGACTGTAAACAGAGGTTGACGGTGATTTTGGCTTGAGTTCAGAAAAATACAATGCTGATAGGAATGCAGACAGTGAAGGCCAGGCTTGTAAAGTTTTGCCTGAGAATGAAAGACTGTCAAGAATTGGACTGGAGAGCATGCATGTTACACTCTCACTTATTTACATTTTGCCAGTGTCATGAGACTACAGAAAATTGAATTTAGATATGGTACAATAATTGATCTAGTAGAGGAAATTTCAAGACAGCCCCAATATTCAGGCTATGGCATGGTTACCACTCACTGCTCTTAGCCAGATCTATAATGAGAATCAGGAACAAAAAGTAGAGCTGAAAATTTTGAAAACTTAAATTTTTCCCAGAAAGAACCATTGTAAAGTTCAGGTCAAAAGATGTGTGGTTGCTAAAGAGACTCGTGCTATTAAAAGCAAAGTTCTTTGAACCAAGACAAAAAGAAAGATGCCTTAAAGGCATCTCAGGAATCACCAAGACTCCACTCATTGAAGGAGTTCAAAAGTGTAAACCTTTCATTTGAGAAGAGACATCCTGGACCCATTGCTCAAGAAAGGCAACCTAGGAGAATTGGTCCCCTAGGATTTAATTTACTATGCTCAGCCATTCAGGAATTCAGACTCTGCTAGAACTATGATTCAAAGAGATCAGGCTACTACTCAAGCCAACAACAGACTTGGGCATTGTCCATGTGATGCTGCTTGTTCAAGCATGCAGAATGCAAAAGTCATGGAGGTTTTCATCCAAACGTCAAAGGAAGGCCTGTATGGTTAGGTGATGTACCTCTGAGAGGAGGGTGCATGAAGATGTAGGAATGAAGCTGAAGGTATAGTGGAGGCCCCAAGAAATCAGAAATATCAGGAACATAGAATGTCTGCCAAAGAAAGCTGCCAGCAGCAAGCAGAATCAGCCCAAGAGAGATGTCATGCAGTCTGTGACAAATAGGCTCATAGGCATAGGATCACCCCAAGCCCTCTGAAACTCACATCTTACCACCACCTATCCTGGATGCCAGACATGGAGCAACAGGACTTAACGTTTGCCTTGCTGGATTCAGTCTTGCTTTGGTCCAATTCTTTAGTATCCCTCTATGCTTCCCTTTTGGAATGGCAATGTTTACTCTGTGCCATTTTGGGAGATTATATAATTTGATCTTTGAATTCTACAGAGATATAGAGCTAAGAGTTTTCCTTCTGTCTCAGAGGAGGCTTTGCCTTGGACTTTTGAACAACACTGGAACTGTTGAGACTTTGGGAAGGGCATTAGTGTGGTTTTGGTTACACGTGGAATAGGTGGACTTATGACTGTGTTTATTTGACGATTAAGTGTGGTTTACGGAAGTTTGTTTGGATGTCAAATTAACAAGGGGTGGATTAGTGAAGCACAGTTCTGGGTATGTCTGGGTGTGTCATGAAGCATGACCTTAGGTACTATATCTGGTTCCAGGTCACTTCCTCTATGATGCTATTTCCTACTTTGCTTTCCAGCCACCATGAACTAAACAGCTTTTCTTGGTCATGCCCTTCTGCATGATGTTTCTTCTTTGGAGTCTACTTAATGTAAATTCAATCCTCCAAAACCATGATCCAAAATAAACTCTTCCTCCTTGAAGTTGTTTATGCTAGGTAGTTCATCACAGTGATGAAAAGCTGACCAACTCATGAATAAAAGATAAAGATATATCTCTTCAATCCCATCAGAACTCAAACAACTGAAATTACAAGGGTTAGCTAGCCTTAGGAGGAACAGGTAGTCACATACTACTGACAGAATTGGTTTGTATATTTTCCTTATATGATGTGTTTAATTTGAAGACATCAACACATTCAGTGACCCAGCAATTCCCCAATAATAAGATAGAGGCAGAAAATAATCAACCTTGAAAATTAGAGATCAAAAATACCAAAGAAGGGAAAGGAATAAATATGAGAAGAGGAAAAAACGGAAACAAATTCTTTGTAAATAGAGAAGGGTGGAGGGGTTGAAGGGAGGGCAGGGGAATGGGAAAAAAATAAGAACCAAGATATATCATGTAAAGGTACAAATTCCCAATGATGAATATCATCATATTGTATACCTAAAATGTACCAATAAAATTAATAAATTTTTTTAAAATGCCAGCCCCAAACAACCTAAACCCTTGCCTTGCTTGACTTGTAGAGTAGCCACGCAGCAAGACAATAGTGATGGCAAGTTCAATAGTTGACTGTTCTGTCAACTTGAGTAAGAAACACCCACCTGATTGGATTAGCATAGCTCTGGGTGTGGCTGGCTGGATTTACTGAAGACAGAAAACCCACTCTGGGTGTAAGTAGCAGCAGCCAATAGGCTTGTAGCTTGAATGCAATACAACAGGGACAGAAGAAGGAAGTCTTGCTTCAGTTTCTTCACAGGAGCTCCAGTCTTTGCCTTTGTTATGGAACATTGGTCTTCCAGAACAGACCTTTCAACCTCCCGGCTCAGACTCTTCAGCCTCCCAACTCAGACTCTTCAGCCTTCCAGTGTAGAACCTTTGGCTTGCAATGGGACTCTGCAACAAGTTTGCCTAGATCATTTGGCTCTCCAGTGCACAGAAAGCCCTTTTGTATTTTTCCATCCCTGACTTCTCAGGCAGCCATTGTAAGCCTACCTTGTAAATCCCATATAAGCATAGAGTGTTATATATTAAATCTATTATTTGAGTAAGCCCTGACTTATACAGCAGGTAAGGTAAAGATAGGCTGATTGGGGCTGATCTTTAGTTTTCAAGCCTGATGAATTTCCAGTTAGGTCTTATTTTCAGGAAAATGGAGCGTGTATTGATGTCTGTATATTATGAAAAGACATACGTGAGAATACTCATATCAACATTATTTGTAATTACTGAAATCTAAAACTAATCCATATGTCCATCAAATAAATAAATTGTGATATGTTCATATAATGAAACACATCAGATCCATCAAAATGAACAAAAAATACCCATAAGAAATAATAAACTTTAGAAACATAATTTAGCAGAAGCCAGACACAAATACATTAATCCCATAAGGCTAAAAGAAGAAGAGGCAAAAGTATCTATAGTATCAGGAGTGAAAACAGAAGTTCTACCTTAACAGAAGCATGGGCACAGTGGTTAGAGGGACACAGTGGGGTCCTAGGGTGCTGGCAGTATTCTATTGCTTGCATAAGGAAGTGGTTTCACAAGTGAGTTCATTCTGAAATAATTAATTCAGGGAAATTGATTATTTCTGCACATTTTTGTGTGTGATTATGTTCAGTTAATAGGTTTTCTTTTCCTTTTTAAATTTTTAATGGATCAGATGTGGTTTTTCTTTGGAGAAATAAAAAATAAATAAAAGAATTTAAAACTCATTAATATCAATTCCAATCAAACACTAAGTCTTTTATCAATATAATTAAACTAATGTTTTAAGTCTGCACAATTGTTCTTTTAAAATAGGATTAGAACAATTTTAAAGATGAATAAAGGAAAAGATTAAATAATCTGTACAAAACTTAAAGGTCAGTAAGTTCCAGTTCCAGATTAAAAACCCTAAGTCCTACTATTCCAAGCCCAGTACCATTGTTACACAGGTGTTTAGAAGTTTAAAAATACTTATGTTTCACATCTTCAATCCACCAAGAAATTGTGTGTAATAGGATAGATATACCAACCGCATTGTGTCCCAGGAAATTATATGTATTTGGAGGTGCCTGTTGGTAAAACCACCTTCTCAAAAGCCTCAGGTCTCTTCCATACCCAAAGGCACTCTTTGAATAATGTTATCCTGTCACCTAGTCTCTGCCATAGGTGAATGGTTTATAGGCACAGGTTTTGAAGTTAGAGTCAAGTTTAAATCCCAGCTCTGTTAGTAGTATTTGGTTTCTCTGAGTCTTTGATTACTATACATACAGTTTTTTTTTTACTTGTGGCATTCTCTCCTGCAGGGTAACTGGCCAGTCTAACTGTACACTCTCTGTGACTGAGGGGAGTGTAAGATATAGACAGAGTTCTGGAAGTTAGTGAGAATGGAAGTTTAAAATCTCTACTGAGGAGAAAGGATCCACAAAATGATAAGAGCCAACTAGGCAGAAGCCATGAAGAAGAAAAGTGAGTAAAGAAAACTTTGTCAGTAGCATTGAGCAATAAAACTGAAAAAGAGATGATTTAGGAAATAGGCATGGTGGTACACAAAAGTATGGAGCAATGGACACTGTTTCTGAAAGAAAAGTTTTAGGTTCACTATAATTGGTGCTTTTGTTTGAAGAGTGCAGGATACTGCAGTGTGGGGGATGAAGCTCGGGCACCCTGTAATGCCTTTCTATAGTTACTTAGAACAACTCCAAACCTCTGCTTATTGCATGATAAAACTGAGTACATCATTGTCCTCCTGAGCCCAAAAGCTCTTTAACACCTGAAATACCAATTAGGAGAGAAATAGATCAGAGTTAGATTAAACCAATGAATAAAGGTTCAAGTTTATACAGGAAGGCACTTAACTTTTACCTAATGAGTGTTTTCTGTAATCTTCTTACACTTGTCAAACTGAGACTGACTGTTCAGTGAACAAATTATTTCTAATCTAAAGAACAGTAGATAGGATCTTCTTAGCTATTCATATAGAGAAAATGTCTGGAACTGTTCCACTCAACCACAAACTGAGGCATTGCTATTAAATTTCCAGATGGAAAATACAACTGGAGGAGAGAATCAATAGTCTTCAAAGTCTACTCAAAGGCAAACCAATCTGAAAAGTGACAGCAAACATCCACATGCTAAAAGATCTGGACTTAGACCAAGAATATGGCTTCAAGTACAATAGAATTGCCACATTAATTATTTATGTTTTCTGTATACTCAAAAAACTCATAAAAAATAGGGATAAGCAGTGTTAGACATAATGAAAACACCAAAAAGTAAAAACCATTGCTGCTGGATTTCAGATTTTACTTTAAGGGGCTGAAGTTTCTAATTTTAAATAGATTTTTAGACTATTGTATAAACTATTATAGGTCCTTTGGTATTCATTCCCCACCAACTAAATGGATAGCCAGGAAAAGATGATCTGAAAGATTACTTGAACAAATAGAGGTTAAAAAAACTTGTGTTATTTTCAAAACAAATACTATATGTTGTAGTTTGTGTCCAGATGTCCCCCTAGAGCCTCACGCACTTATTGGGGGGAATGATTAGATCATGGTGACATGATACTCATCAGTGAATTAGTCCACTGATGAGTTTATGGCTGGGTGTGACTTTGGGAGGTTGACCTTGGTCAGAGGAGGCAGGTCACCTGGGATAGGTCCTGGAAGGTTCTGTCTCTCCCCTGCTCCTCTCTTAACCTGCTCTCTGCTTTCCAGCCACCATGCCATGAAGGTGTTTTTCCTTCACCATGCCTCTCTGTCATGCTGTCCTGCCTTGGAACCAGTGAAGATGGACTGAAAACTATACAAACTCTAAGCCAAAATAAACCTCTTCTTTAAATTGTGGGTGTTGGATACTGTGTCCCAGAGACATGAAAAGAAACTAAGATACTAAAACTCCTTTTCTAGCTGGTTTCTGAGAAATATTTTACCATTATAGACACTATGACTACAATAATTTGAGGGTCACATAAAAAGATCATATCTGCTAGAATTGGAAAAAATGATAACTGGGTTGTGAACAAGAGCTATGTTCATTTTGCTGCACTTAATATAATGTAGCAGTACCTATAACAAGTAAACAGTGGACAGGTTTGGTTCTGTTGGATTTAGATTAACCTTTACAAGCAATACAGAATTAGATTATGAAAATAAACTGAAAATGGCATCGCCTTAGACTCTCTTTGTACTCTGTATTTTCTTAAGTTTTCATATGGCTGTCAAATATTATTTCAGTGCTCCATTTGTATTTATGGCATTTCATCTTTTTATTCCTGAAAAGATAAGCACCAGAGAAAGCTTCACCCTACTGGATACAGGAAAAAAAAAAAGAAAAGTAAAGTAAAGAAAAGAAAGCTCTTTCCTGAGTAGTTAATGTTTCAAATATGAGCACAGATACCAGATGGCAAAAAAAGGAAAAAAAGAATTCAAGTTTGTTCAATGATAAGGATTTTTCCATCTGCTGGTTCAATACTAACTTGGTTCACATTCACTTAGAGCCAATATAATTAAAACTGTTCATAGTAAAATGTTTCAGATGAAAAAAAAAAAACTAGAAACCTGAGAAATATTTCTATGAGTTACCCCCATCTCTTAGATGGTTTGGCTTTTATTTGTGCACACATTTCTTGAAATTTCAAAAACATTTCTTGAAATTTCAAAGCCACATGCATTTCTAATGAAGACACTCATGTGATTGAAAAGTAAATTCATCTGCTAGAATTTAGAGTCTCAGTGAAATAAATTACATCTGAAGTAATATATACAGTGGGGTAATCAGCAAGCTGAAATGGGAGATTATGGGCAAGTGAGTAATACGGCAGCCATTGACAAGAAAATAAGTTTGAATGACTGATCCGCCAGACCAAGGGGAGGGGATGAAGAGAGACAGCATAGCAGTAATGAGAAACAGTATCTTAGAGGACAGCTGAGGCCTTGTACACTGAAATGGGTCAGAAGAGGAAAAAAAGGAACCAGAAACAACTAGAATTCATGAAAACAAGACTCAAGAATCATGATTTAGAGCTCTAGGATCCCATTGAGCAGGATAAGATAATCCCTACTAGAATATTGTCCTCATGATCCTTTCACAGAAAGAAGTCCTACTCAAAACACAATACTCGTAATATAAGAATTTTCCAGAACCATCTTCTTTATTATTCTGCAAACACTATTAAACCTGATATATCTCCGGTACTTAAATTTCTTCAGGGATACACACCATGACTTACTTCTGTATTCCTGATGGTTTTATGATAAATGTTCTACAAATATGTGATATTATGAAATTACTCCAAGAATTTCACCATTTAAACTAATATTTTTCTGGATTTTCCCCACAGCTTTATTGAAGAATAATTGGCAAATGAAAAATCTGAATATGTATTTAAGATTTACAGTATGATGTTTCTATACGCATGTATTTTTGTATACAATGTGTGAGATACATTACCACAATCCAGCTAATGAACATATCCATCACTTCCTATAGTTACGTATGTGTGGATATGTTTGTGTGTGTGTGTGTGTGTGTGTGTATGTGTATGTGTTTACTGAGAACATTTTCGTATGCTAAAAGGAAAAGGCAGAATAAAGGCAAAAGGAACAGTAGTTTTTAGGTCATCATAACAGCAAGAGCTGAGACTGACGAGGAGCACTCTGGGTCAATGTACCACCACCCTCAGCCCTGAGGAACAGAGCTGCCCCCAGTGCCAAGGAGGAGCCTTCCAGGCCACCATGCCACCACCCTCAGCACCAAGGAACAGAGCTGCCCCCACCACAGAAGAAGTAAACCTTCCAGGCCGCGGAACCACCCTCAGCACAAAGGAGCAGAGCAGCCCCCAGCACCAAGGAGATGAGCCTTACGGGCCTCCATACAACTGCCCCCAGCATTGAGGAGCAGAGCTGCCCCCAGGGCCAAGGAGGTGAGCTGCATGGGTGCCAGTAGCACCCTTCCCCATAGAAATGAGAAGACATGTAAACAAGTCTCAAAATCAGACTCTCCGATCACCTAAAGAAAGGGCAAAGGGAAACCAGATGAAAAATCTGATACTCAAAAAGCTGGATTCCCTGAACTGGCAACAAAAGAGGATCTGGAAAAATTAAATCAGAAATAATTTCTCAGATAACAGCAGAGATTGTGCCCATAGTGCAAGACATGATTAATAAATCTAGAGAGGATACAGATTTTAAAAATAGAGGAGCTGAGGAACATGATGGAATCCCAACACAGGAAACAAATGGAATTCATAAAACAGATGTAAATAGATTTCCAGGAGATTAAAAACTCCTTTGAAAGTTTACACAGCAGAATGAGCCAATGTGAGGACAGAATTTCAGATCTAGAAGATAAGATTGCAATTAGTGACCAGGAAAAGAAAAATTTCTTGAAAATAATAAGAGACCATGAGAAATCAATCCAGCAGCTGCTAGATGATGCAAAGAAGATTAATATAAGACTGATCAGAGTCAATGAAGAAACAGGAGTGAGTGCAGATGACGTTAAAAAAACTGTCCACAGAAATGAAAGCAGAAAACTTCCCAAGCAGGGGAAAAGAACTTGACATACAGATAAGTAAGGCATATAGGACTCCAACTAGCCTTGAGCAAAAAAAAAAAATCTACACATAGGTATATAATAGTTAAGATTCCAGAAACCCAACAGAAGAACAAAATTCTACAAGCAGTTAGAGAAAAGAAACAAATAACATACAAAGGAAAGCCTATCAGAATCACAGCAGACTTTTCAACATGAATCCTCAAGGCAAGAAGAGCTTGGAGTGACATATTTCAAACCCTAAAGGAAAAGAGCTTCCAACCCAGATTGATGTACCCTGAAAAACTATCTTTCAAAATTTATGGAGAAATAAGATACTTTCATGACAAAGAGCACCTTAGGAACTTCATGAATACCAAACCAGCACTCCAGAAAAATTTAAACACTATCCTAGGAAAAGACAATGAGGATCACAACTCTAGAAAGCCCAGGAGAATGAATCCATCAGGCAAGACAAGAAATTAAATGAAAAGGGGGAGAATCCAAAAAAAAGAAAAAGTCATGACAATGATAAGCCAATACGTATTAGTTATAACCATCAATGTTAATGGTCTCAATTCACCAATTAAAAAGAAATACACTGGCACAATGGGTCAAGAAGCAAGATCCTACAATATGTGGCATAAAAGAAACACACTTAATTCAAAAAGGAACTCATAGACTGAAAGTTAAAGGGTGGAAAACAATACTCCATGTGACAGGACCCAAAAAAAGCAGGAGTAGCTATCCTCTTTGCAGATCAAGTGGATTTCAAACCAACACTGATAAAGAGAGACAAAGAAGGACACTACATCCTTGTAAAGTTAACAATCCAACAGGAAGAGGTGACAATCATAAATATCTATGCACCAAACACTAGTGTGCCCAACTCTACAAAACAAATACTAACAGACATGAAAAATCAAATAAGCACTGATACATTAGAAGTGAGGGACCTCAATACCCCACCATCACAAATGGATCAACCAGAGAAAAAAGAAGCAATGAAGTACTAGAACTCAATCAAACTATTGAACAAATTAACTTAACAAATTAACTTTTGTGAGTGTTCCACCTCACAAAATCAGAATACACATTCTTTTCAGCTGCACAAGGGCCGCTCTCCAAAATAGACCACATACTCGCTCATAGAACATGTTTAAGTAAGTGCAAAGGAATTGAACTTATTCCCTGTATATTATCAGACCATAGTGTGATGAAATTGGAGATCAATAGCAAAAGAAACCACAAAAACTTCATAAACACATGGAAATTGAACAACACACTTCTGAATAACCAAAGGGTCACAGAGGAAATCAAACTAGAAATCAGACAGTTCCTACAATTAAATGACAATGACAATACAACATATTGGAATCTATGGGACACAACAAAAGCAGTCTTATAAGGGAAATTCCTAGCAGTGAATACTCATATTAGCAAAACAGAGTGAGACCAATTAAACAACCTGATGCTGCACCTCAGGCTTCTAGTAGAAGAAGAGCAGGACGAACACAAAGCTCAGACAAGAAAGGAAATATAAAGATCAGAACAGAAATCAATGCAATGGAGACTAAGAGAATGATAGAAAAAAATCAATGAAGCCAAGAGTTGGTTCTTCAAAAGAATAAACAAAATTGACAAGCTCTTAGCCAACCTTGTCAGAAAAAGGAAAGAAAAGTCCCAAATCTATGCAATTAAGAATAAAAAGGGTGAAATTATAATGGACCCAGCAGATTAGAGGATCACCAGTACCTACTTCCAGAACCTAGACACCAATAAGATGGAAAACACAGAAGAAATGGACAGATTCCAAGATAAGTATGGTTACCAAAGTTGAACGAAGAAGACCTAAAACTTCAAAACAACCCAATATCAATCCATAATATTGAAAACATAATGAAAAACTTAACAACTAAGAAAAGCCCGAGTCCTAATGGCTTCACTGCCAAATTCTACAAGACATTTAAAGAAGTACTGCCACCACTGTTTAAACTCTTCAATGAAATTGAAAGGGAAGCAATATTCACAAATTCATTCCTGGAAGCAAGCATCACCTTGATCCCCAAAGCAGAGAAAGACCCAACCAAAAAGGAGAACTATAGGCCAATCTCACTAATGAACATAGATGCAAAAATCCTTAATAAGATACTGGCAAGCAGAATGCAGAAGATCATCAAGAAGATCATACATCCCGACGAAGTGGGATTCATCCCAAGGATACAGGGATGGTTCAACATACACAAATCAAAAAATGTAATACACTATATTAACAGCGCCAAGGACAAAAACCATATGATCATCTCAATAGATGCAGAAAAAGCATTTGACAAAACCCTACATGCTTTTATGAGAAAAACCTTACAAAAAATTGGAATAGATGGTCTCTACCTCAATCTGATAGAAGCCATCTATGAAAAACCAACAGCTAATATCATACTCAATGGTCAAAAACTGAAACCGTTCACACTAAAATCAGAATAAGACAAGGATGTCCACTATCACCACTCCTGTTCAATATAGTCTTGGAAACATTAGGCATGGCAGTTAGACAAGAGAAAGAAATAAAAGGAATAAAGATAGGAAATGAAGAAGTCCAATTGTCATTATTTGCAGATGACATGATACTCTATATAGAAGACCCCAAGAACTCCACCAAAAGTCTTCTAGACTTAATAACAAATTCAGTAGAGTAGCTGGATACAAGGTCAACACACAAAAATCAATAACTTTCCTCCACACAAACAACAGACTCATTGAGAGAGAAATGGGGCAAACAATTCCTTTCACAATAGCATCCAAAAAGCTGAAATGCCTAGGAATCAACCTAATGAAATAAATCAAAGACCTCTTCTCTGAAAATTATGGCACTCTGAAAAGAGAGATTGAAGAGGATATCAGAAAATAGAAAGACATCCCCTGCTCCTGGGTAGGAAGAATCAACGTAGTGAAAATGGCCATACTTCTAAAACTGCTGTGTAGATTCAATGCAATCCCAATTGAAATTCCAGCAGCATACTTCATGGACCTGGAGAAAACAATCCAAAAATTCATCTGGAACAAGAAGAGACCCAGAATAGCAAAAGCAATTCTAGGTAACAGAGACATGGCAGGGGGTATCACAATCCCCAACCTGCAACTCCACTACAAAGCTACTGTGATAAAAACAGCAGGGTACTGGCAAAGAAACAGACCTGAGGACCAGTGGAACAGATTAGAAGATGCAGAAACAACTCCAGACACACTCAGCCTCCTCATCTTTGACAAATGAGCCAAACACCCTCACTGGAGGAAAGATACCCTCTTTAATAAATGGTGCTGGAAAAATTGGGTTTCAACTTGCCAAAGATAAAAACTAGACCTATATCTCTCACCATGCACTAAACTAAAATCAAAATGGATTCAAGATCTAAATATTAAAACAGAAACTTTCAACCGGCTAGAGCAGAGGTTAGGTAGAACTCTTGAAGACACTAGTGTAGGAAAAGGTTTTATGAACAAAACCTCAGTTGCCCAGGAACTAGCACAAACAATTGGCCAGTGGGATCTCTTCTTATAAAAAAAACATTCTGTACAGCAAGAGCAACCACCAACAGTGTGAAGCGACAACCCACAATGTGGAAAAAAATTTCACCTGTTGTTCCTCAGACAAAGGTCTACTATCTAGCATCTATAAAGAAATTTTAAAAATCAGACCTCCCAAATTTAAAAACCCAATCCAAAAATGGGCATCTGAAATGAACAGACATTTCGCAGACAAAGAAGTAGAAATAGCAAATAAACATATGAAAAGCTGTTCAACATCACTGGTCATTCCACAAATGCAAATGAAGACAACACTGAGATTCCACCTCACTCCAGAAAGAATGGCTGCTATCATGAAATCAACTAATAACAAATGCTGATGGGGCTGTGAGGAAAGAGGAACACTGCTCCACTGCTGGTGGAAGTGTAGACTGGTGCAACCACTGTGGAAATCAGTATGAAGTTACCTCAAAGAACTAGGACTGGAAGTCCCATTTGACCCTGCTATTCCTCTGCTGGGTATCTTCCCCAAAGAATTGAAAGAATCATACCACAGTGATACACATGCACCCATGTTCATAGCAGCACACTTTGTAATTGCTAAAGCTTGGAAACAGCCTACTTGCCCATCAGCTGGAGACTGGATAAAGAAAATGTGGTTTTTAGCTAAATGGATGCACATTGAGATGACACTCTTTTTTTTTTTTTTTTTTTTCGGTACCAGAGATTAAACTCGGGACCTTGAGCTTGTGAGGTAGGCGCCAGAACCACTAAGCTAAATCTCCAGCCCTGTGATACTCTTAAGTGAAATAAATAGGACACACATGTGTAAATACTGAATAGTTTCTCCAGTGTGAGAAACAAAGTGTAAATAAGGACTAAAAGGTATAATAGATAATACGGAGAAAAGGGGCAAAGGGGAAGGGGAAGTGGGAGGGGGGTAGGGGGAAGGAAAGAAGGGAATGGAATTAATATGAGAAAATGGAAAAATGGAAACAAAGTCTTTGTAAATTGGGAGGGATGGAGGAGTTGAAGGGAGGGCAGGGGAATGGGCCAAAAATAAGAACCAAGAGAGATTATGTAAAGGTGCAAATTTCCAATGATGAATGTCATTATACTGTATACATAAAATGTACCAATAAAATAATTTTTTTAAAGTAGAAGTTGACTGTAAGAACTAAAATAAGATGGAAGGGAAGAGGAGATCACTATGTGTGTAAGAACATCCCAAGCATTGGAGTAAGCAAGCACAAATGGCCTAAAACTAAAACATAGAGATACTCTTCAGGAATTTTTGATTAAGAAAAAAATGGAAAGATTTTAAGCAAGAATGAAAAAAAACCCATTTTTCTCCATTAATAGGAATAATATATACATTTTCACAGTGTAAGAAACTGAATGTCTTCTTCAAACAATATAAAATAGAAATTTTCTTATTTAACATACATATTCCATAAAAATTTAACTTTATTACATTTGTTTTTCATAGAGATTAACCCCATCTTTGAATGATACACATTATTTCTAATTAAATAAAATAATTTTTGATACTTATATATATTACATCTTATCAAATACATTTTCTGCATCTGTTGAGGTGATCACTTTTAAACTTAATTCCATTAAAGTGGAATATCGTATTTATTAATTTATATATGTTGAATAATCTTTGTATCCCAGAGATAAATACCACTTGGTCATGGTGACAGATCTTTTTATGTGCTATTGAACTTATTTTGCTAGTAGTGTGTTGAAGACTTACAACCATGTTCATCAGAGATATTGACATGTAATTTTCTTTCCTTATAGTGTGCCTGGCTTTGATATCAAGGTTATACTGGCCTTAGAAATTGAAGCAAGTGTTTCCTCCTCTTCAATTGTTAGAAAAGCTTGAGATATCTGACATTTAGTCTTCAAATGTTTGATGTAATTCACCAGTGAAACCATTCCATCATAGGCTTTTCATTAATAGGAGAGTTTTTCTTACTGATTTAACCTCCTTGTTTTTCTTCTATTCAAATTTTCTCTTTCTTCATGATTCCATCTTTTGGGTTGCATGTGTCTAGGATTTTCTGTATTTCTTCTAGTTTATTCAACTAGATTTCTTCTACTTGACATGTAATTGTTCATAGGAATATCATATAATTCTTTTATTTTGGTGTCAGTTTCAATGGCTACTCTTTTATTTATTTATAATTTATTTACTTGAGTCTTTTAAAAATCAGTTTTTACTGACTTTTTATTGTTTTTCTAGTTTCTATTTCACTTATTTTTTTCTCTAATCTTTATTATTTTATTCTTTCTGCTTAATTTTGACTTTGTTTTTATTTTCCTGGTTCTTGATGTATAAAATTAGGTTATTTATTTGAGGTCTTTTTCTTAGTGGAAGCATTTACCACTATAAATTTTCCAGTTAGAACAGATTTGTTATATCTCATACATTTGTGTAGGATGTGTTTCCATTTTTATTTCTCAACAAACAATATTTTTTATTTCTTATTTGACTGCTTCTTTGATTCATTGATTGTTGTTATGGCTTGTATCTAGATGTCCCTTCAAAACCTCATGTGCTTATAGGTAGGGCTTTTCAGAGGTGGATGGATCTAGAGTATCTAGGGTGAATGTGGATTAAGGGTGTGTGAATATAAATTAAGGGTGTGTGGAAGTAGATTAGTTGACTGGTTTAATGTAGTTCTGGGTGTGGATAATGGGTAATTCCCACTCCCAAAAGGCTTATAGACTGGTTGGGATACAAGGGAAGGAGAAGCTTGCTGCTCACTGTTGCTGCTCACTCCCTCCTGCCTGCTTTGCCATAGACTGTTTCTCCTCTGTGAAGCCCCTCTGCCATGCCACCCTGCCTTGGACCCAGATGATTATGGACTGAAACCTCTACAAACTGCAAGCTGAAATAAACATTTCCTCCTATAACTTTGGGTGTAGGGTATTTTGTCTCACCAACAAGAAAAGTAGCTGAGATAGTTGTTAAGAAGTATATTGTTTGGGTTTTGGGGGGGGGTTGGCACTGGGGATCGAACTCGGGACTTTACACTTATGAGGCAGGCGGCAGAACCACTGAGCTAAATCCCCAGCCCAAGAAGTATATTGTTTAACTTAAACGTATTTGTGAATTTTTCAATTTCTTCCTTTTATAGATTTCTAGTTTCATATTTTTATGATCAGAAAAGATACTTGCTACACTATCAGTCTTAAATTTACCAAAATGTGTTTGTGGACTCACATGTGATCTATTCTGGAAAACGTTCTTTGTTCAATTGAAAACAATGTGAATTGTGCTGCTATTACATATAATGTTTAGTAAATGCCTGTTAGGTTTATTTGGTCTAGATCAGTGGTGGTGAATCTATGGCACGCATGTTGCAGGGGGCTGTTTGTTATCATTGAAAGCTCTAAAGGTTCACCATCACTGGTCTATACCATTATTCAAGTCTGCTCTTTCCTCTTTGATTTCTGTCTGGTTGATATGTCCAATTGAAAATGGATATTAAAGTCCTTTATATTATTGTACTGTTGTTTTAGTCTTCAGATCCATTAATATCTGCTTCTACAGCCATTCTACCCTGATCATGCTAGACCTAGTCAGATCTATTAATATTTGCCCTTTATATTAGGTACTTCAGCCTTGAGTATTTGTTTTTATATACTTATATTCTCTTGATGATGAGATCCCTTCATCATTATACTATGACTTTTTTGTGTATTATGGGATTTTTTAATTTAGATTCTATTTTATCTCCTTTGTTGCTTTCATGTTTCCTTAATTATTCATGACCCTTGTGGTCTTGTTTTGATGTCTGCACTTAAAGAAATAGGCACCTTTTTTAGTCTGTACAAGTTGGTTTCAAAAAGATAAAATCTTTCACCATTGGCCCATTCAGAGGTTGTGGGCAGCCCATCTTCCTGGGACTCCTGACAGGTTGGTGCCTCGACTCCTTAGATTGACTGGGCTGGTGTCTATGTCAGTGAGTCAGCAAGTCTGGCAATTAGATGCACAATGACCATCCCAAAGCCTAGGTTCATGGGTGCTGGTGTGGTGCCTGGGGCCCAATTCCACAGAGAAGATCTGGAAGCTAAGGCTGTGGAGCCCAGCCCATCTCTGGAACAGACCTGAAGTTTGGGTCTGTAGGGGCAGACAGGGTAATGGGGTTCAATGGAGTGAGTTAATCTGGAATTTCTGGGAAATTTAAGAGTCTACTTCGCTCTTTCCCCAAGCTGCTGTTGCCTCGTCTTCCTGCTCTTCTTCCTCCACCACTGTTTCTTCCTCCTTCTCCTCCTCCTCCTCTTCCTCCTCCTCCTCCTCCTCTTCCTCCTCCTCCTCTTCTTCTTCTTCTCTTCTTCTCCTTCTCCTTCTTCTCCTCCTTCTCCTTCTCCTCCTCCTCCTCTTCTTCCACTTCCTCTTCTTCCACCTCCTCTTCTTCCACTTCTTCCTCCTTCTTTCTTCTTCCTTGTTCTCCCTCTCCCTCTGCCTCTCTCTTCCCTCTCCTTCTCCTTGTCCTTCTTCTTCTTCTCCACTAGGGTAGTGGTTTATAAAGACAGAAACATGAGAGGTCAACCAGAGGTGATCCATTGGACTCAAGGTAGAATATACTCGAATTTTTATTTATATTTTTTCTATCTAATCCTTTTTAAACATCTAAATCCTATGCATGCTTACATAAGGTATTGACCCATTATTATATAAATATAATTCATAAATAATTAAGCACATTAGCTGTGTGAAGAACTAAGAACCCAACAAAATATTTTGGAGACCACTGCATTGAACAACTAGAATAATGAATGCTTACCACCAAATAAGAATGAAAGCATATGTCTATATTTGAAAGTTTAAATTGCTTTCCAAATATTAGGCTCTAATTTGTGTTATATAATCTAGTTTAAAGTGATACTTAGAAATAAAGTAAATGATTTGGTCTAAGTATACGTTTGTTCAATGACTGAATGGATGAGTATTTCCAAGATTGGAGAACATTTTAGTAACTAAGGTATAAGTAACTTGGCATTTTCCAAGTACTAGTTTTAGAGGAGTTCCATGGAAAAAGAGATATAAGTTCAATTAGTCATTTTGTAAATGCTGCATACCATATTATATACACTATTATATTCATAGTGGAGATGAGTATTCCGAAGGTTCTGGAACTTCCACAAGTGAAAACTTCTTTAATTTTGTCTTTCCCGGCATTTCCCATTTCCACAATTTATTTGTCCCCAACATTTCCCCCTCATCCATAATAATCATTAACTTCCCACAGGAAATAATGACATCAGAATACAGTTGGTGAAATCCTATCTTAATGGAATTTAATCTAAAACCTGAAGGCTCAACTGAATGTGAGATCATTCTTATCAGCTGTATGTCAAGCTAACAGATAGCTCAAGCCATTGTTCATGTCAACTTAGATTATGCAAAGTTGTCAGTAATGACAGATTATGCATATAGCAAGGATGCTCATTAAACTTCCTGCTAATATCTAAGGCTAAACTTTATAAACAGGTTATTTAATTGAATATGTGTTTATCTCAGAAATTTAGATGATTTATATACACAGATTCTACCTGATTTGAAAGGAGAAATTATCATTTTTTATTTTAAAAAGTGGAGGAAAAAAAGAGGAAAGAAACTATTTAAGTAATCTCTTTATAATGCATCAAGCTTCATGCTAGAACCCTTAATGTTTAAATCTCCAAACAATTGTTTTGGTTAGCTATCATTGTCCCCTTTTACTAAGGAAGAAGTTGAGAATCAGAGAGGCACACCAGTAATTAACAGAGCCCAAAATGACCATGCAGGTTACCACATAAATTAGAACACCTTTTGACAATACTCTATAATTATTCTACGACAACTTTTGCAGCCTAACTTACTCTCTCTCTCATACTATCAAACAGAAAAATAGTTTGAACTCAGGTCTCCCCAACCTATCTTTATTCCATTATACCTTGCTGCTTCAGATAAGAATAGAATTCAAAGACTTCTAGAGAAATCATCCATGAACAATGAAAAAGAACTTAACAGAACTGCCTTTAAAATGTTGTTAACTGAATACAAAGAAAAGGAAAAGAGATGATCAAAACATTAAAGGAATTGTATCATCTACTAAATACAGAGCTGCCTTTTAAAAAAAAATCCTAACATGACACCAAGCATATCCTAGTAGCAGTATAATGTGAAATGCCTGAGAATAATCCTTTATACCAGGTCTAACATTATTGAGAATCTTTTTTAAATACTATGTTGCTTTTTATTTTACAACATATAAGGAAGGTGTCAAGAAAGTGGAAAAGATCCAGAAAATAACAACTTAAATAGCTTAAGAGTTTTAACATACAAGTTATGCGAAATAAAAAACAAATGAAATAAACTTATTTAGACTAAAGAGAAAAGTCCACAAGATAATTTTAAAACTGCCTTTAGGTGAACTAAAAGCTGCTCAAAGGACTTCCTTTTCTCCAAGAGGATAAGACTAGAGGGATAAGATTTAATGGCAAACTGATATTTAGCATATAGCTATGGTGGTAAAGATTATTAAATGCCCGAGATTATTTTGCATAAAGGAAACAGTCACCTGCTACACCTTATCTGACAATTGCCTTCCTGAAGGCAGAGAGATGGAAACAGTAGCTTCATATCATACAAGTCCTGTGATTGTTGTGATTTTCCTGTTGTTAATGTTTACATCAGATATAAATCATCAGTCACTCAACATTCCCCACTGACTGCTATGTGAAGTTCAAATGCCTTATGATGTCATAAAAATGGTTATTTGAATTTCTGCCTACCCTGTCAGCATAATAATTTGCCACTCTCTCAATACATCCAGCATCCACCATCCTGGAGAGAATACCACAAGCAGCACTCCAAAACCACAGAGTCCTCACTCAGACCCCTGGCTTTACCCACACTGCTCCCTCTGGGCAGGATGCACTTCCTCCCTCCCTCACACTAAGTCCATTCTCCCTTCTTCCTAAGACCTCCACTCATCCTACAAACCATTCGCATTCCTGAAGATAAAATTCAGATGCTTTTTCTTGGCTGTTGTAACAGGAAGTCTCTCTTGTCTCTCTCCATTTCCAAGAGACAAATTTAGCTGCTTCTTTTTGTGCTTTTAAAGTACATTTCCCCACCTTTATTATGACACATATCACATTATTTTAAAAACTCTTTGCTTGCCTGGCACCCTGAGTAGATCATGAGGTTTCTGGTGGTAGCAGGTTAAGAGAAAAAAAAAAGAGGTAGGAACCGGATCCAGCTTGGCTTAATTCTTTCTGCTGCTCAGTCACTCAGCACATAGTAGGTTCTGAAATTTTTTGTTGAATCAGTGAAGCAATTAACGACATGCAGGGTGCAAAGAAATATTCAACATTCAAATTATTGCTGTGGAAACTGTATCTGGAGATTTCTATTGGTCTTTAAATTCAATTGATTTAGACTTGTTTTCCAAGTTTCTTCTAAAAGTATTATCTTCAAATGATAGAATCAATAATGTATGTTTAAATGCTCTGCCACAAACATGTGTGCCTGATCTATTCTAGCAAAACCACCAAAATAGTCAGGACTCTAGGGGTAAAAATATGAAGAACATAGTTATATAAAAGAGTGGTTAGTAAAGATAAATTTTCTTATCAAATCCTACCCAGAGAAATCTTCTGGAAGGTGTACAGGCATCCAATCACCCCCATCAGCTTTGTTTGTATATAAATAAGGACAGCAGGGTTTTCCATAAGGAAAAACACTGTATAAAAATACTTTAGTATTAATAAAGACATAAAGCTATATCAGGCTTCTTAAATACAACTGGTCTCTGGTTGCCATTTATAAAATTTTTTGTTCTTTGATATAAAGTTAATTTGTTTCTGTACTTGCAACATTTGTTAAAACATTTACATTTTGAAAAAAATGAATAAATATGTCAAGTGCAAGGTTGCATATTTTAAATATAGGGCTTACCTTCATAAAACAATATACTTTTACAATATTTCCTTCTAATATAAATATTTTTACTTCTAATTGAATTCTATTTAGATTGAATTATTCTTAATTGGACACTTCAAAAAGCAAGGTGAAATTGCATATTTATGCATCTCAATATATTTTACTTCTTTCAGTTCAAAGTAAAATGCTTTTCTGTAAACCTAAAAAGACATTCTTAAAAAGTAATAGCTTAAGGTAACCAAATTTTGCTCTGTGTAGTTGCTATGATTTAGATATGGTGTAAGGATATCCTCCAATAGGGCATATGTTGGAAGCGTGATCATCAGTATGGCAATGCTGGAAGGTGGGACCTGCACATTGTTTCAGCAGAAACAATTTGAAAACATAGTTGACTACATACTAGTACTTTGTATTCTGATAGGTTCAGATGGTGACTTCCCACATCTCTTAGATCAGATTACCCACACATTTCTACCTCTTCATGTAAGTATGAGGCAAAAGGTAAGGATTCCTAGTATTCTAGGAAAAAAATATTTTTTTGTTTGAGTAATAAGGCTGCACAAAATGAGATAACTGAGGTAGGAGAAAACAAATGAAAAGACATCCCTCTCAACAACCCACATTGTTTTTAGTAAAATCGGCAAGCCTATCCCAGGCCCAAGTAAAAACAAACTTCGGGAATGTGCCCAGGAATCTATCTGTATGAAGGCACCCTCTGTGGTGAGTTGCCTCCACAATGGGACTGTTTTATTTATTGCCACTTTTCCAATTTTGAAGAATAGCTCATAGCTTCCCTGGAATTTTTCTTTCTTTAGAGATGGTCTAGCCAGTCAAGATTCAATTCAAGTCACCTTCACATAAATGCAGGTGACTGACTCCAGGTCAGATTTATTTCATCCTGCTTGAATTGTTACCTCAGCTTTGATCATAGCCTAATTAGCACTATCTTAGAAACTATTTTATTATATAATAATCTGCATCCAGTAATTGGTGTTTGGTGGTTTCTTTTCTGCCATATTCTCTTTGCTATATGTGTCCTCCACTAGATGGTAAGGGTCTCGAGGCTACACATTCTGCCTTATACTTTTCTCATAACCCTTCTCCATGCCACACATATCTGCTGAGGTCATAGCAGACAACTCCTGTGTTATTATTGAAGTATTCAGTTTTACGTCAACAAGATCAGCTACATCCAGTATGTATCAGTCTCTTAGGATTACACAGGTTATTAATATCAGATCCTACATGATTTCCCAGTCATGTTGAGGAAAAAAAAAACTAGGAATAGGTAAGTCAAGGAGAAAAGAAAAGAATAGGCAAGTCACAGCAAAAACATCTCAGAATGATATATTAAATGTACAAAATCCCTCAAAAATGAAAGGAAGAGGTTGAGTTTTCTATAAAGAAAACAGTTCTTCAACATTGTGTGAAGACTGGTATTTAAGCATTTATTTGTAATCATGGCATCCAGCATATAATCTCATGCCTCATCCTTATTAACTATGATAAGGGGCAGGTATAACCCTTAAAATGTAGCGTCCTGTAAGGGATGCAGTTTGGGTGCCAATGTCCATTCTGGGCTTTAGAATTTAACCCCAATTTTTATCTTCAACCAAAACTATACTGTAAAATATTAGCAGATGAATTTTTCCTGCACTATTCCTTTTAACAATGACTCTCTTCATTCAAACCATGGGACCAAAGTTCCCACTTCCCAAAAAACAGTATTTTTATGAAGAAGTCAGAAAGCAAAGATGGCAATTCTAGACTTTTATACATTCCAGATTCCAGACAACAAATTCAGGAAATGATTCTTATAGACCAGACTGAGAATACAGTTGTTTTTGGTTTATCCAGATTTTGTACAAAACCCACAAAAATTTCAGGAGTTTGAGAAGGCAGGGATGTCATAGCTGTGGTGTGAAGGGATGGGGAACACTTAGCAAGAAAAGCAGTAGGAGGATATACTGCAGTGGGATTCATGCAAGAGGTTCTACACTGTGTCCTCATCCTTAGATAAGCTGTAAGATCCCAGAAGAGTTTCAGGATCTAGGAATAGAGAGTATTTAAGTCTGGTTTCCATCTTGTTGTCTTAGAAGTCAACAAGAGCAGCAGAATGTCCAAGCCACACTAGCCCATGAGTGCAGCAGAGATTTCTGAAGTGTCCTGGTACCTGGGCAGTTGGACAGGACACTAGAATCAGCCAACATTTTCCCAAGTGACTCAGAGTAGAGTAGATGTGGTTCAAAGTGTAAGTGGGCTGTAGACTAAGAAAACATCCCATAAGTAGCATGAGTTGGGATACTATCATAGTTTCCCAGGGAATATTGTAACTAAGGCAGCCCAACCTTAGTGCCTTAACACAACAGAAATTTATTCTTTTACATTTATACAAATAGAAGTACAAAATCCAAACATAAATTGAGTCATGATCTCTCAAAGCCTCCAGGGGACAGTTTTCCATTCTTTTCTCTTGGCTTCTACTGTCACTGACAATCCTTGGTGCTCATTAGTTTACAACTGCATGACTCCAACCTCTGTATCTATCAGCATATAGCCGGCCCCTTTCATATTTTCTCATCATCTTCCAATAAGAAGACACTAGTCACATTGGATTTGGCAAGTCACCCTACTTCAGTATGAGTTTATTTTAACTTGACTAATGATATCTGCATTGGTCTTCTTCCCAAATAAGGTCATATTCTGATGAATTGGAGGCACCTTCAAAATACTTCTTCAATATATAATTGATAAACTTTAATGTATCTTTTTGGTAAACACAATTCAATCCATAACAGTTGCTCCATACCTTTCCAATGAGGAGGTTTGCTTTTGTCCAAGGATCAGCTAGGACTCTTTCAAGTGCATGTTTTTTTTAATTTATTTTTATTTATATATTAATTGGTTCCAGTGCATGTTTACTTAGAAGAAAACACATAATCTTGAGCCAGATTCTCTTCCTATCCTACATTTTCCAAAGCCCCTACAACTTAGGAAAATTCTTGGTAAAAGGAAAGAATATGTTAGAAAAGAAGGTCCTAAGTTAAGTAAGCTTAAAACAGATGCCTTGAATTTATCATGAATTGTTTAATTATTTTTTATGCTTTGTTATTTATTTTGTAATAGGGTAGTACAAAGAAAGGTTCTAACAATAATACTAAATGAAGATAGTGAGAAATCCAAGTTGTATTTCTGAAATATCTGAATTTGTGAAAGTAAATACCATAATAATTATAAATCTCTTCTATAATGATCCTTGGGGAAGTGAGGGGATGTGGGATGCTAGTTTTCTTTAAATGTGAAATATATAAAGACCTCTAAGGGATTAATTAAGAACAGCTAATGGAACGAAAACTACATACAATCTATTTAAACAAATTAAAAATTCAAACAAGGTAGTTTGGGTATTATTTTTAATCTCCTTTCATTAAAAAATTTCTGACCTTCACTGCTTCATGTGACTAAAGATTTTCCCTCTGCCCCTGAACTTTCATGGTTCATGTTCCACTTCATCATCTCTCTCAGTGGCCTCTGCAGCTCACTTTCAACAACTGACATCTTGAAGAATCTACTTTGAAATGGTGGGCTTTTTGTTCTTTTTTTAAAAATTCTTTTATTGGTACATTTTAGGTATACAATATGTTTACATTTGACGTATCTTGGTTCTTATTTTTTCCCCATTACCTATGTGCCTTTCACCTCCTCCACCCTTCCCTATTTATATAGATTTCGTTTCCATTTTTTTCTTTTCTCATAATTTTTCCTTTCTTTTCTTTCCTTTCCCCTTCCCCTCCCACCACCCCTATACCTTTGGAGCTTTTCCTGTTTCAAATTATCAATTATTAATTTTAATCCTTATTCACACTTTCAGTTTCTCACACTAGAAAAACTATTCTATCTAGAATATATAAAGAATTGAAAAAAATCAGACCCCCCCAAATTCAAAGACCCAATTCAAAAATGGGCATCTGAAATGAACAGACATTTCTCAGACAAAGAAGTAAAAGCAGCAAACAAATATATGAAAAAATGTTCAACATCACTGGTCATTCGAGAGATGCAGATGAAAACAACACTGAGGTTCCACCTCACTCCAGAAAGAATGGCTGCTATCAAGAAATCAACCAATAACAAATGCTGGCAGGGCTGTGGGGAGAAAGGAACCCTTCTCCATTGTTGGTGGGAGTGCAGACTGGTGCAACCACTGTGGAAGTCAGTATGGAGATACCTCAAAGAACTAGGACTAGAGGTCCCATTTGACCCAGCTATTCCCCTGCTGGGGATCTTCCACAAAGAATTTGTTTTTTCTTAAAGAGAATTAATCTTCTCACTAAGAATTTGAGACACAAATATTTATCTTCCAGTATGCTCTGAATAATACTATCACAAGATCCAATCAACTCACCAATCTCTTTGTGCCCAGCACACACCCTGGTCTTCCCTTTCAGCTGGGCAGCACTTAGCATAGGAGCTACAGTGTGAGTTCATAACCCAGTGTCCACTTGAATACCAGCTCTGCCAGTTAGCACTGTGATCTTCAGCACATTACTTAAACTTTCTCTGACTTCGTTTCCTTGTATTTGTTAATATTAGCAAAAGATATAGTTTACAATGGTCACTTTAGAGAATGGAAATAGAAAAAAAGAGTGAGAAACTATCAGTGTCACTTTTAACTATGTATTGTTTGGATTGGTCCAGTATGAAAATATTATAACTACTTTTCAATGAAAAAATTGTGGGAAATGGAGGGAAAAAGGAATTAGTAATGAAAATCAAAAACCAACTACTGCATGCATACATTTCTTGGCATAATAGTGTTCATGAGTTATATATGAAAATCTTTCCAAAATATATGTTTAATAAAGAAAAATAATCTTCTATACAAATTAACAAATCCCTTTAAAATTTTTCTGATGAGTTAAATCCACTAATGTGAATTAAATTTCTTTATGTTCATTCCATCTATCAGTAAGGGGCTAAATATGACCATAATATAATGGAAATGGGGAATCTATTCTGACATAGTTGTAAATGTAGTACAGCTTCCTCTCCCTAAGAGGAAAAAGAAAAATTTAATTTTCTGTCCATTTATAACAGGATTTGGAGTAAATGTTAAAATGCAGCCTAGAGTAGAGGAAGGAACTTATCTTAGCAGACAGAGGCACAGTGCAAAGCAATACTTCTTGGCAGGAAGGAAGATATGGGGAAAGGGTGCCACAGTAATAAAAGAGCTGGAACCCGATCAGAATCTGAGAAATAGAAAACAGAGGCTAACAAAAAGTGTTCTATTTGATTCTTTACTTCCTTGATTCTAAGTACAGTTTTTCAAATGTTACACCTCTGAAACTGGTATATAAGTCTTAGATTCACTGATTTATTACATTCACTGCTGGCCAAGTGACTGTTTTGATTTGGTTACCATTGCCTTGATTATATTCACAATGTCATCACTTTGGTTGAGTTTTGAATATTTTTGGTCCTACAACTGTTGAATTTAATTGCCATCTATAATGTCATCTAAAAATTGCTCTCTGATTTGGCATTGAGAAGTCATTATGCACACAAAAATATACAGAAATAGAGCACTGAGGAACAAATTTGGTTCTAGTGAAGCAAACATTCATCCTTTCAGGAATTACTACAGTGCCATGTTCTCTTACAAAACAATAACCATGTATTTTACAGGTTCTAACAAAAGAAAATACCCAGAAGAAGATGACATCTTATTATATAATTTAATCTTGAAAATTTTAAAGAAAACCTATTAGATTCCTGATTTAAAATTAAAGAAAGCCAAAAATAGGGTGATAAAAATGAAGAAAGTAATATTTCATAATTAAGCAGGGAATAGAGATGTCAGCATGGGACCAATAAACACACTTGGGTTTTAATAAAAGGAAAGAAAGAAAAAGTTTGAGAGGCATTGGTCTAGAACAGCTCTTCTATTTTTGTTTTACCTGCCTCTGCACAATGTATTGAGTCTCAGCCTCAATTTTCTACTCCATAAAATAGGAATAAGAATATTTATATCAAAGATTTGTGGGGAACAAAAGGGAAGCACAAAGAGTCTGTCAAGTACTTGGCTTATAAATATTCATTAAAATGCCAATCTTTGTGTTTTCCCGAAGGAAAGCACTATCTTTAACTGGTGCCCTTATTTGTAAGGTCTACAATTAACATTTTAAAACTTGGTAATGAGTTGATTTGAATGATATTCTGGTTTGATGTAATTCTTCTTCTCTCATGTGCTTTAATATCAAGTATTTTCTCAAATATACTTGGAAGTTACCACTAGCTGAGAAATAGTCACTTTTATCTGCTGTTTTCTCTAAAGAAAGGAACTTGGAAGCACCCTAAAGAAAGATCTCCCCTGTCAGAAGTGATAAATCAGAGTGTATTTTTCATTGATACCTTAATTTCCACCACTAATTGTAGCTTAGAAAGGTATGTGGGGTGCAAAATCAAACCAAGAAGTTTACCTTTTGTAAGTAGGGAGAGGTGGAGGGGTTGAAGGGAGGGCAAGGGAATGGGGAAAAAATAAGAACCAAGATATGTCATGTACAGGTACAAATTCCCAATGATAAATGTCATCATAATGTATACCTAAAATGTACTAATAAACTTAATGAATTTTTAAAAAGTTTACTTTTATAAGCTTCAAAGAAGAGATTAATCTCCAGGAATATTAGAAGGGATTTTATTCTGCCTGAGTCATCTGGTCTACGCATAATTTCAACCATCACAATAATACTATAAATTGGTTCCTTTAAGGAATATAAAATCATAAAGTTTCTAAAAGTTTCACAAGTGTTCAGATGAATTACCAAACTCTTCTTTCCAAATCTGTATTGCAGAGGAATATCCATACAGCGTTATGGACAAAGATTATGACTCTCTGGGGACCACAAGAGAGTATTGTCTCCACTTCCCTGTGATTCTTCTTCCTCTAAGGATCTTCCCATCAGTATTAATATAATCAGGAAACAAGCACTGAAAGATGTGCTTCTCCTTCCTTTTATATCCTGGACTGAGAGTGAAAAAAGATAAAGATCCCATACTAAAGTTCCACTTAGAATCACTGAAACACACTGAAGCTTTGAAGAACCTTCATATTTGGGAAACAAAATGGAAATAAACATAGAATCAAAGAAAAATAAAATACAATTTCTTCCTATTTAGTTTCATAGACATGTATTGACTTAACTACTACACACTACACTTTGCCAAGAGCTCAAAGCCTACTGGGGGAAGCAGATATATAAGCAGATTTTTAACATCTAGTACTATTAGTGCTTAAACAGATGTTATACTCTGCAAGAATGTTTTCAAGGTTCTCTGGACTTACTTCATTCCATATTCTAACTTGAGACCTACATTTTTTAATCCAGAGGTCTACAAAGTTTGCAGGCCCTTGCTTAACTCCATCACGCCCTGACTCCCTGTCAACTTCCACATCATTTCATGGGCAACACCAGCAACCCTACTCCTGGACACTTACATCTTTGTAGTCAAAATTATGACTCTATTTCTATTTTTGTTCTCTCCTTACTTTATGAGAAAGTGACACAATATACCCCATGGAGAAGAGGTAGAACACAGATCTAGAATTGAATTCAGGTCTCATTACTTGACAGTGTGATTATAGGCAAATTATCTCATTTATCTAAAGTTTTATCCTTTGTAAATAGGGTTAATAATACTGTCTTAGGTTTACTTATGAGGATAAAATAAGACAATACATAAAAATAAATTAGTCTAGTACAGAATAATCTTCCAATAGAGTTTACAATTATTATGGTACTTTTCCAGTTAATATTTTTCCAGTTTTACCAGTTAGTATACAAAGAATCCCTTCTCAGTAAAATTGTCTTCAGTCTAGTGTAGTAGTGCCAAATGTTAATGATACTATTCCTTTGCCAAGAGCTATATAATCATTAGGTATTTCGGGGTTCTTAATTCATAATAGCATTTATCCATAATAGTCACATTTTTTTAGAAGAAACAAATTTACTGCAGGCATGTAATCCCATATAAGAAAAATACCAATCACTTATTGAGAAACCCTGAGTCCCACTATTTCAGAACTTTGCTAGTCACCTGTCAGGAGGTGGGGTTTTATTTCCCCTCCCCATGAAAGTAGGTGTGTTTTGGTGATTAACCCAACAAACAGAATGTATCAGGAGACATCACATGATTATTGAGGCTAGGTTGGAGAATGCAGAGTGGTTTTTATCTAGCAATCACTTTTGAGATGCTTGCTTTCAGAACCCAGTCATCAGACTGTACTGAAGCCAACATGTTACATAGGAAATCTATATATCAGTGTTTTCTCTACCACCCCCATTAAGGTTCCAGTAGCAGCCATTATCAATACCCAAATATGAAAGCAAGCCCTCAGTTGATTCCAGTCCAAGATTTGAAGCCAAGCCAGTTAATTTCATGTGGAGCTGAGATGCATTATCTACACTGTCCTCTCTCCTTTCCTTCTCCAACTACTTGTGCCCTAAATCTGGTCCCTTATCACTTCATATCTACAGTCTTTCAATATGCACTTCCCTAGCTTTTTGTTCCCTTTCTATTGCCTTAAAACCACCCAAATTATAACTAATATTTTAAGATATTAATTTTATTACATCATTCCTCTCTTTAAAATATCAAAAGTTTCATATAGAAAGCTCAACTGTACAACAAAGACTTCCATATTCTGTCCCAAACTGACTCACACCTTGTCATCACCTCCCAACATCAATAAATTGATGCAGCCAATCAAGACTGTTCCTTAGTGAAACCCCACATATCCAAATTGTTGCTCACAATAGCACATCCTTATAAAGTCTTCATCCAGTAGTATGTTAGACCTGGCTCAAATAGGATCATCAGAGCCAAATTTTAAATACAAATTTTGCACGGCATTCATTAAATCATTGATAGCTTGAAATTGCCACGGTGGAAGTATTTAAACCATGGACACTGGCAAAAGTCAGGGCTTGGCAGAAGTGGAAAAGGGACCAAGTTTATCAGCATATCACTGCCTTCATCTCTCTGTATCATGTATTCAAATCTATCCATATTCTGGATTCCAGATCAAGTGGAATTCACTCTAAGTCATAGTCAATCTGTACATCTGCTAACCACCCACATTCTGTATAAACTACATATTTTTCCTTAAATAAGGTTTTACTTAAATAATATATATAGCATGAGGACTGAGGAGGGCAACTGTGTCTGTTTGTGTGCTTATTCAGTTTGGTTCAGTTTGGGAATAACTAATAGCATCTAGTGGCATGCCACATATCCTGCAAGTACCCAAGGAGTAGGAATGGGGCTGATATTACGGAATAGCGCATGGGTTCTCTAGAAACAGCAGTAGTATGACCCTAAAGACTTTGCCACATCTCTCCCAAGCAAGAAAGAAGATTATTTAGAGAAAGTGTTATAAATCTATAAAATAGCTTGGCTCTTTCAAAAATAGATTTGACATTAGTATACAAACATAAAACAACCTAATAATACAAATAGAAAACTTAGGCAAAAAAGGAAATGTATTTTTACTAACTAACATATCAGATGCTATATTTAACCATTATGTTTTGCCCTGAGCTTCCTGGCAACCAGAATAAAACAAATGGGAATGTAATGAGTTATATTATTGGAGATATGAATTTGTTATTATAAAAAGGAAAAGGCATCTGTGAAAAGAGGTAGCATTTCCTTCTGTTATTTTCTAAAAAGCATGTGTTTCTGAAGCTCTATACATGAAACAATAAGTGATAAAATGGACAATATCTTTAATAATGTTTTAGAAAACAAATCCAATATAAGCTACTTCTCGTAGTAAGCTTCAGTCAAAACTGAGGACATAACTTATAAACACACCTCCTTTAAGGTATTTCTATAAGAAGGTAAATGCATAGACAAGTGCATATTCCAAGTTTATGATACCTAATGGTCTAATATAAGAAAAATGAAAGTAACTCATATATAATAGAGAGCAGATAAAAGTAAAGTTCTTATACAACATCCCTACATATCACTCCTCTCAAGAAGGTAGTAAGAAATGAGTTACCTTTTCTTCCTATTTCATATTATCTATTAAGGTCCAAAGGGGAAGGGGAAGTGGGAGGCATAGGGGAAAGGAAAGAAGGGAAAAGAATAAATATGAGAAAAGAAAAAAACGGAAACAAAGTCTTTGTAAATAGGGAGGGGTTAAAAGGAGGGCAGGGAAATGGGGAAAAAAATAAGAATCAAGATATATCATGTAAAGGTACAAATTCCTAATGATGAATGTCATCATATTGAATACCTAAAATGTACCAATAAACTTAATGAATAAAAAAAAGAAATGAGTTACTAAGCCTGTATTAATGGGATTCTATAACAGGTTGTGTTCCTATCTGTCAAATTTATCTCTGATAAAGGCATTAAGTAGGCATATGCCTTGTAAGTGATTCCAGCCCAGACAACCAGAAGTTAAATAGCAGAATGATCTCATAGGTAGAAAGCTAAAGTAGAACCTTGTCATAAGTAGACAGGAGAGTTGAAATTCTATCTCAGTTCTAGAGCATGTGCTTAGCATACTCCAGGCTCTGGGGTTTCAATCCCCAGCAGCAAAATAAGTGAAAGCAGACAAGGGCAGAATGAGGACTGAAACAATCCAAAGAAACTGGAAATATGACAAAAATGAAAGCAGAAGAAATTATCAGAAGTTACAATAGTGAGATTACAGGGATGAACATCAAAGACAAGGTCTACAATATAGATGGAATTTTGTATGCCACTACTAGATTTTTGGGTGGGTTAGGCAATTGCATTTGAAGAGTTTGAATGGAATAGATAGCGTCTCATATTTTGGAAAGTAAAATGATTCATATCTCTTCTATTAAAATGTTGAGTCATTTTTCCCCTCTAGAATGAAAGGCCTTCCCTTTCTCCTTTAGCACAGAGATAGAGCACTTATATAAAACATTTCTGTGTAAAATTTCCTTAGTTTTGGACTGCTAAAGCCAAGCAACTGAACAAGTTTGAAAGAATCTCGAGAATATCCACTACATACCATGTGATGGATGAATTTTCTTTTTATTTTTTCAAGACAACAAGAAAGAGGATTCTGGAAATATTTCCCACTAAGTGGTATCAGCCTAGTGATAAAAGACCATAGAAATGCCTCAGATGTGTTTCAGCAGAGTAGTGGGCTCTGAATAGACTATACAACAGTACCTGTGAAGATGAGTTAGCTGGAAAAGTGATCCCAGGTACCTAAACTAATACAATATTAAGAGTTCTTTCTCTGGAAAGAGGTGGATATTACATAAAGCTGACATTTGTAGAATGATAATATTCAGGGCATTTCTCAAACAATGAATGTGTAGTGATAATTAACATAGATATCTTTCCATCTCAAACTTTTGCATTTTGGATGCTAGTAAAGCCTTCTGCCCAAAATCCTTCCTTGGACTTCTTAACTCTTCTAAGTTTTCAGTTTTGATTACTGATCTCTGATTTATTTTATCTCCATGCTCATTTTCATCTTACCCTTCCACCCACATACTCATCTTCATTCCTTGCTTCTGCATTCAATTGCTCATTGCTGGTACTTTCCTTGCGGCTTACTTCTCTGTAAGTAGGCTGTGGCCTCCTTTCTTCAATTGTACACTCATATCCAGTTACTGCCCACATCCCAGAATGGTAATTTTCCAGATATGATTCTAAGTTATCTTTCTAATAATGATGGCTAGCTCTAAATAACTCTAAGTGATTGTCCTTTACTAAGCAAAAATAAAATTTTCAAAGATTAATATATTTATCCAAGACTCCGCTGGCTCTCAAATTCTATGTGTTACACTGAGTTCACCCACTAAACACATGGTGATGGGTTATATCTAGATGTCTCCCTCAAAGCTTCATGCCCCCATAGGTGGGGCTATCAGGAGGTGACAGAACTACAGTTGTGTGGTACTGGATCATGGGTATGCAGTACTTTATTATTCCACTGATGAGTTTATAACTGGGTGTGATGTTGATAGGTGAAGCCTGATGGGAAGAAGTGGGCCATTGTGGACATGGCCTGGAGGGTATAGATCCGTCATCCTCCCTTAATCCCCTGCACTGCTTCCTGCTTGCCATGCCATGAACTATTTTTCCTCTACCATTCCCCTCTGCTGTGCCATCCTGCCTTGGAGACAGCTAACTACGAACTGAAACCTCTACAACCTGAGAGCTAAAATGAACCTTTCCTCCTTTAACTTGTGCATGTCAGGTATTTTGTCCCAGCAATGAGAAAGTAAGACAGATTTTGGTACCAGAGAAGTTGAGTCAATGCTGTGAAGCTATCTAGCCATATTGTTCAAAAACCTTTAAAACTGACTTGCAGGAAGACTGGAGAGGTTGGGCGATGCTGGCTGCGGAAGCGGCTCTAGAATTTTGTAAGCTTAGCTTGATAGGAGTTTCTGGTCAGAGCTTAGAAGACCAGAATGCTAATAGAAATGCAGCCAGTAAAGACCGGGTTCAAAAGGTTTCAGTTGGGAAGATGGACTGCATTAGCAGTTGGATTCCAGGAAATGTGTATTATGCTCTGGCATAAAATTTGTCTGCATTTTGCTCATGTCCAGAGACTTTGTGAGAGAATGAAATTTTTCTTTTTCAGGTACCCAGGATCAAACTCTGGACCTTATGCTTTCGAGGCAGGCATGGTGCCACTGAGCTAAATCCCCAGCCCTGTGAGAGACTGAGATTAAAGGCAGTGGATTAATTAATCTTAAGGAAGAAATTTCAAGTCAGTCTAATGTTAAGACAGGGCATAGCTGGTGTTGGGGGCTGCTGTTGGGGGCCTGTTGAGAATCAAGAGCAAACAGCCAGACAGAATTATTTAAAAAGTTTTGAGTTTGGCCAGAAAAGTAGCTCTCATAAAGTTGCAGCCTGCAAAGTTGGAGCAGAGGAGAACTTGGTTGGTGAAAAAATTAGCATTAAAAGGTCAAGTACTTTGGAACAGGACAACAGAAAAGATGGCCTGAGGGCATCACAAGAACCAGCAGGACTCCACATTTTGCAGCCTCAAAATTGCGAAAGTAAAAGACTTTGTTTTGAGAAGACAGGCCCAAGGCACCATGTTTCAAAATGGGAGCACTTGGGAATGGTTGCCCTCTACAGAAGTTATTACTCAGGATTGGACTCGTAGTACTCAGTCATCCAGGCACTCACCCTCCATTGCCAACGACTGTTCCAGCTGGTGACAGATCTTGGCCTCATCCACATGATGTTGATTTTAGGTGCATGCAGAATGTAAGAGTTGTGGGGTCTGGAAGACTTCCACCCAGATTTCAGAAGAAGGCTTAGGAGGCCAGAGAGTGTGGCCCTGAGAGGCCAGTGTGTAAAGCTGTGAATGTGAAACCAAACATGCAGTGGAAACCCCAGAAGGCTAGAGAAGCCAGGAATGTTAATTGTTTGAGAAAAGCTGCAAGGAGTGAGCAAAGCCAGCCCAAGAGGTCATGAGGGCTACAACCACTGGCAGTCCCATAGGGGCAGGGCTACCCAAGCCCTTTGGTGTTCACATCTGGCCACGGATTGCCCCAGGTCCTGGACAGGATTTAATATTTACTCCATCGGATTTTGGTCTTCTTTGGTTCCATTTCTTTCTATCCCTCTATTTGTACCTTTTGGAATTGGAGTGTTTATCTTATGCCATTGTATGTTGAAAGTGTTTAACTTTCTTTTGATTTTTTACAAGGGGACACAGTTAAGAGTTTGCTTTAAATCCCAGAGGAAAATTTGGACATGGACTTTTCACTAATGATGAAACTGTTAGGACTTTGGCAACTCTTAGAGCTGGACTAATGCATTTTAAATAAAGGGATGCACATGCGCATTCCAGGGGCCTGGGGTGGAGTGTTATAGGTTGTATCTAGATGGCCCTCCAAATCCTCATAAGTGGGGATTCTGGGAGGTGATTGGATCATAGGTGTGTGATACTGAATCATGGATGTGTGATAGTGAATTAGTGCATTGTTGGGTTTATACCTGGGCATGATGTTGAGAAGTGAAGCCTAGTAGGAAGAAGTAAATCACTGTGGGCATGGCCCAGAGTGTATAGATCCCTCACCCTCCCTCCATCCCATGCACTGCTTTCTGCCTGCCCTGCCATGAGCACTTTCTCCTCATGATGCCCCTCTCCCATGGCACCTTGCCTTGGAGCCAGCCAACTATGCACTGAAACCTCTGTAAACTGTGAGCTGAAATAAACCTTTCCTCTTTCAACATGTAGGTGTTGGGTATTTTTGCCCCAGCAGTGAGAAAGTAACTAAGATACATACCATTATTTTCTCCTCAATTTTGATACAAAATCAAAATATATAAGAGAAAGGCAGTTGGGATAACAACATATCACATTTTATACTATATGTTTTTAAACCTGATGTATGGCAAATTTGAGTTCCCATTATTGAACATCAGAATTAGATAGTGGTCCCTATCTAGTCATTAGTAGCACTGAACCAGTGCAAGCTTCTCGTGTGTTGGTGTATCCTGTAAAATTTAGGACATGAGGTAGAAGGTATGCCCCCATGTATTACTAAGCCCCAAGAGGTAAAGGAAGAAGAGATAAAGTGTATATGCCCAAAGTCACCAATCAACTCTCTTTCTTACTCCAAGGAAAACTGTAAAGGATGAGGCAAAGCAACCCAGAAATATTTGGAAGAAATCTCTCCTTTTGAAAGTCAGAGAAAGAAGAAAGAAGGGCCTCAGACTCCCAAAACCAAGGATTATGCAGTAAGAAGATGGCCTGCAAGGAATTAGATGAGTTATTGCAAGTTAATTTAGAATAATTGTGTCAAGATTACATTGGTGGGAAGTGGGAAGAGATTCAAAGAAGGGAATTATGAAAAGGCATATATGTCACCAACCACATCCTAAATGAACACTCTGTTTTAATGAACATCTGCTAGGACTATTATCTGTCACATAATATTCTACTCTTTGAAATTCACATTCTTATATTGTTTAATTTAAGAAACTCCTGTTTTCTATCTAGTCTGTGCTGGGTTCTGCTATACAAAACAAAATAAAATAAACCCTAATTTCAAGGAGCTTACATTCTGGAAGGCAGAAGTTGTGGAGAATATTGCCAAGAAACAACTATAATACATAAGAAAAAAAAATAACTACAATTTAAATAAGCACATGGTACCAGGAAAGCCCAGAGAAAGATTCTTACATCGGACTAGTGAAAGCTTCAGGGAGGAGGTGATATGTATCATGGGTCTTAAAAGCTGACTTAGAGGCACAAATGCAGGAAATATGGAGAGTGATAAGTAAAATGACCAAAGGGACACTGCAGAGCATGGTGTCTCAGAAAACCACACTTGGTTCAGAAGTCACACTGAAGAATAGATTAGAAAGGCAGCTTCTAGTCATCAGGCAAATAAGGGGAATTAAGGGGAACGTAAGGTCATGAAGATACAGGTGGAGAGGAAATAATGGATGTGGGTGGTACTAATTGTTAGAATCAAGGGGACCTGCACAGTGTTGGAGGGGCAATGTGAAGACAGAGGATAACTCTTAAATTGCTAAATCCAGTTGCCAGATTGAACAACATCTATCACTAAGGTGTGGCCTGTCCTTCAAAGCTGCTGTACTGTGTTTGGAATGTGTATTACTTCTTATAATCTAAATTCTTCATAGTAGAGAGGCACTCTTGATAGAGATCAGCACATGCAGAGTTGCATCCAGGCCTATGTTGTGCTAGAGACTGACACCCTTAATTTCCAAGAAAAGCAAGTGGTAACTGCATTTACAAGCTTGGTTTGTACTGTACCTGTCCTCCTCCCTCTCTGACTCATATTATAATCACTCAGCTTTCCATAATTAACATAATAAGACCCTTTGACAATCACACTAAATTGCATGACTTTTCCTACCTCTCATACTACCTGGTAATAACATACATGATAGAGAGTGAGAGACTTTCTCCTTTAATACACTGGTTAGGGTTAAAATAGTCAGTGGTAAAATAGATGACATCATGCACTATATTCTTTACACAGTTCAATCTAGTCCATATCAGCAGTGTAAAGAATGACTGACAGAAAATCTATAGCTTAGGCTGTAACATAGAAAACATTAATGTAAACATCCTCTGCCCAAAACACTTGGCATTTACCGCACCTTCTACTAGAAGCACAAGGTTCCTGTACCAAAGGTCAGGGCCAGAGGGATTGACTTTTCACATATATTTAAGCAAACTGTACATCAGATCAAAAGGTGGCAGGTGTGCATGTGGGCACACACACTGCACTTACAGCAAATAATTATTTTTTTTAAAAAGCTACCTGAGTGATTTGCTGAGATATATGTGTGTGTGTGTGTGTGTGTGTGTGTGAAATGCTTGCTAATATTAGTAAAATTTTTTAAATAGACAGGTGTTGTGGCTTATGCCTATACTCCCAGATACTTGGGAGGTTGAGGCAGAAGAATCACAAGTTCAAGGCCAACCTGGCCAACTAAGGTAAACTCTATCTCAAAATAAAATGTCTTTCAAGAGAGTTGGGGGAGTTTAGTTCAGTGGTAAAGTACTTACTGAGCACATGCAAAGGCCATTGGGTTCAATTCCCAGCACTGTAAAAGTATGTGATTGGCTTATAAATTTCAAACAGTAATAGCAAAAACATTTAGTTATCTCTGTCAATGGAATCTATTGCTTTCAAGATTGAAAGGCAATGATGTTCATTTTTCAGTTCAACAGGTGGTTTATCCCCCAAAGTCATTGCAAAGCAAGAAAACAAAAACAATGTGTGCTGTGTCTATATATATATATACGCACAGCACACATTTGATGGGTCTTTCTTCTTAATAAATGAATTGTTTGCTAAATAATTCTTGAGGATCACTTCACCTCCTTGAATATGACATGACAATGTATTTATAAAAACCACTCAATCTCAAAGTGCCACCTAACAAAGAAGATGGCATTTTGCATTGTTTATATTTTATATAGTATGTATTGCATACAGTTAAATATTATATATACATTTACATATTATCAAGCATATGAAATATAATATACAAGTATATAGATATTATTAAGTTTATATTTCTTCAGAACTAAATCTAACATTTTTATATTTGTACTCCTCCATTTTGTACATTAAAATTCCCCAAAATCAGCCAGGGATTTAGCTCAGTAGTGCTGCAGCCTGCCTCGCAAGCTCAAGGTCCTGAGTTCGAGCCCCGCTCCAAAAAAAAACCCCAAATTAATATCTACTTAGAGTGGTAAAAGTGTGCATCCCGGTAGAGTGCAGGAAAAGCTTGAGCAGCACTTCTTTCAGTTTTCTTTGGAGCACGTGTTGTGAGTCCCAGGGCTGTGTTTAATCACCGCGCAGGAGTGACATGATCCACTCATATCTTGTCTCACACATCCGTTTCAGGCACACACTGGGAATGTGCATCTCCCGTAGGCTCAGATACAAAGGAAAAGCGTCTTTGCTTCACTGATAGGTTTGAATGATGCAAAACAGGTCAGGTTTTGTTTGTTTGTTTCATTTTTTAAAGGCTGTTCTGTAAAATTCAAACCCAAAAAAAAAGTTCAAATTGGATCTGACAGACACTGCTTTTAAAGAGACCTCCTATCAGTAAAAGTTCTGTTTTCCAGGTGATTTTACATGTATTTTTAATGCCAATTCATGTCACTATTGACACTGTTTTGATGGTAAGAGAAATTAAAATGATTCAGAGTACCTGAGGTGGCTATATTGACACATCAGATTATGCTTAATATTTCAACAGCAAAGCAAAGTAGAGCAAAACAGTCACCCTGCCATGCCTGGCTTATTAAAGCCTTTTTCCAAGCCAGGATGATGTACCTCACAAGGAAGAAATATTTCAAATAGAATCAGTAGGCTTTTAATATAAAAAAGGCTCAGAATAACAGACTCTCTACCCTTTAAAGGTTATGTTCATTTTTTTTAGTGGGAGTATACAAAAACTGGCTCTTTATTGAAGACTCAGAATGTCTTCCCTTGGGAATTCCCTGGCTCTACAAGCTCAAGTCCAGTGGGGTGAGCAAGACAGGCTCCAGGCCTGGAGGCTCCAGACGGCCTGGAGGCTCCAGACCACCTTGAGGGTACAGCAAGGATCTTGAGTCTTGCCTTTCAACAAGGTACATTAGAGCCAGGCACCTAAAGGATTCAGGGCTTCCTCACATCCTCACGCCATACTAAATGTTTGAATCAGCTTATAGAAGGTCAGATGTACCATTTGTTAGGAATTATTCTCCTGCTGAAGTCTGCTTGGAGAAAGTGCAAAGGACAATGAAGATTAAGCTCTCATCAGACCAAAGGAGATAATCCTAACTTTTTCTTTTTCTTGTCAAAGATAAAAATACCAACCATGTAGACCCTATCAAAAAAGGTTGGGTACACTTTTTTGTGTTTGAGGATTTATTTATTTATTTAATATTCTAAAACTGTGTCATGTCTACATATTTTGAATTATAAATACATTGTGCAATGCTAGATATATTTTTAAATTAGAGAAAATAGCACCTTCCTCACTATTTCCTCAAGGACTTAAAAAAATGTCAGATACATTGGTAGGGAACTTTTGATATTTTATACCGCAGAAGTACATCTTGGGATTCCTAGACTTAACAAGAATTACCATAAAGCAGAAATTTGTTACCAAGACTGGGTTTAGGCAGTTTAGTTATTTATAACTGAATATTTAATTTACCATTTTGTTTTTTAGTGTTTGTTGCTTGTTGGTTGGTTTCTGTTTGTTTGTTTGTTTGTTTGTTTGTTTTCATCTGATTCAATTCAACCTGAACCAGAAAGTATTCCCTCACACTTAGGACTAGGGGATTTCCAAAACATATTTCTTTGTCATTGTGTTTGTATATGAATCTAAGTGGAAGAAAGCAGATAATTCGCCCTAAAAGACATAGTTTGCAGCTATCTGTGGAAAACAGGCAAGCCATTGCTTGCCTAGTGCTGGTAATCACAAAGCATTTCTCTGAAAGCTTTATAAATGCTTTTCATCCTACAGATAAGAGATTTAAAGTAGACAGAAATAAATGACAGAGCTCACAGTGACTTACCTCTATGGCATTGCCACTCACCTAGCATGCTGAAAATTCCAGCCTTTTCACAGTGCCTGTCAGGTTTGACTCTCCCACTACCAGCCAAGATGTAACAGCAAATAAGGCAATGGGAAGAAAAACTGAACAGAATTCAAGTCAGCTGGATCCAGAGTTGCACCCAGCTCAACCTCTGACTGACAGTGAACTCCAGTTTCTCCTATGATAAGATCAGGATGGTAAACTCACACCAGAATACTGCTAGAAAGAGTAAATGAAGGTGCCTGGACTAATGCTCAGACACAGAAACTGGCTGTATTTCCTTCCTGGAGCACATTATGAAAGTGGTCTTCATATAACAACTTATTTTTTATACACAAAAGTAAGAATTGGCCTTCAAATAATTTTCTCATGTACTGACTCATTTACCTAAGACATTTATGCCTTCAAACCTCTAGCAATGCTGGCCAGCTTCTCATGAACCTCATGCCACAGAAGGCATTTGATATATTTTCTTCTCTGGGTGTATCGTCTTCAACTTAGGAGAGAGTCCAACACGCTGGGTTTAGAAAGGAATAGATATCTGACATGTTGCCTACCAATTCTCAGTGCTGCTAGGGCTCCATCAGCAGAACATGGCAGATTGTCTAAAAAGCATTTCTAATTCTTATGATCATTAGTTCAGTATGATTAAAAAGAAGACAGTTCCCACCTATACCCAGGGGTACTTTCTATGTCTTCCCTGGGCCACAGGGAAAGGCAGCCTTAGCTCTGTCCATGGTATCTACACAGCTGAGCATGTGGGAACTCAACACAGCAGTCTGCACCACTCAGCAGAGGCTCCACCAGTCCTTGCATCCACTGCTCCTCCCTTGACAGGCAGGGCCCAAGTGCTCCACCTCTGCTTCTTCCTCTCTGTCCAAGTCTGGCTCTCAAGATACATATTCTGGCTTTGCCATTATTTGATATCTCTTCTCCCCCTCCAGCCCCAAACTCAGTTTTTCTGGTCATTATCAACATTGATATAGAACTAACTTCTCATTGAAAAGAATCATACTGTATTTTTAAAGTTTCTAATCATATATATATATATATATATATAATGTGCATATATGCTAAATCATCTTAAAATACATATTTATACATATAGAAATACATTTATATATAAATAAATATGTATGTTTGTTAAGGTTTAACTCTAAAATGTCCCTACAAGTCTCGTGTGTTCAGAAGTGAGGCATTCAGAAGCTGATTGAATCATGGAGCACTACATTCCTCAGTAGATTAATCCACTGATGTGCTGTTAGGAGGCAGGGTACAGTTGGAGGTAGGTCACTAGGGCCATGCCTTTGGAGGGTACATCTCTTACTAGTGCTCTTCCCCTGTGTTCTGCTTCCTGCCTGCCATAAAGTGAACAGCTTTCCTCCACCACACCTTTCTACCATGATGTTTTTCTGCCTTGGAGCCACCCCACCATGGATTCAAACCCCTGAACCCATGAGCCAAATTAAATCCATCTTCCTATAAACTCCAAGTTTCAGATATTGTGTCCCCAGTGATGGGACAGCTGACCAATACAATGTTCTAGTCCATCTCATTTTTCTCTCTTTTGAAAGAAGCTAGAGGGATCGGGAGAGAGGGAAGAAGTTAGAAAGAGAGGAAGAGAAAGGATAGTTTAAAAGTATTATTACATCAACTACCGAATTAACAAAATAAAATCTCTCTTCAGATATCTTCTCTGCAATCTGGGGTTGGCCCTCATTCAGTACCCCAATCAAGCAAGTTCTGTTTTTATCACTGTAATTATAAATGTATTGAATAAATATATACTGGTCACCTATCAATGCCTATCAAGGACTATACTGCATTGAAGACTCGGCATTTTAAAGGCACTGTTCTTGCACCTAAAGAGCTTAAAATAAGTGAGAGGAAAGAAGATACCAGCAATTAAACTACTATGAATACTAATGTTACAATTATGTACATGATATAAGAAGGGCTAGAAAAAAGAACAGAACTCAGACTAAGATGTCTTGAAAGGCTTCTCAGATGAAGAAGCATAAATTCACTACAGATGGACATGCATTTATGGACATCAGGTACCAAACACAAAAAGATGCTACCAGTAATGAAAGCAGTATACACAGTGACGTGGAAATATGAAATGATTTGATACATATCTAAATCTGTTTTTTATATAGTGAGTGGACCACACAGGACAATGTTAGGAGATAAGATTAAGGAAATAAGCACAGAGAGATCATGAAGAATGTTAGATGCTAAGTTTAAGCTATAGGCAAAAGGAATATCAAATAATTTTAATCAAGGAAGTGATATAATCACATTTGCATTTAAGAAGCCTTGGCTGCAGGGTGAAGGCACAATTAAAGTAGGGGTGAGAGGATCAGGAAGTCCTTTCAGCTAGTAATCCAATCAAGAACTGCTAAAGCAGTGGACTTTGCTATAAAAAGGTAGAGAATTTTAGAGATAGACATGACATACCATTTATAGCCATTAGGTAGGATGGTAGAAGGTAGGAAAAGTAATCTGAGATGACACCTAGGTTTCTATCTTTGGTAGAATGGTGGTGCCATTCTAAAAGACAGAGACTACGTAAGGATGAACTTATTTGGAGGAAAAATAAACAGTTCAATTTAGACAGTGAATTTGAAGAACCCATGGAACAGGGAAGAAGAGGTCAATAGACAAGAGAAAAGGCTGTTGAAAAGTGAATTTTAATTACTTTTTGGATATTTGCTATCTTGGTTACTTTCCTGTCACTAGGACAAAATACCCAACACCTACAACTCAAAAGAGGAAAGGTATATTTTGGCTCAGTTTCAGTCCATGGTCAACTGGCTCCAAAGCAGGAACAGAATGGCAGAGGGGAATGGTGGAGGAAAAGGTGCTCAGCCCATGGTGGCTGGGAAACAGAGAGAGAAGGGAGGAGCCTGGAGGGGGTGTACCCTGGCAAATTACACTGACGTCCCGTTACCTGCCTCTTCTGAACAGGCTCCACCTCCACCCGGCTACAAACTTGATAAGCATAACACCCCCATGATCCAATCACCTTCCAAAAGCCCCACCTATGAGCACATGAGACTTTTGGGGAACATTCTAGATCTAAGCCATGATACCTTACTATTAACATAGCATCTTCCTCTTTATGATTTTGTCTTCTTTGTCTTCTACCTCAATATTTTCTTTTATCTTTGACCCACAATCATTTTCAATCATAGTACAATTAACCAAATATATTTTTCTATGGCTTCTACTATATACTGAGGCAAAGGAAAAAAGAAAACAAAATTAATAATATCAACCAAACTTAATTTAATCAATTTAGTAAATTTTTATTGTATATAAGATAGCAGTTGCTACACAGAAGTTGCAGAAACACTCTGAATTTTAAGGTCTGATAAACAAAATCAGTTTCATGCTTTCTGCCTTTCAGCATCACTAAAGAAGATATTGCATTACTTTATTGTTTACCAAATACCCACATGTAATTGTAAAATAGCAGTGTGTGTCCTATTTGCTACTTATCTTTTCCAGGTAACTTTCAAGAATAATCACTTATATTTGCATCTCAGAAACAGGTAAGACAGGAAATGTGGGGTTTCTGACACACTGGTTTGGGGCTTTGCCTAACACCTATCTTCAGAATAGAATACACAGGGCTCTTTCCACTCCTTCAGGTATAGGGCTGCTGGCATGGAGAATCTACTCCAAACTGCAAATTATTTTGAATTAGACACACATGCCACGCATTTATGGCAGCCTAGCATTTGGCACCTATTGCATGTCCCATCAACAAATGCAGAAGAAAATGACTTTTCCCCCCTCAGGCACTATGCTACAGAAAAGCCATGGTGACAGTTCATCTCTGGTATTATGCTTTGTGGGAGGAGAGAAGTTCATTTCAAATTAATTTATGATCTGTGAAAAGTGCTAGAAACATGCTTCACTGCACCCAGAAGTGAAGATGCACCACGCCCTTATAAAATTCATTTCAGGGGCTCTCAGGACAGGACAAGGCTCCCTCCTCCTATGTCAGACATCTAGCTTTAGCTAGTAGTATTCAGTACCATGGAATCAATTTAAAGAGTCAAAAAGGCCTGTCACCTGGAGAGTCTTGGAAAGACTACACTAAATGTTGCTGCAGTGTCTGACAGCTGATCCTAGAGGTATTGGAGTTTACCAGAGGTATCACTTGGGCCAGTGCACATATGTTTTTTCAAAAACAAACCAAGTCCTTTTCTTTTACAATAACCTCATTTCTCATTATTTGAATCTGTGCAGGGCAATAGCCAGTTTTTCATCTGGTTTTGCACTAATGTAACGCTTGTCAATAGCCAATTGGTCCCGTTTGATCCAGGGCTTACACATACGAAGAGACTTGGTTACAATTACCAAATGTGTCAAGCCCTGATTAAAGTTGTTTTGCCTGAGGGGCTTATGGATCCATATCTATTTTGCTGCTCCCCAGCTGTCTCATAACTCAACTATGAAGCTTTCCTTCAAAGCTAGGCTTTTTGGTTGGCACCTGTTTTTGCACAACAATATTACTATCACACACAGTTATAAAACAATTTTTTCAGAGATTTATAAACTTTTCCTCAGATTCAGAGCAATTCACACCCACCATGATTCAACCAAAGTTATATTAATTAGCAGTGAAAAAAATAGAAGATTCTGGCATCAAACACAAACATTTACCCTCCGAGACTCTTGTTTTTTGCATTGTATTGACAGTCAGACTTGGACCAGTTCTGAGATAAAGAAATATTTGTTCAGGGCTTCTCTGTATGGAGGGAAGCAGTGCTGTTATGAAATTCAGAAGTCCCTCCTATTGGTGTTTATAAATAATTTTAAAACTACAGAAGACAAACAAATTTCAGGGACAAGGTAAGGAACAGAGACCAGGTAACAAGGGTAAAAGCTAGACCTTGGGGCAGACACTGAAGTGGAAAACTCCTGGAAGTTACTAGTTAAAATAATGACATAGGACTTAAGAGCTAGATAATTTATATGTGAAAAGAATAATAAGGTATGAAAAAGTCACATCAGAAATAAGCATGCAACTGCCTCAATATTGAAGGTAAGGCTGCAGACCAAACCAGATAAGCAATATTAATGACAAAGCAGAACTCAGGTAAGAGACAGGTGTCTAGGGGAAAAATACTGAGAGCAGCATTCCAAAATCAAATGATAAGGAAGGTCAATGTAAAAAAAAAAAAAATCATCATAGTAGCCACAAACTTCATCAATAAAGTGACCTTATAGAGAGGAAATATCTATCCCAATCAAAACCTTAGCATTTCTTTTTTTTTTTTAGTTCTTTTATTGGTACTTTAGATATACAATTTTTATTGGTATTTAGGTATACAATTCATTTACATTTATCATTGGGTGTTTGTGCCTGTATATGATAGATCTTGGTTCTTACTTTTTTTCCCATTACCTGTGTGCCCTTCACCCCCTCCACCCTTCCCTATTTACATAGATTTCATTTCCTTTTTTTTTTTTCTTTTCTCATAGTTTTTCCTTTCCCTCTTTTCCTTTCCCCTTCCCCTCCCTTCACTCCTTCGTCTTTGGACCTTTTTTCCTATTTCAAATTATCAATTATTCATTTTAATCATTTTCATCCTTATTTACACTTTCAGTTTCTAACACTAGAGATACTATTCGGTATTTACACATGTGTGTCCTATTTATTTCACTTAAGTGTACGGCCTCGATATTCATCCATTTAGCTATGAATGACTCTAGTTTTTTGTTCTTTATGGCTGAGTAGTACTCCATTTTATAAAAAAAAACCCACATTTTCTTTATCCAGTTTCCAGTTGATGGGCACTTGGGCTGCTTCCAAGCTTTAGCTATTACAAACTGTGCCCCTATGAACATATGTGCACATATATCGCTGTGGTATGATTCTTTTAATTCTTTGGGGAAGATACCCAGCAGGGGAATAGCTGGGTCAAATGGGATCTCTAGTCCTAGTTCTTTGAGGTATCTCCATACTGACTTCCACAGTGGTTGCACCAGTCTGCACTCCCACCAACAATGGAGAAGGGTTCCTTTCTCCCCACAACCCTGTCAGCATTTGTTATTTGTTGATTTCTTGATAGCAGCCATTCTTTCTGGGGTGAGGTGGAATCTCAGTGTTGTTTTCATCTGCATCTCTCGAATGACCAGTGATGTTGAACATTTTTTCATATATTTGTTTGCTGCTTTTACTTCTTTGTCTGAGAAATGTCTGTTCACTTCAGATGCCCATTTTTGAATTGGGTCTTTGAATTGGGGGGGTCTGATTTCTTTCAGTTCTTTATATATTCTAGATAGTAGTCCTTTGTCTGAGGTACAGCTGCTAAAAATTTTTTCCCATATTGTAGGTTGTCTGTTAGCTCTGTTAGTGGTTTCTTTTGCAGTGCAGAAGCTTTTTAATAAGATGAGATCCCAGTTGTTGATTCTTTCTGCTAGTTCCCATGCTGCTGAGGTTTTGTTCATGAAGTCTTTTTCTATGCCAATGTCTTCAAGAGTTCTACCTAACTTATCTTCCAGCAAGTTTAGTGTTTCTGTCTTAATATTTAGATCTTTAATACACTTCGATCTTAGTTTAGTGCATGGTGATAGGTATGGGTCTAGTTTTAATCTTTGGCAGGTTGAAATCCAGTTTTTCCAACACCATGTATTGCATAGGCTATCTTTCCTCCAATGATAGTGGTTGGCTCCTTTGTCAAAGATTAGGTGGCTGAGCATGTCTGGAGTTGTTTCTGCATCTTCTAATCTATTCCACTGATCCTCAGGTCTGTTCCTTTCCCAGTACCCTGCTGATTTTATCACAGTAGCTTTGTAGTATAGTTTCAAGTTGGGGATCGTGATACCCCCAGCCATGTCTCTGTTGCTTAGAATTGCTTTAGCTATTCTAGGTCTCTTATGGATCCAAATTAATTTTTGGATTGTTTTCTCTAGTTCTGTGAAGCATATTGTTGGAATTTCAATTGGCATTGCATTGAATCTACATAGTAGTTTTGGAAGTATGGCCATTTTCACTATATTGATTCTTCCTACCCAGGAGCAAGGGATGTCTTTCCATTTTCTTGCATCTTCTTTGATCTCTTTTTTCAGAGTGCTGTAGTTTTCAGTGTAGAGGTCTTTTGCTTCCTTTGTTAGATTGATTCCTAGATATTTCATTTTTTGGATGCTATTGTAAAAGGAATTGTTTCCCTAATTTCTCTCTCAGTGAGTCTGCTATTTGTGTACAAGAAGGCTATTGTTTTTTGAGTGTTGACCTTGTATCCAGCTACTCTACTGAATCTGTCAATTAAGTCTAGAAGTCTCCTGGCAGTTTTTTGGGTCTTCTATGTAAAATATCATATCATCAGCAAATAATGACAGTTTAACTTCTTCTTTTCCTATCTTTATTCCTTTTATTTTTTTCTCTTGTCTAATTGCTGTGGCTAATGTTTCCAGAACTATATTGAACAGGAGCAGTGATAGTGGGCATCCTTGTCTTGTTCTTGATTTTAGTGTGAAAGTTTTCAGTTTCTGACCATTTAGTATGAAGTTGGCTGCTGGTTTTTCATAGATAGCCTTAATCAGGTTAAGATAAAGACCTTCTATTCCAATTTTCTGTAGGGTTTTTATCATGAATGGGTGCTGGATTTTGTCGAATGCTTTTTCTGCATCTATTTAGATGATCATATGGTTTTTGTCCTTGACTCTGTTAATATGGTGTATTACATTTATTGATTTATGAATATTGAACCATCCTTGCATCCCTGGCATAAATCCGACTTGGTCAGGGTGTATAATCTTCTTGAGGACCCTCTGTATTCTGTTTGCCAGTATCTTGTTGAGGATTTTTGCATCTACATTCATTAGGGAGATTGGCCTGTAGTTTTCTTTTGGGGTTGGGTCTTTCCCTGGTTTTGGAATCAAAGTAATACTTGCTTCCAGGAATGAATTTGGAGGTATTGCTTCCCTTTCAATTTCCTTGATGAGTTTAAAGAGTAATGGCATTAGTTCTTCTTTATATGTCTTGTAAAATTCAGCAGTGAAGCCATCCGGACCTGGGCTTTTCTTTGTTGTTAAATATTCTATTACATTTTCAATTTCACTCATTGTAATTGGAGTGTTTAGAATTTCTATATCTTCTTCATTTAACTTTGGCAATGCATATGTGTCTAGGAATCTGCCCATTTCTTCTGTGTTTTCCATTTTATTGGAGTAGAGGTTCTCAAAATAGGTATTGATGATCTTCTGGATTTCTGTTGGATCTGTTGTGACTTCACCTTTTTCATTCTTAATTGCATGTATTTGTGCCTTTTCTTTCCTTTTTTTGATAAGAAAACCTTAGCATTTCTAAGGGGCATCAACCAATTCCACAACAAGTAGCCTATGAAAAATAAATAATTGCTTCTGAAAAAATGAAAGGAAATACTTCATGATTATCAAATCCAAACAATGTGTCTCACACACCAAGGCCCTTCCCCCTTCCAAACATTGCTCTTGTTCTATAATTTGAAATTCATATAAGATGTTTTCACATTTCTTCCCTACCTCAGACAAATTCTCTGGGATTCCTAAGTTTTTGAAAGAATTAAGAATGTGACAAAACCAAAGTAGCATAGACAAGAGAAAAGACTGGAAATCGAATTCATGTTCTACTCACTGCCACACAATCTATTCATAACTTGACTTTGGAGAAATACTTAAGTTTCTAGTTGATTGAGAATCCTAGCAAGACCAGGAATCTTTCTTCATGGTACTAATCCATGAAGATTTTTGGTTTAATTAGGCTATTAATACTCAAACTTAAGACTATAGACAAAAATCTATTATTTTCAAAGGAGCAAATTACTTTTTAAATAATATATAATAAAAGATCTTTTAAAAATATTGTACCAAGGATGATAAATCAATTTTAATAATGCATTCTATACAATATATATCTTCCACATAAAAAAAAAAAACCTTGGCTAGGACTCCCAACAAAATACTTATAATGTTGGCCTTAAATTCTTCTCTGTGATTACAAATAGTTCAATTATTGTACTACAATGGCTTAAATTGATGCTATAACAATAATATGCAACTTGTAAGAGCTTCCCCTTGGCTTCGGACTTTCTTCCTATCATTTATTTTCAATTATGATAAACAAAAGAGTATCAAATGATTCTTTAGGACACTTAAAAGCACTGTTAGAGACTTGCAGACATGGCTTACTATTTCTCCTACAGTTGTCAAAGCAAAATTTAATTTGAGAATCTTGATTATATTCTGTATTCTATCACTGATGCAGAGAAATAAAATTCAGTAAGTCTCATAGCTTTGTTTATAGTCAGATTAATAGCAAGGAAAATAGACATTCTACAGGAAGACAGAGAAATTTGGTCTTTATCATATGAATTTTCCAGAGAAAAGTACTAATAAATAATGATGGGAGAAGAAACATTATTGGTATTCTCAGTTTGGTTTTTATTAATAAAAATAAAAAATATTTCTCAAAGATATCTTGTAGCATAAAAAATGGTTTCTTTATTTTGTTTTTACCAATAAGGTATATTCATGACAAATGGGTTGTTGCTGTCATTTCAAAACTGAAATGAAATTTATTTTGCAGTCATTTTACAGATAAACTCACTAGAAGAGAACCCCCATTGTTTCCTTTCTCATAGCCATATTTATTTTTAATTGATAAGTGATTATTATACATACTATGAGGTACAATGTGATATTTCAATATACATATATTTTGTAATGATCAAATCAGGATAATTGAATTCCATCATCTTGAACATTTGTCATTTCTTTTCTGTGCATTCAAATTCTTTTCTTCTAGCTTCTTGAAATACACAATTCACTATTGATAGTGAATGTACTCTTACCGGAAAGTAGATTATCAGAACTCCTTCCTCCTGTCTAACATTTTGACTCTTGACCAGCTTCTCCCCATCTTCTCCTTTCTCCAACTCTTTCCAGACTCTGGTACTCACCATTTTACTCTCAACTTCTATGAGATCAACATTTTTAAATTCCATATGAATGAGTCCATATGGTATTTATCTTTCTGTTTCTGGCTTATTTCTCATAACATAATGTCCTCCAGTCTCACCCATGTTTTCTCAAGGAACAAGATTTTATCCTTTTTATTGCTGAATAGTATTCCATTGTGTAATATATACCACATTTTCTTTATCCATTTGCAGAGGACTGTAATATTGATTATGCCCAAAGCAGGCTGTGAAGAGCTAATCCCACAAGCTTGTTTTGAGAAGTGAGTCTGGGTGAAGCCTATATGCCAAGGTCAGAATAACTCACACCCAAATTCTGTTCCCACAACCAAAACCTTCAGACTAGAAGGACAATGTTCTAATTAATTACAACCATGTATTTTGTCCATTTTGTTCCTAATGTGAGAATGCTTTGTCTTGTCTTTTATGACCCTTGTTTACATTAATTTCCATAGAAACTGTGAATAGCTTGCCTTTACCCTAATTGGTCCCCAATAAAAGTCAATGCCTGGGGCTGTCCAGGGCCTTTGTCGGTTGCACTGGCATTAGTCATCCTGGCATTAGTCATCTTAGTTCTGCCTCATAGTGTATTTTTTTCTCAGGCCTGCATCACATACTGGGTAGGTGGCTACTGGAACTTAATTGTAGGGCTGTCTGGTATCCATTCATCTGTTGATAGGCAGGTAACAAAGCTATTGTAAATAATACTGTAATAAAATGGGAATGCAGACGTCTCTTCTACATGCTGATTGTATCTCCTTTTAATATATATACCCAGTAGTAGGGTTGCTAGATCATGTGGTAGTTTTGCTTTTAATTTTTTGAGGAACTTCTATACTGTTTTTTATAATGTCTGTATTAATTAACATATTACCAACAGTGTACAAGAGTTTCCCTTTCTCTATTATCTTTGCCAGCTTCTGTTATTTTTTTGTCTTTTTTGCTAATAGTCTAACAGATGTGAGATAATATTATGATTTTATTTTGCATTTCCCTGATGTTCAGTGATGGTAAGCAGCTTTTCAGACACTTACTAGTTTTTATATTTTTAAGAAATGTCTATCTGGGTCTTTTACTCATTTTTTAATTAGATAACTTATTTTTTATCATTTCATTTTGCTTTTCCTGTAAAACTGTTCCTTATAGATTCTGGTTATTAACCTCTTTTCAGATACATAATTTGGAAATATTTTCTTCCATTCTGTAGATTGGTTGTTTTATTCTCTTGATTGTTTCCTTTGCTGTGCAGAAGCTTTATAGATTGATATAGTTCCATTTGTCTATTTTTGTCTTTCTTGTCTGGGCTTTGAGGTTCATACCAAAAAGTCATTGCCTAGACATATGTCACTGATAGACATATTTCACTGATGTTTTCTTCTAGTAGATTCATAGTTTGGGTCTTACATTTAAGTCTTTAATTCATTTTTCATTCATTTTTGTATGTAACGAGAGGGATCTAGTTTCACTCTTCTGCATGTGAATATCCAGAGTTCCCAACAGAATTTATTGGAAAGACTGTCCTTTTTCCATTGTGTGGTCTTAGCACCCTTGTGAAAAATCAGTTAAGAAACTTTTCTTTTACACACTAGAGCAGTGGTGGAGAATCTATGGCATGTGTGCCACACTGGGCTGTTTGTATCAATTGAAAGCTCTAAAAGGTTCACCATTGGTGCACTAGGGGTTTGTCTTCAGTTCCATAGTAAGCTTATAAAAATATAACTAGCACACAGTGCTAAAAAGTAAAATAACCTCCAAGAATATTTCAAGAAAGTTATTTTTAAAAAAAGAAACTTGTTTTTTAAAAAGTTAAAGAAGGAGCATATTTTATACAAAATATAACCCTGCTTTGGTTGAAACTACCACGTGTTGCACTTCAGTGTGGAATCCGTCTCAAAATAAAAACATCCAAACGTCACTGTAGAAAATGAGGTGAGAAATGAGAGCACAACTTATGCTGAGAAAAATTGCCTCTAATCCTCCCATCATGTTTATTATTCAGGTAACAGTGAATACTTACAATTTCCAGAATGAGAGCCCAGTGCTTATAGAAAGAACTGGAAAGAATTTTATCACTAAAACAATCTCACAGTCTGCTGACTATAGTGGAGTGATTCCTGGTGTTCTCACTTAACTAAATGAAAATTTTAATCATACTCCACTGGAAAAGGAAGCTGTTTTGTGAATGGTAGTATTCAGATATTGGTATCTACTGCTGATATTATATCCTTTTGAGATCAAGCAGGAGGTCTATAGAAGTAGCTAAAATTTTGTGAAATTTCTGTTTGATCCAATAGGTTTGTAGATCAGTCACCAGGATTCTCAAATGTTTTAAGAAATACAGGCATGAGACAAAATGGCATGGATTAAAAATATCTTTCCAAGCAGGAAAAACCTTTTTCAAACCAAGAGCAAAACAAAGAGCTTATGATATGACCATATAATCTGACATAAATTCCCTTCACTTTTCTTTCTCCTTATTTAAATTTATTTGTCTCCCATTTTTCTGTTATGTATATACCCAATTTTTGCATCATTTTCTCTTCACTGAGCCACTCCTTTTATTCTCTCCTTGGTTCTTCACTTTTTAAAATGCTCTTTTTTGTCTTTTCCTCATTTTTGCTCACACCTGCTGTGGATTTTCTCTTCATAAAGATTAGGTTCAATAGCCTAATCTAGCCACAGACTAGGTTCAATACTTTTGCTCTTTCATTTAGAAATAGTATCAAGAAAGAAATATCTCAAATTCAGATCAGAATGATATATTTTCAAAATATGTGCTCAATCAGAGACCCTGCATCCAAAAAGGAAATCATATCAAAATTGCGAATCCTATACACATTATGAAATGTGTTCCAGTACAATAGGCCTAATTAAAATATCAGCATTTCCTGCAGAGAACATTCAAAAAAAATTGCATAGAGCAACAAAGTGTTGTCCAGCCGAAAAGGAGTTATTAGCTCCACAGCTGCATATCTTGATCATCTTGACAACTTTTGAATTCAGGGCTCATCTTTACGTCTCCAGCTTTACCCAGAATGATTTCCCTGTAATCAACCCTTAATATATGTGTATTGAATTGTATTAGTTAGCTTCACCCAAGTTTTCAACCACCAGCACGACTATATGACCAACTAAGTAGATGCCTATATCTCTTATAATGAGTATCTTGTATTCCTGGAGAGGTAAGAATAATGAAAAGCAATAACCTTAACACTGGCAAATTGTAATAGCCAGTGATTATTGATCATCTACTTTATTCAAGTACCACCTGCAATAACCATCAGATGGTCTTCAAATTTCCCAACACTTTGAAGTAGGTATTATAATGCCCATTTTTTAGATCGGGAAACAATCCCAAGACATTTTGGCTAGCACATGACAGTAAGTAAAAAAGTGAGAATCTAAAGGTAAGCCTGTCTGTTTTCAACACCCATGCTCTTTCATTATCCCACATTGCAACTGTAACTTTATGAACAATGGGTAGAATTAGGATGATGATACAAAAGGAGACTAAGAGTTAAAACAATAATTTTTTAAAGTTCTTTTAAAAATCTTTAAATTTCTGTTCCACCAAGTCAGGCACTCATCAATTATTTCTGCATGTTTGAGATTTTACTCAAAAAGAAGTTCATCCTGCTGTCATCTCTGACTTGACTATAGGAAAATAATTTCCATGCAACTAAATATACAAGTTTACCAGCATGGGTCACATCTTCCTCCTCATTTACTACTTAAAACCATAGCCCTTTCTTTGGCAATAGATTTAGTAATAACTCTATTACCCTTCTCTAAACAAGACTACTGCAGAGGTGACACTCAATTTCTACAGCAGAGGCAAGCAGATGGCTCTTCATGGCTCCCCACTGCCCAGGCCACAGAGTGACTTTGATGACAGCCAGTTGCCTGCCCTCTCAGGATGAGGCACAAAAATACAGCTGCACACTGGGAAGAAAGTTGGCTAAGAGAAGCAGCGATATGACTATCTAAAGGGGAAAGAAGCAAGGAAGATGAGGCCAAGACAACAGGTTCACTTAGAATTGGTTCATCTACCAAATAATTACTGAAGAAGAATAAAGACCAATGATATACAATTGCAGTTATGTCATGGGACAAAACATAACATTCAATCTGATGCCTGGGCTATTTGCCCACAATAAAACGTATCACATAATGAGAGTGATATCCTGCATAAAAAGAAGTTGAGTAATCTTTACTTGCAGCATAAATCATCACCATTAGTTCATAAAATGCTTTTCTTGTTCAGGAATTACAGGAAGGAGGAGATGTCAAAGTGGAATACAAAGGAGAAGAAATTTAAATATATTGCTAAATGATAATCCTTACATGAAATCTCATAGTTTACCAACCATTTTAATCTTTACTTTGGCTAAAATGGACCCAAATCATACATTATAAGACAGGGTACAGTATCCTTCTTTTACAAAGGAAAATTTTAAGACCAGCTGTGTTGCTTAACTTGTGTAATGTCTCAATGGTAGAAAATGCAGGAGCTGATTAAATATTTTAACCAAGGACTTCAAATCCAAACCCTAGTTAAGTACTTTAATTGCACAGTTTGGGGCAATACATTGTACTTTTTTCTTTTTCAGTACTAGGGGTAGAACTCAGAGATGTTCTACCACTGAACTACATGCCCACCCTGTTTTTATTTTTCATTTTGAGACACTGTCTCACTGATTTCCCCATGATACTGTCAAACTTGTGATCTTTCTGCCTCAGCCTCTCAAGTAGCTGGTGTTAAAGGTGTGTGCCACCACACCTAACTGCATTTTACCTTGGAAGAAGCAGCTGTGTAGAACCAGCTATTTCTCTTTTATATTGCCACAGCCTGGGCCTGGGCCCTTGCACTTGATTTAATATCCCATCATGATTTTTGAACAAGATACCCCACATTTTAATTTTGTACTGGTCTTTACAAATTATGTAGCCAGGGCTGGGGATTTAGCTCAGTGATTCTGGCACCTGCCTCTCAAGTGCAAGGTCCCAAGTTTGATCCTTGGTACCAAAAAAAATTACTGTCCTACAAATTATGTAGCCAGTCCTTTCTATAATACCCTCCACAATCCCACTAGCATAAATCACACTGGCACCTGACTGTGAGTTTAGTAGTCTGCCATCTCCTGCATATGGTCATCTTTTCCTAGTAGACCTCTAAGACCTTTTATCATAGACCCAGTTACCTCTCTGACCTCAGCTCTGGCCTTATGCTAGCTACTCCGACCATGGTGGCCTCATAGCATTTTTTCCACTACACTGAATGCTGTTGTCTCTCCCTAAAACACTTTTTCCCAAAATATTCACAAGCTTCATACCTTTCCTTTATTTTTCTGTTTCAATGCTATTTCAACAGAGAGGCCTCCTCTGAACATCCTTCTTAAAACAATGTTTTTCTCTCCACCCAGTTATTTATCTTGCTTTATTTTTCTTCATAATATTTGGGTACTGTCTTAAATAGTGTATACTTGAGAATCAACAACTGGAATCTCATCCTATTAAAACATTCTACACTGCAAGAGAAACCACCAACAGACCTAAGGGACAACATACAATGTGGGGAAAAAATTTTACTAGCTTTTCCTCAGACAAAGGACTACTATCTAGAATATACAAAGAACTTTAAAAATCAGGCCCCTCAAATTTAAAGACCCAATTCAAAAATGGGCATCTGAAATGAACAGACATTTCTCAAAGAAGTAAAAGCAGCAAATAAACATATAAAAAAATGTTCACCATCACTGATCATTTGAGAGATGCTGATGAAAACAACACTGAGGTTTTACCTCACTCCAGAAAGAATGGCTGCTATCAAGAAATCAACCAGTAGGGGCCAGGGATTTACTTCAGTGGTTCTGGCGCCTGCCTCGCAAGCGCAAGGTTCCAAGTTCGATCCCTGGAACAAAAAAAAAAAAAGAAGAAGAAGAAATCAACCAGTAACAAATGCTGGGGGCATTGTGGGGAGAAAGGAATACTTCTCCATTGTTGGTGGGAGTGCAGACTGATACAACCACTATGGAAATCAATATGGAGATACCTAAAAAACTAGAATTAGAGGTCCTATTTGACCCAGCTATTCCCCTGCTGCGTATCTTCCCAAAAGAATTAAAAGAATCATACCATGGTGATATATGTGCTCCCATGTTCATAGCTGCACAGTTTGTAATAGCTAAAACTTGGAAACAGCCCAATTGCCCACCAACTGGAGACTGGATAAAGAAAATGTGGTTTTTGTTATAAAATAAAGTACTACTGAGCCATAAAGAATGAGAAACTAGAGTCATTTATAGCTAAATGGATGCACATTGAGGCCATAGGACACACATGTGTAAATACCGAATAGTTTCTCTGGTGTGAGAAACTGAAAGTGTAAATCAGAATCAAAATGTATACTAGATAATGTGAAACAGGAAGAAAAGGTCTAAAGGAGAAGAGGTAGTGGGAAGATTAGGGGAAAAGAAAGAAGGAAAAGGAAAAAATATGAGAAAAGAAAAAATGGTAACAAAGTCTTTGTAAATAGGGAGGGGTGGGGGGTTGAAGGGAGGTCAGGGGAATGGGGAAAAAATAAGAACCAAAATATATCATGTAAAGGCACAAATTTCCAATGATGAATGTCATCATATTGTATACCTAAAATGTACCAATAAACTTAATGAAAGAAAAAAAAAAAGAAAGTGAGAGCCCAACAACCCAGCCTGAACCATGATCATGAACTCTGGAATGAAGAAGTAAAGGTAAAAGGGCAGGCAGGAAGAACTAAACCTGGTTAAATGTAGCATTAGGCCAAATAACTGGGAAAATGATGGTTTCAGAACTGAAAGTCAGTATGTTAAGCTTTAACAACAACAAAAATAATAATAAGAGCCAATGAATCCAGAGGTAGGGAGGAGAGATGATAGATAAAAAGAATACTAATCTCCTTATCCCTCAAAACAAGTGAATTGATATTGGTATTTGCCTAAAATGAAAACACAATTAATAAAAAGCAATGATTCTAAAAAATAATAATAATAATAAGGTATACTTATTGGTTTAATTTACTATGTTGTTATAGGATACATTGTGCCCTTTTCAAAATTCTTATGTTGAAGACCTAGCCTTCAATAGTTCCGAATGTGTCTTTGAGCATAGGGCCTTCCACAAGGTGATTAAGTTAAAATGACACCAAGTTTTGGCCTAATCCAATTTAACTAATGTCCTTGTGAGTGGAAATCTGGGTCCACAGAGAGACAACCAGAGCAAGTGCACAGAGAAGACAGACCCTGTGAGAACAGAGAGAAAGTGGCCATCAGCAAGTCACAGAAAGAAGCCTCAGGAGAACCAAGCCTGTCGATACGTTGATCTTGGAGTTCCAACATCCAGAACTGTAAGAAAATAAATTTCTATTGTCCAAGCCACCCTATCCGTGGTATTTTGTTGTGGTAGCCTAAGCAAACTCATACTTTGCCATCTGCTAGATTGCGATGTCCCCTCGACCTGAAAAAAAAAAAAGATACTGTTTCGTCTACTGCTATAGACTCAGTGCCAAGCAAAGACATGGAAGATATTTTTAAATTGTTGAATAAGCAATGAATAATTGAGTAATTACTTAAGAGGAATTTGAAGAGAATCTCCAAATACTTTTAGTACCAAAATGTTTTATTCCATGCTATCTGAATTAATTATGTCACAGAAGACATTGGGAACCTTTTTGTTAAACAAAGGTTTTCACTGTAATGGGAACTGACCAGCTCTGTGTTTTTATCTGGGCCTGTAATGGAATCACTAATGGATTATGTCAAGACCAAGAAACTGAGAATCATAATATGTGGTCATACCATGTTTGTTATTATAAAAATTGCCGAAAAACACAACCTCCAGCAAAAAATCAATCAGGAATTAAAAGGATAGCACACAAGCTGTCTCCTATGCACATCTTTGATAGCTGAGACCAGTTACAACTAATTGCTTTCAGCATCTCTACAGCTATGTAACTATGACTTCATTCTGAAAAATACATTCAAATTGCTGCATGTTCCTAAGTTCTGTCAATATTGCCACAATGTTTGTCCTCAGATCAGCAGAAAAAAAAAAGGGAGCTGCGAATTGCCAATGAACATGTTGATTGATGGTCTCAGGGTTCTCTTGACTCCTTCACCTGGATTGGCTAATATTCCCTGGGATGCTGACACATATTGAGCTACCTAGCTACTTTCGTATGTGATGACATTTTTGACATGGGCAGTTAGGGCCAAGGACATTCTTATAAATGGAGCTACTTGAATATTGCAAGCTCCTAAAAGAATACAGAAACTAATGTTATCCTACTGATCCCCAGGATATGTCTGCTTGATGCTTAAAGTTGCTCAGACCTGTACAAAAAAATATCACACAGATGTTCTTCTTTCCATTTATAAATGTATAGAGGAAAATGATCTTGTGGTATGATTTCAGAGCAGCTCCTATTTTACACTTAGTTTCCTCACAAATCTTATCACTACACTAGAAAACAGTGAAAGAATTACATGTATTCTATGTCAAGTACTTTGGAAAGCTCTTCAGAACCTTAAACCATTTAATCATTAGCCTCATGCTCTGAAATGATTATTCCTATCACGAGGAGGTAATAGCACTAAGGTTCAGAGAGATTAAAATCTTATCCAAGATTACTCACTTAGGAAGAAATACTTAACAGATCTTATCCCAGAATTCCAATTTCTGGTGACAGTAGCTATCCTTCCTTTTAGAAGGCCAGCCCTTACATACTTTCAGCCTCTGAAATTTGGTTGGGTCAGATCTAACAACATGTTCTGAGAGAAAGACATATAACCTGTAACCTATGTCCTCTCTTCTACAGCAATAGGAGAATGAAGATGATACCTGGGATATTTGTAGGGATTACTGGATGGATAGGGTATTACACTGAGCTCACCGAATGTCATCATGGGAAGAATACTTGGCTAAGAATGAAGTTGCCAAAGAAAAACCCAAGCAAGAAATGAAAAAAAAAAGGGCTGGGGATTTATGTCAGTGGTGCCACCACCTGCCTCACAAGCACAAGGTCCTTAGTTCAATTCCCTGGTACCACAAGAAAGAAAAAAAAAAGGTCAATAGAGAGGATAGAAGAAAAAGAGACAGAGAGAAAGATCACAAAAACATAACTTGATCCCTGTATCCAGCCATGCCAGAGAACTCTAGCAGATCTATACCCTATACTTTTCCATTTGTCTCATTTTTTGGGTTTTGGGGGGTTTTTTTGGTGCCAGTGATCAAACTCGGGTCCTTGAACTTGCAAGGCAGGCGGCGGAACCACTGAGCTAAATCCCCAGCCCCCGTTTGTCTGCTTTTTAATGTCTGTTTTTCTAAAGTAAGTATGTTTAGTTTGTTTTGTTTTTGTCATATGCAATCAGGAGTCATAAAATGCCCAGTACAAAGACACACAATTTTTACCCAATAACCTATTCATTTTTATAATGTTCCTCATGATTGACTCAACACTTTAGGCCAGTGGTGTTGAACACATGGCACACGGCTGTTTGTATCATTGAAATCTCTAAAAGATTCACCATCACTGCTTTAGGCTCTAGAAACAAATACCAACAAGGACAATTTGACTTCACTAACTTCAAATTAATAGTAATAATCAGAATCACTACATGTCTTATACATAATAATATAGTGTCAGATCTGCTGAGTAATGAGAAGAGCATTATTTATTAAGAGGCCAATATCTTCTCATCCTCCCTTGCACCACTTAGGCAGGTATTGACATAGGAAACCAAGGCTTGAAGACCGGAGGGAATGTGACCTTTGGAGTTTGTGGCAAAGATATCTTAACCAGTTATCACTCCCTTATTTCTCTGCCTGAGAAGTAAAAGTTGAAAAGCAAAATGAAGAGATGGAGAGGTGCTGATTCCTGATATCAGTTGAGGGCTCCTCTCAGTTCTATGTTCAGCCAGCACTATCTTCAGAATTTTTTTCATTTACCTGAGTCTATAAATTCTCTTTTGGATTAAAGCAATTTGAGTTTGAGTTTTTGTCAGCACAATAAAAATACACCACAAGTATAACAAAAATATTGCTCAATATTTTCTGAATTCTTTGAGAGATACTGTAATTGATATCATTGCCCTAGAATCAACATTCTGAGCTCTGACCAACACTATAAATCATAGTCATTGTTCAGATCACAAATTAAAAATTCAATATTAGTATTTAAAAATAAAACCTAGCCAGTCTAAACAAAATGTGATTGTGACTACACCTGCTCTTTGCTGGCAGATGATATCTTTCAAAATTGGCCACAGTCATATTTCTGGTTCCACACACGCTTCAAACATTTGGCCATAGTCCTCCAAAACACTGATTCTATTTCTTTATGCCTAGAAACTAGGTTGGATGTTGTGAATGTCTATATGAATAGAATGCTGGAGAAGTGATGCATGAATTCCAAAGCTAGGTCATAAAAGGCAGTACAATTTTCCCTTCTCCCACAAGTACTCTCTTATTCTCACTCTTTCTCCCTCCCTTTCTCTTATTTCCTTCTCTCTTGTCCTTAGATTCCAACTACCATTTTGAGAGAAAGTCCAGGCCACTTGAAGAGGCTGAGTATGCCTGTTCTACCAACAGGCCCGACTAATACTAGCATCAACCACATGAAAGGATAAGCCTTGGTATTATTTCAACCCCCTCTTCCAATTTTTCCAGCTGAGGAGCCACACATAGTGGAGCACAGACAAGCTATCCAACCATGCTCTGTCTGAATCCCTAATTCACAGAAATAATGAGACAAAATAAATCATTATCATTGTTTTAAGTCAATGCATTTTGGGATAATTTTTACACAGCAGTAGGTAATTAGCACACCCATCCCTATCATAACTATTTTAATCTACCTGATTTTCATGAGACCCAATTTTTATAGTTATATTAAATACTTCGTATTTTAAAGCACTTAACCCAGCCTTTGGTCTCTCAACTTTTACCAGCAAACTCTTCTTACTATTTCTTTCTATGAGCTTCATGTATTGAAAAAGTTGATCTGCTTAACAAACTATAGTGTATATGTATATATCAATTTGCTTTTCTTCATCTCATAAATCAGATATTTCATAGCTTTGATCAGAATAAAATCACCAGAATTGACACACTGAAATTCTAAATAATAAAATTCTAGTCAACATCAAAGCAAATTTGGAATTTTAGATTATCTGTGCAGCAGTATCAAACATTTTATTTTATACATAGTCTAAGAATGAAAACTACCATCACAAGTGACAAAAACATAAATAACCCAAATGTAACATTATAAATAACAATGTTATTGTCACCAATAAATTGAGGTATATTGCTTTACTGACAAATTGGTAACAATGAGGTAATTAATCACCCAGTGCATGTTTAGAACCTATCAACAATGACCATAGAAAAGGTTATTACTCATTTGGGCACTTTGACATTTGTGGACTACACATAAAGTTGGCAACTGGAAGATTCCAGTGATTATTGTGCAAAAGACATCACAGATGTGATTTTGGGAAATGTCCAGTATGAACCACCAGTAACAAATTCCTATCAAACTGATGTTGATCAGCACACTGTACTTTTATTTTATCTACACATCCACAATTTATCCAACCTTTTTGACCAAATTTCAGATCTTTTCAGGTAACAACTAATAACCTAATTTTAAAATCAAATGGCTTTATTTGCTTGAATTGAGCAGGTGTTTAAACAATTTATTTGGTCAAAATTGTCAGTACAGTACATCCTTCAATTTCATTCTCCACTTGCCTTTTCCACTATCTCTTTTCACTGAAAGTGTTAGTATATTCAATTCAATTCAACAAATATTTATGTAGCAGTGGAACAATTGTTGGAGATACAAAAAATATAAACTAGCCGTAGGCTTTCCCTCAGGTGGCTTACAGCTGAGCTGGTGACACAGATAAGGAAGGGCTCCCCAAAAGCACAGAGAAATGTCACTTGGGCAGAGTGTTTGTGCAGACAGCCATAGTAATCCCTCCCATTGTGTGTCACTCCTCTTTGTCATGTTCCTTTGCCAGTCATACTAGGATATGGAGTCAGTTTGAATTTGGCTTTGTTCATATGCCTTCCCTTAGGCAATCTACTACTATTTGCTACAGTGATACAAGCAGAGAATTTTGGCTGATACCTGACCTTGCCCACCCCCGACCTGTGATTGGAAACCCGAGACTTCTGTATGAATGAGCTTAAGATGGTCCACTGGAGAAGCCACAGAGAGAAGAATCAAAAGAAGGATCAACATCATGCTAAACCCCATACTTGTAAGTGAGGTCATTTTAGGCCATCTAGCCCAATCCAAACTGGGATAACTTGGGTCAGGCGGGACAGATGATCACACTATTACTCAAATTAGCCCAGCCTACACTGCCAACCCTCATGATTATACGCAAACAAATTATTGTTGTAAACCACTAAGATTTGCTGATTTGTTCCACACCAACAAATAATTCAGTCACCAAATCCAGACCAAGGATGTAAGGATGAAAAAGAGTAAAAGAAGTCTTCTTAAAACCTATGCACTAAAAAAAGAGAAAGCAAATGACAGGACTTTATAAACACTGAAGGAATTTAAATTCTGAAATAGAAGACAACTTTTATTACAGTTACCAGATTTTGATCAATGCCATGATTTCAGATGCATAAAGCAGGAGGGTGTGGTAGTCAACCCCTGAAATACTCCCTCATGATCCTTGCCCCTATGTGATTGTTATAATCTCGATCACAAACATCCTACAAATGCCATGTGTTAAAAGGCCTGGTAATCAGCCTGTGTTGCGATTTGGAGGTGAAGGAACCTTAGGAGATAGGGGCCTAGTTGAAGAAATTTAGGTCAGTTGGGGATGGGAATGCCCTTGAAGGGGATATAAGGACCCCAGTCTCTTCTCTTCCCGCAACCCTTTCCCAACTGTCATGAGATGAGCAGTTTCCTCTCAGCTATGCACTTCGGACGTGATGTACTGTCTCACCATGGACTCAAAAGCAATATGTCCAAGGGACCATAGATTAAAATCTCTGAAACTATGAGCCAAAATAAACCTTTCTTCTTTTTAAATTGTTTATTCCAGGTCTTTGTCGTAAAACCAGAAAGCTGACAAACACAGCAACCAATAGAATATGGTGGAAATGACTGTATAAATTCTGAGGCTAGGTCAGGATACTGCAGCTTCTATCTTGACTTCCAGGGTATTTCACACTGATAAAAGCCAGCCACAATGCCACAAAGTCAGTCAAGCAGCTTCAAAAAGAACTCCATGTAGAGAGAAACTATGACCTCCCATCCACAATCAGCACCCACCAACTTGTCACTTGAAGGAGTCACCTTGGAAGTCAGTACAACAGTTTCCATTCACCCTTCCAATGACCAGCACTAGCAAACATCTGACTGCAGCCTATGTACAGCCCGAAGCCAGAACTGCCCAGCCCAGCCACAACCAAGGTCATCACTCACAGAAACCATGAGAGGTAGTACTGTTGCGATAGGGCACTAAGTTGTAGGGTGACATGCTACTCATAGGAAATAATATAGGAGACCTGGGCATTCCATTAACAAGTTCTGAGAAAAAGAAGGCCAATACAGTCATGCCTCTTTTGTTCACCAACACTACACCTGAGTTTCAAGAAAAATATGATTCTAGATTGCTTTCTAGGAAATCCTCCAGGAAAGCTGCTCTTCTGGTTAGTTCAACAGATAAAAACTGGTTTAAGAAATTATTTTTAAAGTGATTTTAATAACCAGTTCTAAAACACAGTGTCTTTTTTCAGTTATGAATAATTCAGAAAATGTCAAGTAAGTAGTTGAAGAACACAGCAGGAAGTTAGAAAAGTTCTGGGACTTACAGGTTCAGCAATGTTGTCATGTCTTTGCAAGTCATTTCTGTCTCCTCTATTGCTTAAAAGCTCTACATCTTGGAAGCAGTGTGTATTGATAGAGTCTCTAAGGAAAATAAAATTCTTATAACAATGATAATCATAATGTGATGTGATGAAATCTCCATAGAGTTTTGAAAACCAAATAGGTTAATACTTGTCTGAGAAAGAGACTACTTTCTGAGGACAGGGAATAAAGTGGGGGCACACTTCAAGGACTACCTGAGTACAATAAGTTTCCATTGTGTTACCTGGCATATGACCTCTAACTCTCAACTTTATCATCCTTGATTGTGTAGGAAAGGGTAAAGCTTAGGCTTCAGAGAACCACAGAATTAAATCCTGCTTCCAGCTCTGCCTATCTGTCTTTGGCTCTGCCATTGTGCTAGATTGTAGGGTCTAAATTAGTGAGCTAATCAGCCTGCACCTCCATTTTTTTTCAGCTATAAACAGGATAATAAAGAAAAAACTTTTATCAAGGATTAGGCAATCAGAAAATAGTATACATAGCAAATATTTTATTTTAATATGACATAAATATCTATTCTCTGGTCAGTCTTTAGGAATTTTTTAAGTAGAATAAAAATTTAAGTAAAAGTGTGAACCAATTGTTAGTAAAGAATTTTCTTCACTGTTTTCCTCTAATGCTTTACAGCTGTATCACTTACACCTAATTTGACTGATTCTGTTTTCAACTTGCCTTTTTTAAGTCTTTCCATCCAGTTCAGTTTTCATGGAAATAATTTTATCTTCACAATCATATCCCATTGGTTTACATAATCATGAATAATTATCTAACTACATAACAAGTTTAGCTAGTATAAACAGGTTTGGAAATGACACAACTGTACACAACTACACTAACTAGAGTAGAAGTATACAAGCAGACCAGAAGCCCTGCCCCTACTAAAAAGCAGCTTCCTGTCTGGTGTGGATGTTAAAGTCAGAAACACCTGAGCTTGCATGTCCTCTCTGTCTCTTGCTAGCAGTATAACTTTGGGCAGATGCTGCATCTGTGAATTCCATTTCCATTATGAAAATAGAAAGTATAAAAACAATACTTCAAATAATGACTAAGAACTTGTGGCCCGGATCTAGTCTGTATTTGCCAAATACAAGGTGTAAGATAGTGAGCAAGTTGTTTAGTCTCTCTAAATCTCAGTTTTCTCTCTTGCCAAATGACATTATTAATTGTACCTACTTTCTAGGGGTTTTTTAAGGTTTAATGGGATAACACATGTAAGACAATTAAACCCAGCAAATGCTAATCTGTGACACTAAATATTTCATTACTATCTCTTTTGCTAGAGTTAAGAAAATTAAATTAGGCATAGATATAAAGTACCTTGTAAAATTTCCAACTATAGTAGACAATAACTGGTGGTTACTATTGATACTAAGTGTGAATTTGGTAAGACTTGAAGAATAACTATTATTACTATTGTTTTTATGGATGATGTATCACAGAAGTAACTTATCAAGGACACAAATTTAGTCCTAGAAATAACCTCTATACTGGGAATTACAATTAAATTCCCTATATTGGGGCTGGGGATTTAGCTCAGTGGCACCACGCCTGCCTTGCAAGCGCAAGGTCCTGAGTTCCATCACCGATACCAAAAAAAAAATTCCCTATATTGTATGCTAGTCAGAGAATTCACTTTACCACAAAAAATAAGTTCTTATCCTTAGTAATTGTAAGACATACCTCATGCTGAAAGTCAATTAAAATACTACTTAACCCAGGAAGAATTTTAGGGTCATGGATTTATTTCAATAATCTGAATAAGAACTATTTTCATTTCCGCCCCCATTATTATTTTTTAATGTAGGGTTCTATGTAGAAGTGTAGTACATTTTACAATTTCATCATAATATCATCATCTGAAAGAGGCAAAGGTGCCCACCTCTGCAACCTATTTGCAAAGAGTAACTACATTTACACTGTTCTTTGTAAAATACACAGTCCTATAAATTGGCTAATATACATTTCGCTAAATTATTTTTTCAAATAGTTCATTAAAATGACTCTACATCCTCACACTTACCCTATTTAAGGTGACTCACAAATGCTCATACACTTAGATTTACACAACACCACACTACAGAAGAAAAACTGGTTCTTGTCTAAATATTTTTTCTGGGGTTACCACTGCCTATTTAGGGGTCCGGGGAGTTTTAGACAATGGCATCTCTTTGGTCTCAACTTTCAACAACAGCCCCTAAAAAAAAAGGAATCTAAATTTTCTCTTTAATTTTCTGGCCAGAGCTTAGAATATTCACATACAAACTGTTCACCTTGCTGTTCTTTACTGAGTATAAGATTGATCCATCTGTCCAACTTGTCTTCTTATCATTTATAATAAATTGCTTATGTTCAAATTAGCCAATAGACACTGCACCTAAAACCATTAGGCCCTGAAAGTAAAATATGTAATTAAGGTTCACCCTCCCTACCTCCATGTCCCCTGCAAAAGCCCTCTGTGGCATTTGGTGAAATTGTTGCTTTTAAGTTTGCTGTGTGACAGAGGATTTGGTGATTCCTGACCCTCGAGGGCTGTTCTTTGACCCACCACTTTTCCCCACCATCTGGCATGTTTACTTGAAGCAAACGCTTCGGGTCAGAGGGCAGCGCAGACATGTGGAGGGACAGCTTTGTCATAAAAGCAATAAAGAATGGGTAGGCGCTTCAGAATCTCTCACTGTGCATTTCCTTCAGCTGTCGAGCACAATGAGATGGGTTAGTCATATAGCTAAAAACAAAATAAAGAAGAAGTCAGTTACCTCTCAGCCCAGCAGACTGGTAAAATTCAAGATGCCCAAGTTCAAAAATCAGCGTGCTGTTTCCTTCTCCATTTCTAAGAAATACTTTTTATGCTTTACTGGGCATGTTACTAAACAATATGTTACACCAGACACAAGGGGAAAAGTGGTTTATAGGCTAAATTAACCAGATTGATTATTCAGGAAGAGTGTTGATAGTCCAATAATCCTCAAGCAACAAAATTAAAGGTAAATAGAATAGCGTAAGGAAGTAAAGATCAGGTAATCAATTTTTTTCATATCCAGGCCCCACATTGTAATGAGATAATAATGATGATTTTATTTCTTAATAATCGTAGCTTTTTAAAAAAAAAAAAACAACTGAGAAATGGACAGTGACTTCAGTTACGTGCAGTCATTTTAGACTCCCAGATGAGAAACTGTAGACAATAAACTGCCACCTTTATTTTGCCGTTTATCCTAAAAATGAGGACCCCTTGGATGAAGCTATAAAATCTTTAGCACAAGAGCCCCTTATCAAAAACCTCAAGTTTCATTTATAAGTAACTATTTTTGGCTTCCTTTATATAACTTCCTTGGATTCTGAAGGCTTTCAAAGGTCTATTTCTCCTCTCAAGTTCATAAACATTACAAATAATCTTTGACTGGTTGAGATTGCTTTCCTGCTGCCATAGGACACTACATTCTCCCCAACTCTAGAAGGTATAGAGAGAGGGGAGAGAGATTTTTCTGTTTCCAATAATCTCAGTGTTACTGTAACTTCAACTTTCTGATACTTACCTTTAAAAATATCAAGAAAAAATGCCCTGAAATAGAAACTTAAAAATGATTTGTGTTTATATTCATTCTTAAGGTAAGGGGGGGAAATTGCCCTGAGTCTTGAGATGAGAGTGATTAAAAGGTAGAGTTAGTCAGCAAAAGAAAATGAAAAGGGACTTTTCCCCTCAGAAAAAAATAATAAAACAAAGGAAAAAAGATTAAAGGAGACCTCCCTCTTCCAGCCTGATTGTCAGGGAACAGTTCTTCACATTGGGAATATGCTTTGATCCTGGAAACTCTGTATTTTCAGCCTTTGCCAAGTTGGTAAAAGGGCTGTCCCTTGTGGAAAATTTTCAAAATTTGGAGCTTTTCAAAAAAAAAAAATTCCAATCTATCAAGATTTCTATCCCTTGCAACATTTCTCTTAAAAAATTCATGGCACAGAGTACAGTCATTCTCTTTCCAATTCTAGACTTTCTGTAAAGAGCAGCTATTTGCCCAAGTTTGTCCTTGCTAGTTTCAAAATTGATCACACTATAGATAATTTATAAGTAGACACAAAAATCATACTAATGTGTCCACTTACAAGCAGAGAAGGGATTCCTGGGCTTCTTTTGAAGAATAAGCCTTCTAGTGAAGTTTCCCCATTCATATTTAATAAACTAGTTCATGCAAGAAAGAGCAAGAAGAACAGGGGCTTCAAAAATAGATAGACTAGGGCATGAATCTTGCTGGAGCAGTGACCCTGGGCAAAGCATTCAACCACTTTTTCATTTTTGCAAAAACAGAGATAATACTACTCACCTTTTAGGATTATCACAAAGATGAACTGAAATAATGTGAGTCAAAAAGCCTCATACAGGGCTGGGAATGTAATTCAGCGGCACCGTGCCTGCCTGGCAACTACAAAGATCTGACTGAGTTCGATCCCCAGTACTGAAAAAAAAAGTCTACTATGAGCCACTCGACAAATGTTGCCTTTATTATATATTACTTTTATAAAGAATTTATACCTGTTTCAAATGATGACTAAACTCAAATTTGCCAAGTGAGAAAATGCCCTTTTCCTTGAGAACAACAACCTCAAGCCCAACACAATTTATCCTGCAAACTGTCTTTCAGTCTGATGCCCTTTTGAACAACTTCTTATAGACCCAATACATTGCCAAAATTTCCCCACACTGTGTATAATCCCTGCTACATATTATTCTTCCTTAGGCAATAACAGCGCTGCTTTCTTGGTTGAGGATGAAAAGAGGGCAGAGGTAGAGGAGACTGTGTGTGAGAAACTCAACAGCAGTCCACTAAGAAGTGGCCTCAATTGTTTTGCTGGAGACTGTAGGATTCTCAGTGTAAAATAAAACACAGGGATTCTAAAGTGTAACAACTGGATTCAAAGCTGTATACTTCTATATTAAGAAGACAGTATTTTCTGGACATCAATTAGGGAAAAACAATAGATGCATAGAAAATTATTCCTCTTTTATAAAACCTTATATTGACTTCTATGTCATTATTCCTACAACCTGTACAGGGGCTCTCAAGAGTCAAGGCATCCTTCTGCCATCATTTAGTGACCTTGCCACTGGCCCACACTCATGGAGGATCTTTTTCCATGCTCATAACCCCAGGTCCTGCTATAATTATCAGACCCAGGTCTGGGAAAGGACATGGCCTTTAGACTTGGTTTGGAATACCAGCCTTTCTTCTTTCCCACACTGTGACACTGGGCAAATTTTGCTATAGCCTGCATCTATAGTGTCCTGGCAAGGCTCATGTGGCAAAGTCTGACAGTCAGCTCAGTTCTATTGGAAAGCAAAGGAAACCTTTAAAAGGCAATGTATAGGAGGAAGTTTTAGGTCACTTAGGGAGTAGCTGGAACCCCAGTCTCTTTCACATCCCAGCTATGAAGTGAGAAATTTGCTGTACTACATACTTCTCATCACAGGCCCAAAGTGATAGGACTAACAACCACAGTCTGAAACCATGAGCCAAAATAAACCTCTTTTCCTTTTAAGCTGATTATCTCAGGTATTTTCCTACAATATTGGCAAGCTTACTAACACACTTATGGTCTCTATGCCTATCTCCATATCATGAAAGGAAGAAAAATAATGCCTATCTTACAGAGTTCTGAGAAAATGAGATAGAATAGAATAGGCAAAGCTCAGGCAGGGACCTAATAATGGGTCTGGGTCAGAAGATGAATAGAATGACAAACGCAGTGCACCTGCCATCACCTCTCCCCTCTAACATCAGCCTACTGACCTTAAACCACATTTCCTCACCTTGAGGTTTTTTGTTTTGTTTTCCAAAAAATGTTTCAATACTTCTGTGTATATTAATTCATTTAAAGCTAACAATGACCCATAAAAAAGGAATTATCTCCTGTGTGAGGCACTCAGTAGTGAAGTAATTTGTTCAAAGTTTCATATAAGCAGACAATAAAGATTAGAAAAATATCTGAATTATCTTCTCAGAGGCATAGAAGGTTGAAATATAATGTGTCTTTCTATGAGCAAGTGCAAACCGAGAGCTACACAGTTGAGTCAGAGAGACGCATTATTGATAAAGAGGAAAGCAGGAAGAGGTTACTTAGGAGCAAAGAAATAAAGTGACCTGTGTTTCCCTGAATTAAATTTACCTTCCACCCAAAAGAACTATTGGCCATACCACAACGTTAGCCTCCAGTGGCTTGGAGCAGCTTCAAATACAGGTTTTCTTTAGACAGGCAGATCTCAAGTAAAGAGTAAGGAGACAGATTTCAAGTAAAGAGAAAGGCTGGGCAATGATAACAACATGAACTTTTTTACCCACAAAGGGTATACCAGTCTTCTTGTCGTTGTTGAAGAGCTGGGGATCAATCCCAGGGCCTCATGTACACTAAGCAAGTGCTCTACCACTGAGCTACAGCCATATCCCCAAGGATATCAGCTTAACAGTCGGAGAAGAGAATGGAGGACAAAAAGTGATCAGAAGTAAAGTCTCTCCCTGTGAAAGGATGCATGGAGAGTAGGGAATGAATGCCTTCCCAACATATCTGACTCTAAAATCTGGGCTCCTGCCTTACACTAAAGCAGAATAGCTTAGTACACATTATGGGATCACACACCCCCATTTATCATTTCATCCTACCCTTACTACTTACTAGCCATGTGTTCCTAGGCATATTGCTTGATATCAAATTCTATGATTTCTAGATATATAGAATTGTGACATGTAAATGAGTTAATTCATAAAAAGCCTTATACAGTATCTACTGCATAGTAATTACTCAATAAATGTCAGAAATTATTAATATTAATACTGTCTCACTAAAAAACAAAATTCATCATTCCTGTGGGTCAAACTAATTAAAAACCTACCCTTTGGGTAGATCTATTACTCAGTTTAAGTTTTATGAGTGTATAAAAACCATTAATAAATTAATCTTATGACTAGCACTTCCTCGAAGTAGTAATACAAGACACGGTACAAGTCTTTAAAACAATGTCTTTGGGTTTTAAAATTGAAAACTATAGTTTTTATTCTTCCTCATGCTCTTATTTATTTTCAAATTTTCTATAATGAATATTATTGTTAAAACAAAAAAGGAAAGAAAATGAATGTGAGCTAGCTAGTAGTCAGTAAATACCTACTGATCGTCACGCTATACCAGGTACAGAATTAAAGGATATTAAATTCAATAGGAGTCTCTTCCTAGTACCACTTACAAATGGTTATGGGAAAGCATATTGACAATAACATAAAAGGAGAAGCTATTGGCATGTTATTCATAATTGTGAAGACTTCTTTTTTCTTTCATTTTGAGGCCCTCTTATTTATGAACATAGAAACACCTTACATTTTTAATTTTTATAAATAGATATTTGTTTCAAAATGGGAATTTTATATATAATACAACATATTATCACTATCTACTACGTCTGAGAGGCTTATAATTCCTTTTGCTGATATATATCTAATTTTCATGACACCTCTACACAGCAGAACAATAATGTAAACATCATTATTCCCATTTTGTAGAGGAGGACCGAGGGCGAGAGACTCTGTGACATTCTCAGGGTACTTTTATTGTCAAGCGTCCCAGGTATATTTTAAAATGCATTTCAATTTACACAAATGTTAAGGCACCTACCTGTTTCATAAAGCAAGGTACATCTATAAAACCACACAGGCTGTTCGGTAGACCACAAGGTTTTAACAGCATCCCATATTTCTGTTTTGAGTCTCTTGCCGCTTGGGTAAACATTGTACTTTTCATTGGATATACTGTAAGTCATTAAAGTCAGTAAATAGCAGAAATGAATAAAACAGCAACTTAGATATTTTTAACACCTCTGAGTTAAAACCACTTTGCAGTGGGGAAGAAGAACAGATGCCCGCTTCTAAATGTGAGAGCCACCAACTGGGAATTTGCTAGTTGTAACTGCTGCCATCTGTTTTCCACTGTTCTTTTTACCTGCCTTTTTTACATTTAGTGTTTGAATTCTGGGCCACGGGTTCTTAGTACAGGCAGGGGAGGAGCAAGAGGGACTCCAATTTGAAATTTTCCCAAGGTGCTTTGTCCTGCATTAAATCAAAGGTAACTTCTGGGAGGGGAGAATATCATGAGAGTGATTATTTAACAACTGCATTTTATTCTTCTATACATTCTTTGTACTCTTATTTCCATGTGCATTTTTTTCTGTTTAATCAACTTCCTACTTTTCCTAAGGGCTTTTCGGAAACGCCTTTCTGATGCCAATTAGGGCACTGCTGTGTGAATTAGTTTCTTCCCTGACTGAATAAATAATTTTCACCAAGCAGTACACACATTCAGAACTCACTTGATCAGCACTTAACTAGTATTCTGCACTAGTGTGCTGGGTTTTTCCCCTTAGAGTCAACATGCTGAGGGAGACAGTGTTTGTGCCAAAGGGAAGCAGATAAAATAGACAGGTTAATAGGACTATAAAGGACAATAAGAGACTGTTCCAGTTCAGCCTTCTGCCTTCAAGTCGAATTGCTCCTAAACCACACTAGAAAGAGGAAATCTGCCCTTTTCTTTCAGGAACATCTGTAGGGGAGGTTTCTCAACGTTTGATTGTAATTCTGAGTGACATATGTGCATGTGCATATAACTTCTGGCCAAAGGCCAACAATGAACAAGAATAATCATCCGACCTGTAAATGAGCTTTCTTTTTAAATCTGCGTGATAAAAGTGGACTTCTCATCTCTACAGAAGAAAAATAGACTCAAAGAAGCTATGTACTTTGGTCAGAGTAACACCGCTAGTTAGTAACAAGATCTAGTACCAACTCTAAACCTGCCTTTCACCCAAAGTAAAAGAATGTTCAAAAGTCAGGGCGGTGAGTTTTTCTTTTCATTTCAGACTCTGAGTCAGTCTTGAATCATATAAGAAATTTTAAAAAGGTGTCAGGAGCTCTCAAGTTATAAAACAACTAAAATGCCATGGCAAAGGTCAAGCATAACCACACCAAACTAGGACACAAATCCCCATTGTGTTATATCGCAGTAGAGAACCCTATCTAGGAGAAGCCATTCCTTCTAAAGAACAAAAAACAAGTAGCAATACAACATTAGTTTATTTGGAAGTTTTTCAACTACTGTATAACAAGTGCTTCACAGCACCTATAGAAAAATGAGGGACATCAACAAGGCTAAAGATCAGAGAAGATCATATCACTTGAGACAGTTTGAGATGCACTGGAATGGGCCATCTGGTTCCTTCCTTTGAGAGAACCAATACCACTAGGAGATTTAGATGGGTGGCTCAGAGTAATTCTTTCCAACAAATACGCATTGTTCTGTATTTGTGTCAATGTGCCCTGTTAGGCACCATGGTGCCTGGATTGTCCAATCAGGATTACATAAATCAGATCTCCCTTAAAATTAAACTTTGCTAATAATTTCAAAGATACAGCCAATCAAGGGCAGACAAAACAGGTGCAGGCCCTCATGGGTCTTCCCTCCATGCCCTTCCTCCCTCCTGGACGTGGGCCACTGCCCAGAGCAACAGTTATTACCAACACTGCACGAAAAGTTCGTTTCTAATGCATCTGTATTTTACAACCTAGATCTAAGGTTAGCAAGTGATAGCCCTGAGCCAACTGCTTGTTTCTAGGAATAGAGTTTCAATGAAATACCACCAGGCCTACTTGTTACAGTATGTGTTTTTCTGTGGCTGTTTTCCCGTTACAAAGCAGAGTTGTATGTTAGTGCAACCTACATGATTAAAATATTGACTACCTGCCTCTTTCAGAAAAAGTTCATCAGTGTCTTCCCTAGAATGTTATCTAGCCCAGGTGACAGTCTCCAGAGAGCCTCATTTTCTAGGTTCTCTTTACTATAGGTCATCCTTGGCCAGGAACATCCTGCCTAAGGATGTGTGCAGATAAGAACTCTTCCTCTCAGCAAATATCACTATCCTAGAGCTTAAACCAAGTCACCTGCCTTTTCTTTTCCCAGGGGACATCACTTACTCCTGACTCCAGTAAAGGGAACAAATGTATCTCAGCCAAGATGCTGTAACTCCTTCCTTTCCAGTGCAAAATGTCAATAAAGCCAGGTGTGCTCTCAAGGAAAGGAAGAATAGAATAGATAGATTACACATGATAATAACATAGAGTAAATGCCATAACACAGACATGTATTGGATGCATGAGAACAAAGGAGAAATCAATAATTCCAATTTTGGAGGGGAATATAATAGAGAAACCAGGGGTTAGAAAAAAAAAAGTGAGCTTTAAGATTCAAAAAAGGGGAGTTAAGAAAAGAAAAACAGAGGGAATAGTGTATTGTGTATGTTAATGTGTACGTATTCAATAATTATATTTAATGAGTAAGGAAAAGAGAGTCTGGAAAGCTATTTGCAAATCACAAGGTCCTTGAGCTCTGAAGGTTTTGAAAAGGGACCCAGAGAGTAGAAATAAGGAACACCTCAGGTCCTAAGTCCGGTGTATATAAAGAAATTTCCCTGGCGGCAAACTTAGTTTGAAGAAGCTTTTTGTTTTGGTGGGGGATGGCCTTTTTAAAAAACTTTGCATGTCTTACATTTTCTGTACTTACTCTCAGTCACTGCATGACTCCAGTGAAAACTGATATAATACTTAAAGGTTAAGCACCACAAACAAATTTACCTCATGACGGGAGAAATGTCAGAAAAAGGAATTAATTAAAAGAGAAAATGATGTCCCTTAGTAACCAAAGTCGTCATCTACAGTTAAATCAAGATCTTAGCATTCTAAAATGTCAAATTTATCTCTTTTGACTCATTCCCTTTTTAAAGAGTTATTTCTTGACATAAATGAATAACAAAATTTCTGTGAAAAAGAATCTTTACTTGTTGAAGTAAAGGATTTCTTTCACAAAGTACCTATCCTAGAAAATAACTGGATTCATTTAATAAAGCAGAAAAAGAAAAATGCAACTCCAAAAGCCTGTTGTGTCTATGAACAAAATCTAAACAATAAACATCAAATTATTTTTCTTCTTTTTAGCTCTATAGCATCTTTCAAGGGGAAAAAAAGGAGATTTTTAAAGTCCAAATGCAGTAAGAATTTTTGGTTTTGAAATGACCTGCTTTATGTCATTGAGTTCAAATAGAATTTTTTATCCAAAATAATTTTCACTCTGAGGTTGCAAGAAGTATAATATTATTTCAATCAACAAAGAAAATGTATTTCAAGGACACAGACTCTATTGTCAAAAATAAATCACCACAAGGAGATGTAATGACATTCTGATAACTGATAGAGGAGTACATTTTTAGCAAACAGTGTCTGGTCAAGGCCTTCTGAGTTTCTGGTCTCCTCTCTGTTCGGGTAACCTCGGGCTGGAGAAGAAATCAGGGCATCCTTCCTGATCTCTACTTCCATTATGACTTCTGTTAGGATAAAGCATCTATCCCCAAGCTCAAGTCTCCTCTCAATCCATGTTGCAATGAGAAAAGTTTATGTTAAGTGCAAAAGCAGAACCAGAATCCTCCCTTAAGATTCTACAACAATCATCTTAATGTACATCAAGCAGATATTGAATTTAGGAGGAACAACAGTTAGTTCATAAAATCAAATTAAAAAACATGTTATTCCTTTCAGAGCACATGTTGTCTGAAGCTTAGTGAGCTAAATCAAAAACCCTCCTACCTTGCACACTAACTTGCCAGCTGGGAGGCATAGGTGCAAAATGCTAACATCAAATCCAATTTCAGTGATGTTTAATATGGTGGCCAGAAAACCACAGAAAAGCCCTTGACAAATTTCTCCTTAACTTGCAGAAAAGTAGATTTCCAAACCATCCTTCTGCAAAAAACTTTTGGGGATGGGCTGCTTAGAGCTTTTGCTAATCGTTTTTCTGTATCACAGAGTGAACTAAAGCAAACCTTTATTTGTAATTAAAAAAAAAAGTTTAACAATAAGAACAAATTCAGGAAGAAGTACATGGTCTCCAGATATATCATTTGGGACTCAAGAAATGCTACTATCTTTGGCATAAATATTACAGGTCTGTCACTTTTTACCTTGGCAGCAAGATTTTCTGTAGGTGGCAGGAAACTGTTCTTGTTCACTGATTTGGAAGGCCTGTGTTTTAGTCTCCAAAGTAGAAGATTCTTACATAACCCCAAAAGGACCAAATAAATTGATAAAGATCTTTTTATAAAACATAGAAAGTCAATAAATGTCTAACAGAATAATTCCATTATGCAAAATATTAAATCAATTTCACATGACATCGTGTGTGTGTGTGTGTGTGTGTGTGTGTGTATTGTGGGTGTTGCTTTCTCCTTAACTTGCTCTTTTGTTATTTGGGGATTTTGTTTTACCTCCCATGGTCCTTTTATCCAGAAGCCCTCCTAACAACCATGCAGCCCCATTTCTGCCACATTTCTATTATAAATAAATATCCAAAGGAAATTCCAAGACCTTAAGCAAGTTGGTGGGAAGATATTGAAGAAGTACTAGTTTCATACCTGAGGTGGTTCTTTATGCCACCAAATTTATTCACCACTTTAATGACTGCTTTATTTCTGAGATCAAATGTGCATCTAATTCCCCAATAAGACTTAGTTGGGTCTCTCTTTTCTTCTTTTCATCTACTTACATAATTATTTAATCACTCATTAAATACTGGGTTCTTCCTTTCTGCCAGGCAATATGTTAAACAATGGAGGTCACAGTGATAAAAGAGAAACATTCTGCTGGGCAGAAGTTTGCCAGTGACTAACTTGCCATGATCCTTATTCCTTTGAGACCAACACAGAGTCTTCCTCTAGAGACTTGATCTAATCCAAACACATTAGCAGAAACCTTTCTAATTTCTCTCTAAATTGTTACTAAGATAAAATTCGGATCCAGAATCTGGAAAAGAGATGAGCTTCTTGAACATCAAGTGGTCCTTGATAGAGAGCAGTGGTACCCTCACAGTCAGGTGGATCCCTGTGCCCAGAGGTGCCCTGGATGATTTAGATACCACTGGGACTCTGGTCCCCAAGCGGACCAGGATCTTTCTGATTCTTTTTCCCATAAGAACTCAGATCTAACAGCAAATGCATGAAGCATGGTGTAGGGGACCAGGAATTCTGCCCATGCAGACAAACTGACTTCCAAGGCGGGCAGGCACCTGTGCACCATCCCTAGTGTTTGTGAAGCCAGAACCAACAGGCTTTTTGCCCTAAAATTCCACAGTTCTAGATCTCAGATGCTATACCTATCTCACTTTGACAAGTAAAAATGTTACTTCAAAAAAAAGGAAAGTTACCAAAAAAAAAAAATAGAAAGATTTTTCCTTTAATTTATGGTAGTGATTCTTAATTTAGTTCAAGAATTGAATTAAATATTCATTGTATACTGGTTAACTGAAAATATACCAAGAGAAAACAGTTAACTCACATAGTGTAACTTTAGGATAGGGTGGTAGTGAGTAAAATCAACTTGAGTCCTACCTATCAATATTTTCCTTTGTTCTCTTGAGTAGAGTACATTGCAAAAAGGGAAACCATAAAAGAGGGTAGAGAACTATTTCAAAAATCTTACTGGTTGGCTTGTAGTTAGGGAAGCAGGTTTCCTTATAAATCCCAGACAGCCCAGACCTCAAATGCCCCACGGGCACCTGGCTGACATAGAAGTCAAGCTTTGTAGCAGCAGCTAATGGCAGAGTTTGATTTGAAAAGAGAACCTGGAAAACAAAATAAACCTAGCATTATAAGGAATATATAAAACTTTAGGAGAAGCTGGGCATGGTAGTGCATGCCTGTAATCCCAGCACTGTAGAAATTTGAGGCAGGAGGAACTTGAGTCCAGTCACAGCCCAGGTAACTTAGTGGCTTAACAGGACCCTGAATCAAAAATTTTAAAAAATGTTAAGGGCTGGGGACATAGCTCAGTGTGAAAGCCCTGTGTTCAATCCCCAGTACTTCAGAAATAAAAAGAACTTAGAAGAGGAGATTTCTTTTTCATTCAATGCATTTATTATAAAAGAAAAAAATCAAATTGGAAAGATAAGTGCATTATAATAAGTCAGTCTCAAATGCTAAACTTTTTTAATTGAAAAACATTTGTGTGTATGTGTGTAAATTATATATACCTGTAATATAAATTCAGAAATGTAAAACAAGTATAATCTCATTTGTATTTCTGTTCTTTCTTTCTTATTTTATTTTTAGTTCCAAGGATTGAAACCAAGGTCTTTGCATTGAGCCACATCCCTAGCCCTTTTTTTCTTTTTTATTTTTTGAGACAGTGTCTCAATAAATCAAGTTGTCCAGGCTGAGCTCAAACTTATGATCCTCCTCCTCAGCTTCCCAGAGTGCCAGGATTAGGGACAACTACAGCTGATTTAGAAAGGTATTCTTTCTGTCTCACTTACTCCCTATTTGTGTTTCTATCTTTGCATTATACAAATTATATTATTAATTCATCTATAATTATGTAAACAAATGATGTCACCAGGAGCTAGAAAAGGTAAAACATAAACTTATTTGTTCACAAAGTATAGCAGCTACACAAACCCCTGAAAAAAGCAATTATTTCAAAAAACTTTTAAATATTTAAGTATTTACAAAATATTTTTAATGTTTGAAATGGAAGTAATTAGCAAGTAAATGTTTAGCCAATGCCTTAGAACTAGAAAGGTTTTTTCTAAAACACTGTTGTTTCAAATATACATTCTGCCAATAAAATATGTACACACTTCACCAGTTTGCTGTACTAATAAGTATCTGAAGCTAACAGCCACCACTTTGAGCACCTCTTGTAACTGCAGAAGCCAAAGGTAACTTGTATTAATCTCATGATGTCTCAATTTTATATTAAAATATTTACACAAGTTTTTCTTTCCTGGTGTATACAATTTTTTGGTGGACTCTATGTATAGTCCCCAAAATGAATGTAACTATTATGTATCACAAACATATACTTTAAAAAATAAATAAATAAATAAATAGGAATACTATTGTTTCAATAACTTGCTCTCTATATTCAAAATACAACAGCTTCTGTGTGAAATGAAGGGGCCCAAGACTTTCCTATAGTTGATTCTTTGCCCCACCTACCCTTAACTCCAGAACCATTTCCAGAGGTAATTTCCAAGCTTTTCTTCTTTCTTTGATGATTTTTTCCTCCATATACCAACATTGATAGTCACATCAGCCCCTTCTACCCCAGAAGCAACCTTTGTTGGTACCATCCAGAGCCTCTCACTTGAGGATCCACCCTCTGAATATGCACAGGTAGGCAGAGAGTGAGGCAGAAAGAAAAGAAGTCTGAATGAGATAACCCTTATTTCTAATTTCTAAATTACTTAGCTCTATTTGAATTCCAACATAAAAAAAAACTAACAAAACTTCAATTCCTGTTCATTCACTAGCACATGACATTGCTTCCTCTGAACTTTTTTTTTTTTTTTTTGGTACCAGGAATCAAACTTGAGTCCTTGTGCTTGCAGGGCAGGCAGCAGAACCACTGAGCTAAATCCCCAGCCGACATTGCTTACTAAACAATTTCTTTAAATTTTTCTTTACTTCTTTATTTCTTTAAATATATATATATGTATATATAAACATTAAAAGTTAGTGTCATTACTTTAAAAAATCCTCATGATTTAGATTGTGACTTTGACCCCCTATATGAATGATAAAAATATTAAATGGAAATGCTGACCTCTAGTCTCCCTGACTAGTAATATTAAATAATTAATTACAAAATTCATAGTATTTCTTTTCTGTCCTACTGACAAAATTCGCACAAGTACTTAGTAAAGTTTAGACATATAAGTACACTTAATACAGGCATCAGTCTTCCATCTGGTGTTTTTAATTTGTTTTTGTCTTCTTTAGCCAGATGTTATTGTCCAGTTTTTATATTTTTGCTGTTTCATAGATCCACTATTGCTTGATTTTTTTATCTACCTGAGAATGTATGTCCATTGTCTTGATGTTTAAAAGAAATTTGGTTGGGTGTCAAAATTATTGAAACCTGCTTTTTTCCTTCTTGGTCTTTGTCTTCTCACTAAGACTTGATATAGAAAACTCTGAGGCAAACATTATTTCTTATCATATGAATGACTTGCATACTCTATCTAGACATACATAAAATTCTTTACCTCGATGTTCAGATACTTCAAAAGAGTAGGTCTTACTAATAATTCATCTTAGTCCTGTGGAATATAAATTCTAGTCACTTTCTCTGTCTTTTTCAATATTCTGTTCTCAATGCCTAAAATGGCACATGATTAAAAAAACTAGTCATATAATAGCCTTTGAGTAAAACAGTAATAGAGATATTTTTACAATTTTTTTGAGAAGTTTTCTTCTAGCATATCTTTAATTTTTTAATATTTATGTATCCTTTTTGTTGTTCTTTAGGACTACCAATTTAGCACTCATGTAAACTCCCTAGTATGTCTTCCATATTTATTAACTTTATTATTTTTAGTCCTTGCACTTATGCTTTACATATGCTTGCCTATCACACACTGTCACATTTTTTCAGTTGTAATTTATGTGTGTTTGCTCCTTTTTAAATATTTCTCAAAATATATCTGGGGTTTATTTCTTTTGTCAGTTCTCCCAGCTACCAATTTGACTGCCATTAATCATTTGACCTAGACATCTGAAAAGAAATTTAAAATTCCATATGTTCCAAATCTAATTTACAATCTACTCTCAAAATCCTAATTCTCCTCTGGTGTTCCCTATCTGGGTAATATTACCATTTATTCAATTCTATGAGGTTGAAACTTCAGAGTTATTTTAGTACTTTTCTCCACTCTATCCCAGTTACCAATTTAATGCCCACTCCAGTAAATCCTTCCTATAAAACATGTCTTTGATACATCTGCTTCTTTCCATCTGTTCTGCCTCCAAATAATCTTCACCACCAATATTTCTTGCCTGGAGGTAGGAAAAGGCCAGATGGTACAGTCTTGTAGCACTATGGTAAGGAGTTTAAATTTCATTAAAATGAAAAACTGTAAGCTCAGTGGCTAAGCATTTTACATATTTTATCTCATTCAAAACTTCCAACCCTCTTAGGTATGAAGGAGCAAACCCATTTGGCACATGGCACATACATAAATTGAGTCTTTTCTCAAAGCTACAGAGCTAATAACTGATGGAGTTGGATTCAAACACAATTCAACTTGACTCTAGAGGCCAAAAATTTAACTGCTGTAATATATTACCTTTCATTTGGATGAGATGATCAATAAAGCCATAAGCACTAGTGAAGGATACAATATGCAGAGAGAAGTCAAGGATGTACCTTTGGTGAACAACTGCATTAAAAGTATGGGAGAAGAATTCAGTGAAGGTAGCAAAGGAAACAAAACAAAAACTTTCAGCATCATGAAACACAGAGAGGAGCTTTTCTTAAACACATCATGGATAGGTATGTTAAACAATGACATGTGAAGACTGTGATCTGTGATCATACCAGAGATTGTTATAATGAGGAGGATTTCTAGGAAACAAGTTACAAAACATTCCCATTGAAAGTATTCAGGAGTGGTAGATAAATAATTTCAAAGTAAACGTAGCAAATAAGTTCTTTTTTAAGAAAAATAAACTTGCCCATGAAAGGAAGGGCAAAACATTAGATCTAAGAAAGGTGGCAATCAAGAAAGAATAGCTAAGCAAAGAGATTTGTATATTCACATCAGTGAAGAAAAAGAGCCTCCATCAAATGAATTCATATATCTATAACATAAATAGCAGTTTGAGCTATTTTAGTCTGATGTTCAGTTTACTTGTCTGGAAAATGAAATTAATAACACCACTTCAGCTATCTAACAATCATGATTATATGAGGTAATATTTATGAAAACTCAGGAGTATTATACAAATATAAAGTACCTTATTGCACAGAGCATAAAAATATCAAAATTATTTCACATACATAAAAAAGAAATTTAATATATAGGTTTCTATTTTGTGAAAACTCTGTCATGTAAAACTACATCTATCTCTAGTTTGAAAAGATTTTTAAAGATTTAAAAGATCTGTAGTGATGAAAAAATTTTTTCAATTCAACTACTTAATAAAATTAACTGATAATTTTTTCAGAGTAGACAAGATCAGTCATGTAGCTAGTCCAATTTGGTTGGAAATATTCTTAAACCTACTAAACAATCTGAATAATTTTATGTTACAAGTAATGGATGGAATGTAAGTGAATATCTAACAACAGGGACATTTAGCAAATTCATTACTTGAAATTTTACTAGCACATCACTGGTTGATTTCAACAAAAACCACTTTTATTAAAGTCAATTAATGAATAAGCTTGAATTCCTCACACATAATTAAGTTTCATATACTTTGTATTTTCATTTTGCAGCAATGATAAAAATTTAGTCATAATAAACATCTAAATGTGGTATTGTATTTATGACTTTTAAGTGGTTGAGATAATTTTTACCAAAAAGAGTTTCTACAATATAAATACACAGAAAAATCTAATTTTCAAAATATGTTTATTGATCTTTGTGGTCATGGATCCTAATTGATCTCTCTCCTAATAATTTGATACATATCCTGGATATGTAAAAGATTGAGTAACTTGAGTGGTTAAAATTATAATCTCAGGAACACAAAAGATAATAGGCAGTATAATTGAAAAATACAGTGAGTATTTAATTTTTTAAAATTTATTACAGTAAAAGTCATTGCCATTAATCCCCTCAAAATATTCCTCCTCACCTCAAACATATTTATCCCATCATTCTTGCCACTTGTGAAGCAGTTCTGGAAGCCCTCTTTTGTAAGTGTCTTTGGTTGACTGCCTCAATGTCCTGAACTGATTCAAAACATTTACCTTTCATGGTCATTTTTTTGGAGAAGATCCAGAAGTCGCTTGATGCCACAGCCAGTGAATAAGGTAAATGAAAAAACAGCATAATATTTTTAGAAGCCTCCCTTTCCTTTGGACAACACTTAGCAGCAACATTCACCATGTCTTATCACCCCTGAAAAGACACTCATAAAGGAGGACTTCCAGAACTGCTTCAGAAAGTAGCAATAACAATAGGATAAGTGTGTTCAAACTGAGAGTATTATGAGGGAGATTATAGTAAGGTGTATTCATTTGTTAATTTTTTTAATATTCACCATATAATTTGATCAGCCTTTTAGTTTCAAAATCTGGCTGTACCATCTAGTAGCTACATAATTGGAACAAATCATATACTTGTCTTGATCAAGACTAGTTGGAGTCCTATATGCCTATATGCCTCACTTATCTGTATATCAAGTTCTTTTCCCCTGCTTGGGAAGTTTTCTGCCATCACTTCTGTGAACAGTTTTTTTACGTCATCTGCACTCTCTCTTCTTTCTTCATTGACTCCAATCAGTCTTATGTTATCCTTCTTTGCAGCATCTAGCAGCTGCTGGATTGATTTCTCATGTTCCTTTACAATTTTAAAGCAATTTTTCTTTTCCTGGTCACTAATTGCAATCTTTTCTTCTATAGCTGAAATTCTTTCCTCCTGTTGGTTCATTCTGCTGTGCAGACTTTCGATGGAGTTTTTGATCTCCTGGAAATCTGTTTGTGTCTTTTTTATGGATTCCATTTGTTTCCTATGTTGGGATTCCATCATGTTCCTCAGATCCTCTATTTTTTTATCTGTGTCCTCTCTAGATTTATTAATCATGTCTTGCACCATGAGCAAAATCTTTGCTGTTACCTGAGTAATTATTTCTGATTTCATTTTTCCCAGATCCTCTTTTGTTGCAAGTTCAAAGAGTCTAGATGGCTGAGTATCAGATTGTTCCATCTCATTTCCCTTTGGGGTTGCTGTACATGATCCAGAAATCTGTCTTTGAGGCTTGTTTACGTGTCTTCTCATTTCCACAGGGTGGGGGGGTGCTTCTGGTGCCTGTGCGGCTCAGCTTCTCTGCCCTAGGAGCTTGGGATGGCAGCAGGGGAGCTTCCTTCTGGGTTCTCATCATATAGTTGTCTTAAGGTGAGTTTCAATTGAAAACCAGAGATACTGTGGTGATGATTAAATCTGAAAACCTTAGCAGCAAGATCCCTGGGAAATAGTAAGATTCGTTTAAATATTACCAAATATTTTCTCTTCCTTCATAGTTATATAGTGAAGCGATGGGGGTTAAGGGTTATGGGTCAAACTTATGTGTGCAAAAATAGTACATTCAGGAACAATACCTATTACAAAGGTCGAGTAAGCAGACAGAAAGAGGAAGAGGCCAATCTGCAATGATGTCACAACAAAGGCCTCAGCCAATCCTGTGATGAGCTCTGAAACTGCAAAAGCCCACTAAAGTTGCACCAAATCAACACAAGAAGACCATATCTTAGCCAGGCATGGTGGCACATGCCTCTAATCCCAGCACTCAGGAGGTTAACGCAAAAGGATCTCAGCCTGGGCTACACAGTGAGTTCAAGGCCAGCCTGAAGTACATAACAAGACCTTGTCTCAAAAAAAAAAAAAAAAAAAAAAACAGAAAGACCAAATCTTTATGCATCCTTCAAGTCAGCACTTGGTAAAGACTGAATCCACAGATGGGATATGATTTTGGTCGAGATGAGACTCTTTAAGGACTATTCTCAGAGAGGACTCAGCAGAGATACATCAGTCACGAACACTTGCAGCAGATTAGGAATAACGCTTTGGCCTATATAGAGATCTTGGAGGTGCATAGCAGCAACTATCTACATTAGTTATTTAAATCTTCCCCTGGTGAATAAACTAGAGTATAGTAAAGCGCTCCTCAGATCAAAGAAAGTTTATTTTAAATTTTAAAACTTTCGTTAAAATTAGCCAGTAATATGTTTGATTTGCTTTACCAGATATTCTCATTTAAGGTAGAAACACGAGTTCACACAGTACAACTAAGGTCTTCAAAAGTTGGGAGGGGTGGGGTATGTGTGTCTCAATATGTGCATCTCCTACAATTTTTATTGTTTATTTCCCTAACAAATCTCTTTTTAAAGATAGTATGTTAAAACTTCAACTCAGTGCAGGCAAAATTATTACAAACTGAGTCTTATTTAGAGACTATTTCAATAAAGTTTCATTAAGTACTTTGCTTGCAATGGTAAAAGAACATTTTAGGACTAGTTAGTAGAAGAAAATTTCCTAAAGAAGGTTATATTTTAGCAGTGGGAAAAGTAGAAATTGTAGAGGTGTAGAAGTTCTTAACATAGATGCAAATTGAGTGAATTTCAAAAATTCTGAAAGAGATAATCAGGCACATGGCAGAGTGAGTCAGTTTGCCTCAGTGGCTATTTTGAGAAAGTCTGATTAAGAGATTTAAACTGAGTTTTGTTTCTGTGCCTAAGTTAATTAGAGTTTCCTAAAGAAATGTAAAAATCTTATTTTGGTGGAAGTATTGTTCAGACAAAATAAATGTGACTATAGTATCCATCCCAACCACAGGAGAACATGTTGGGGCTTAGAAATAGATGAGGGTAACTGATCCAAAAAGAAAGGAAAAGCAAAGAGGAAGCCAAAATACCTTTTATGTCTATGTCTCAAAAGTAATACACTGAATGTTTTTTCCCTAACATTAACAACATAAAAAAGATATGTGTTCTCACAACTCTTATTCAGCATAGTACTGCAAGTCCTAGGCAGCAAAATAAATGTAAAGATAGAAATATCCTTTAGGAAATGACCAATACATGGGATGTGGATATACACTCCAAAGGGAAAAAAGGACAGGATATAAAAAATGATCTTTTATATTTAAAATCAGTCCAACTATGAAGAATACAAATAATGAGAAATAAAGTATTTTTAAGCTTCCTCTGACAAAACTCTGACCAAAAAAAAGAAATTCAGACTCATAGTTCCAATTCAAAAGATAAGTAAAGCTGAGAGAAGAGATCAAAGAACAAAACAGCTCTCTTGTTACTTTTTGTATAAATAACAGGGTTTATTTTTGCTTTGAAGGTACAAGGGAAAGAAATTAGGAGCTACAGCTGGAGTTCAAATACTGTAGAATGTGACAGACAATCCAGAAGGATGCCCAAAATAATATATTATAAAATTTTAGACACAGAATTAACTTTATAGCCATCTAAGCTGTGTTAGATACTTTGCCATCACTGGGACAAAATACCCAATACCTACAACTCAAAGGAGAAGTTTATTTTGCCTCACATCTCAGAGGATTCAGTCCATGGTTGTTGGCTTCAAGGCAGAAACAGGATGGCCAAGGGGTGTGGCAGAAGAAAGCTGCACAACTCATTGCAGCCAGGAAGCAGAGAGAGATAAGAAGACCCAGGAACAAGAATACATACTTCAAGGTTATGCCCCCAGCAGCCTGCCTCCAACCAGGCCCCATCTCCTAACAGCACATTTAGCTATCCAATTCATCAATGGATATCCACTGATGAGTGTAGCACCCCTGTAATCCAATCACCTTCCAAACACAAGATTTTGAGGGGACATTTTAGATCTAAACCATAACAAAGACAAAAGAATCAAAAGAATTTAAAGCTACTTTTAAGAGCAAAAATATTTCCCTCCCAAAGGAAATATTTCTTAGTACTTGTGATAATAAATTAACAGCTCTTTTGCTTGAAGTGGGAGCAAGGACTCTAAAGCACTACCTGTCAGGTTTATCTTCCCATTTTTAGAGTAAAATTTAATGACCCCTGTATTCAGAAATAGAGAGGAAACTGAGTCCATCATGTGGGTACTGTACTCATCAGTGGATTGGTCTATTGTTGAACTCATACCTAACTGTCCTGTTAGGAGGTAAGCCCTGATTAGAAGAGCTATCAGTGGGGCTGTACCTTTGGAAAGTACAGCTTGCTCCTTGGCTCCTACATTTTCTCACTGCTTTCTGGCTGCCATAAGGTGAACAGCTTTTCTCTGCCATGCCCTTCCATCATAATGTTTCTGTCTTGGATTCAACCAACCATGGACTGAATCCCCTGAACCATGAACCAAATTTAACCTTTCCTCTTTTAAGTTGCATATACCAGGTATTGTGTCCCAATGATAGAAAAGCCAACTAATAGAGTAACATATTTAAAATCTAATAATATCCACACATTAGAAGGATAGAGGTAGGTCTTTGTGAATGTAATATTTTCATATTACAAAATAAATTGTTGCAGATTTCTTTTCTATAAGGTTTGATGGACCAAATATTCTGAAATGTTTTCATGGTACAAAAAATACTCAGTCTTGCATAAAATGTGTGACATTGATGGGCTCCCAAGAACTAAGAGAAATGTTCCAGATGAAGAAATAAACCTGTGAACTGAAATCTGATTGGTGAGTTGTAAACACACACAAAAGTGCTACAATCTGAATGTGATTTGTCCCCACCAAGATTCCTATTAAAATTTAGCTATAATGTTGAATTGTTGGAATGTTGGAATATGGGGCCTTTAGGAAAGATTATGATCTTCCTTGCAAGACTGGATTAGTTCTCACAGGAATGGTTTAATTCTCACAAGAGCAGATTGTTATCCCAGCACCCATGAGGCTGAGGCAGGAGACACCATGAATTCAAGGCCAAATTGGGCTACATAGTGAGTTCAAGGCCCACCTGGACTACATAGCAAGACCCTGTCTCAGAAAATAATAATAAAATAAAAAACAAAATGCAAAAGCTATTGTTACCAATCCAGTCAGCTCATTTGTTCATGCCCTCTCTTCACCACTCTTGCACTCACCCTTCTGCGCTGTTATAAGGCAGCATGAGGGACTCACCAGGAGCCGAGCACATGCCAGAATCCAATCTTTACTGTCTCAGCCTCTAGAATTGTGAGCCTAAGCAAATCTCTTTTCTTTAAAAATTATTGGGTCTCAGGCTTTATGTTATTGTAAATAAAACAGACCAAGACTGTAATTATAACCAGTAGGTACCTACCATCTTTAATGCCAAAATCAAGAGATAATTGTCTTAAGTCAGAGGCTATAGGTATAACTTAGAGACTATTAGGTTAAGATGGAGATCATAGAAGAGACTAAAATACAACCAGGTTGGTAGATGCCTGTGGCTCCTGAAAGAAGTGCATGTAAATCATTTATAAAGGACAACACTAATAAATTCAACCTCTAGGTCACTAACAAGTTAAAAGGAGCTACATATAATTTCAAAAGGATCAAAAACACATTTTAATATAGTAAAAATAATGAATGGGTAGACTTCAATTTACAAAAGGATAGAGTAAAAATATTTTTATTAATAATAAAGAGAGGGCCGGGGATTTAGCTCAGTGGTTCTGCTGCCTGCCTTGCAAGCATATGGACCCGAGTTCGATCCCCGGTACCAAAAAAAAAAATAAGGAGAACATTTTTGCAAAAATTCCACTCATCTTCTGTCCCTCTGCAATTAGGTAGAGAGTAGAAAAGTCCCCTAGCCCCATGCTTGATTAATGTGGGGCTTGTGCCCTTTGTTACGAGCTTTCTTACATCTACCCAAATTCATACGTTGAAACATTAACCTCTAGAACTTCCGAATATATACCTAGAGATGAGACATTTTAAAAAATGATTGGATTTAAATGATGCCATTGATGTCCCTAATACAAAGAGAAAATGTGGATACACAGAGAAACATCAGCGACATGGACCTATTGAAGAAAGGCCATACGGTGACGCAACAAAAAGATGCCCATCTGCAAGGCAAAGAGAGAAGCCGCTGTAGAAACCAAATTTAATGATTCTTTGATCTGAATTCCCAGTGTGTGAGAAAATAAATGAATTTCTGTTTTTTAAACTCCCCAGTCTGTGGAATTTTGCTATGGAAGCCTTAGAAAACTAAGGAAGTTGAAATCATACTGGATTAGGGCAGTCACTAAGGATAATCTAAGGTATCGCTAAAATAAGACAATATGGAGAGACAGAAACACAAAGAGGAAAATACCATTTGTAGCTGAAGGACAGAGAGTAGAGTGACTCATCTATAAGCCAAAGAAGAGAGAGGATTGCTGGCAGCCACCAAAAGCTAGAAAAGAGACATGGAACACTCCTCCTTCAACATCTCCAAAAGGCACCGATCCTGGAAACACCTTAATTGGCAACTTCTAGCTTCCAGAATTGTTAGAGAATAAGTTTTTGTTACTTTAAAGTATATATTTTATGGTAATTGTTATAGCACCCTAGAAAATTAACAGACTTCCTTATAACTGGAAGAGAAGCAGGATTACTGAGAAGACTACACATTCAAACAGAAACACATAACACGCCTACAACTGAGGATGAAATGGAACCCTAAAAACCACTGTCATCCTCCTCAACCAGGAAAGAAAATACCAAGTGAAATACAACAGAGAGGCAACAGGATAGGGAGAACACGTTTGACAAGGACTATCTAAAGATGAGTGTAGAACAAGTATATTGAGAAAAGTCCCTCCACCAACTCAAACCCTAAACACAAAGAAAACTCTGCACCCTAAACATAAAGAAATACTAGAAGTATTTGAAAATTGTGGAGAATTTTATAGCAAAAAGAAACACTTAGTTTAATTTCTAAATAGATTGATTCAAGACTTATCAAAAAAGAAGAGACATGCTCATTTAAAAGCATTAGTAGTGTTTAACTTAGCTTCTAACATTCCACAGTATGTACAGTTTTCAAGGAAATAAAAATGTACACGAAGAAGATAAGGGGAAAAGGAAACCACAATGTCAAAAGTAAAAGCAACTAACAGCACCAGAGTCAAATATAACAGATGTTGGAATTATCAGACAAGGAACTTGATATAAGTATGATTAATATGTCAAAGGCCCTACTAGAAAATGTGGACAACTTGCATAAATACATAGGAGTTCAGCTGAGTAATAAAAACCATTAGAAAGATGACCAAATTGAAAAGGGAGAAATGCAAGAAGTAGTATAGGTGGAAAATGTTTTGATAGGCTCATTAATGGGCTGATGTTGAGGAAAGATTTGACAAACTTAAAGAAAAGTCAATAGAAATTGCCCAAACTGGAGAAGACGGAGGAGGAGAGTGATACAGCAGAATGTCTAAGTTGCAGTATAATAAAAAATGTTTACTGTGTATGAGATTGGAATGTCATAAAAAAAGAAAAAGTGGAGAGCAGAAACAACTGAAGAAATAGTGGCCAAGAACATGCTAAAATTAACAGAAAACAGATGACTACATATGCAGTAAGCTCAGAAAATACCAGGAAAAATAAATATCAAATCAAATCACACATATATAATAATATATTCAAAGTTAAATATCAAGATAAAGAGAAAAATTTGTGGGTCAGGGATTTAGCTCAGCGATGCCACCACCTGCCTCAAAAGCACAAGGTCCTGAGTTTGATCCCCGGAACCAAAAAAAAAAAAAGAGAGAGAACAATTTGAAGGAAATCAAGGAAAAAAGACAAGTTACACACAGAGGAACAAAGATGTAAAAGTTGTAATAAACTCTTCAGAAATTATGTCAAAAAGCAATGGAATAATATTTTAAATTACTGAAGGATAAAATATAAACTCAGAATTCTTTCCTCAATGAAAAGTTCTTTCAATAGTGTAAACAAGGATCAAAAGGCACAATAGATAATGTGAAATAGGAAGAAAAGGTCCAAAGGGGGAAGGGAAGTGGGAGGGATTGAGGAAAGGAAAGAAGGGAATGGAATTAATGTGAGAAAATGAAAAAATGGAAAAAAAGTCTTTGTGATAGGGAGGGATGGAGGGGTTGAAGGGAGGGCAGGGGAAGGGGAAAAAATAAGAACCAAGAGAGATTATGTAAAGGTACAAATTTCCAATGATGAATGTCATTATAATGTATACATAAAATGTACCAATAAAATTAATTTTAAAAAAGAAAAATTAATAGTAAAAAATAAAATATTTTAAATCAGCACAAAAATAAACCCTCTTATGTGCTAAAAACAAAAAAAGAAAAGCTCTTTCAAACTATAGCTATTTTTGGACAAATAGAACATGAGAATAATAAGTATAAGCATACATACATTGTAAAAAATCGTAAAGGAAGTTTCACACTTAAAAAGCATATGACAGCGCCTGGGGTTTAGCTCAGTTGTTCTACCACCTGCCTTGCAAGTGCAAGGACCTGAGTTAGATCCCCAGTACCAAAAAAAAAAAAAAAAAGTATATGACATTAGACAAAAACTTATTTATACACAGAATATCATTACTAAAGGTAGCTGTGTGTGTGTCTTTGTGCACATGTGTGTATATATATATACCTATATACACACATATATACATACATATATACACACAGTATATGTGTGTAAGTACATAAATATGGTATATATACATATATACACAGTATATGTGTGTATGTATATAAATATGGTATATATATACATATATAAACACAGTATATGTGTGTATGTATATAAATAAGGTATTTTTTTCAGTGTTGAGCATCAAACCAGAGTTGCACTCATGCTAGGTAAATGCTCTGCCACTAAACTACACCCTCAGTACCATTTTTTTAAATTGTTATAAGAGATGATGAATTAATGGATTGTCAAAACAAAAAAAAAGTTCTTTATTATTGCATGCTTGTACCATATGGGAGGAACAAATTTGAAGTATAATATTATCACATGTTAAAGCCATATACCATTATCTGACCATAGAATATGATTAAAAATGTAAATCCCAGGACAAAAATAGTGTAGATAAGATAGAATCACCCTAAAAATAAATACACAATATGAAAGAAAATAAAAATCTAAAACAGTTGGGAAACAAAAAATAACCAACAAGATATTAGAATAATTCAAAAATATCAGTAGTTACATAGAATGCCAAAACACACATTAATTTAAAGACTAAGATTGTTAGATGAATTTAAAAAGTAAAGCATATTATGTCTACAAGAAACATGCATGATATATAAATATCTAGATAAGTTCAAAAATACAAGAATGGACTAGGGCCAGGGATTTAGCTCAGTGGTGCCGCCGCCTGCATTGCAAGCTCAAGGTCCTGAGTTCAATCCCGGGTACCAAAAAAAAAAAAAAAAAAGGATATGACTATATATGCCAAGCCAGCACTAAAATGAGAAAAGCTGTATGACTACATAAATAGCAGATAAAGTAAACTTCAAAAAACAATGAGTATTATCAGAATAAGGAGGAAAACTCACTAGAAAAACAAAACAAATTTAAACATGCATGCATCTAATAATAAATCATTAATATATGAAGTAAACCTGAGAGAGTTGAAGGTAAAAATAGAAACAAAATATTGTTGGAGATTTTAATACTCATCTTGCACTAGTTGCTAACACATCTAAACAAAAATTCAGTAAGAATATAGAAGACTTGAACTCAACCACTTAAACACTGACATTCATAGAATGTTCTACTCAACAGTGGTAGACTGCATATTCTCAAGCACATATGGAATACATACTAAGAGAACATTCTGTGTCATAAACCAAAGCACTAGTTAGGTTAAAGCAATTTAAATCATAGGATATGCTTTCTAACTATAAAAAATTGAAACTAGAAACAAGTAACATAAAGATATCTAGAAATTTCCAAATTATTTCTTTAAAACAACATACTTATAAATAAGCCTAAACTAAAGGAAGTAACAAAGAAATTTTAAAACATTTTAATTGTATGAAAAATAAGGTCAAAATATGAGATGCAGCTCACATTTTACTTAAAGGAAATGCATAATACTTAAAGGAAATTTATAGCAGCAAAATGCCTATGTTAGAAGACAAAGAAATTTTCTATTAACTAATCTAAGAATACACCTTAAGAAAATAGAAAGAGATGAGCAGATTATTTCCAAAACAACCAGAAGGAATAAAAAAATTAAAGTAAGAGCAGAAATTGTTCAAATGGAAAATAAAAATAAAGTCAATGAATCCGGAGCTGGTTTGGGTTCTTTCGGTAAATGTTGTAGTCTTTTAACAGAGAAAGAAAGCATAAATATTAAGAATTCAAAAAAGGAAATGTGATCCAAGTATTACAGGCATTAAAGGATAAATTATTACAAATAATTCCATGCCCAGATATTCCACAACTCAGGTAAAATAAACAAATGCCTCGAAAAACATGAGTTAGAAAAATTCACTCAAGTAACAACACTGTATTTATTACTTAGAATGAATTCCTAGTTTAGAAGTTTCTAATAAAGAATACTCCAGGAGGAGCTGGGGATTTAGCTCAGTGTTTCCACCGCCTGCCTCGCAAGCGCAAGTTCCCGAGTTCAATCCCTGGTACCAAAAAAAAAAAAAAAAAAAACAATACTCTACGGGGCTGGGCATTTAGCTCAGTGGCGCCGCGCCTGCCTCACAAGCACAAGGTCTTGAGTTCGATCTCCGCTACCAAAAAAAACCGAAAACACAACAACAACAACAAAAAGAATACTCCAGGCCCAGTTGGCTACACTGGGAAATTCACCCAAACGTTTAAGAAAGAAATAATACAAATTGGACAAAATTTCTTTCAGAACAAAAGAATGTTTCCAAATCAATTTTATGAAGCCAGAAATATCCTCATACCAAAACCAGAGACATTGAGGTGAGGGAGCAAGAACCAATATCCCCTATGAATACAAAATAAAAACAACAACAATAAAAAATACAAAAAATAAAAAAAAGCAATATCTAAGAAAATAGCACATCATGACTAAGTGGGGTTGCTGGACTTGTTCAACATTTGAAAAGTAATCAACGGATTTACCACATCAATATTATAAAAAGAAAACACATCATCATCTCAATAGGTGCAGAAAAATTTAACAGAACTCAACATTGACTTAAAATTTTAAAATACTTTCAGCAAACTAAGAATAGCAAGGAACTTCCACAGGTTGATCAAAAGCATGTATGAAAAACTCACAGCTAACATCACACTAATGAAAGACTGACTGTTTCCCTAAGAACAAGGCAGAGACATATACTCACCATCATCATACCAAACAGCCAAGACAAAGCAATAAGGCAATTATAATAGCTAAGAGGAATGCAGATTGAAAAGAAAAAATAGAACTGTCTCTATTCGCAGGCAAGGTTGTATAGACTTTTTAAATCCCAAAATATATTTTTAAAAGCTCACAGATCTGATAAGTGAAGTTTCAGATACAATGGCTATATGTAAAAGTCAATAATATTTCTATACACTAGCAATGAAGAACTGAAAGTTGAAATTTCAAAAGTACCATAATAATAGTACCAAAAACATTAAATATAAATCTAAGAATCTATGTATAAGATTTGTATGCTGAAATTATATAACTTGTTTTGTTTTCATAACTAGTTAACCATTTCCATGGCCTAGAAAATTTGATATGTTTAAAATATTATTTTTCTCTATACTGATCTATAAATTCTCATTCAAAATATCAGATTAAGCTGATTCTAAAATTTATATGGGAAGACAAAAGAACTAAGTACCCAAAACAATTTTAGCTTGATCCATAAAAGAGAAAAATTGATAAAGTAGGTGCTAATAGCATTAGGATTGTCTGCTCTTTGAAAGACATTGCCTAGGCAATAAAAAGATAAGACACTAATCACAATATGATACACAATTTGTATCTGTGCATAGAAACCCACAAGACTCAAGAAAATGAACAGCTAACTGAAAACAATAGGCACCAGGGTGAAGATATAGCTCAGGGATAGGATGTTTGCCTATCTGGTGTGAACCCATAGGTTTGATCTTCATAATTACAAAAAAAAAAAAAAAAAGCAAGAAATTCAAAAACTTAACCAAGGAAGATAAAAAGGTGTCAAATAACCAAGTGAAAAGATGCTCAAGATCATTAGTTATTCCAAAAGTATAAAGTAAAATCCCAAAAGCTATCACTAACAAAAGAACAGCTAAGTTTAAAACAAATAAAGAAAAACATTGGCAATGTTAAGTGCTGATATGGATGCAGAGAAACTAAAATGTTGATGAATTACTCATGAGAATGCAAAATGATATAGTCCTTTTGGAGATATGTGCTACATCTTACAAAGGTTCTCATGAAGTTAAACACCTATGCCATATGACCCAGAAATATCACTTGTAGGTATTTACATGGGTAAAATTAAAAATCACACTCACCCAAAAATGTGTATAAGTATTTATACCTTATAAATATATAATTGTCAAGAATTGTAAGCAATTCGAAGTGTTGTTGAGCTGGTGAATTAATAAACAAACTAGTACATCTCTGCAACAGAATACCACTTAGTTACAAAAAGAAATGAACTACTGATACAAACAACATGAATGGATCTCAGTTGCATTATACAGAACGAAAGAAGAGAGGCACAAAAGTCTACATAATACCCAATTCCATTTATATGACACTTTGGAAAAGACAAAACCATTAAGACAAAAAACAGATCAGTGGTTTTCAAGGGACAGGAGTAAGAAAAGAACTCCAACGAAGAGCTGAGGGAGTATTCTGAGGGGTAATGGAAGCATTCTAGACCTTGTTTGTGATGGTGTATGACTTTGTCCAAAAAAATCACAGAATAAGCCACCAAAATAAGTGAAATTTATTGTATATAATTTACACTTTAATTTTGATAAATTAAATTTTATAAGTATCCAATTATGTGATAAAATCATTTTAGAATGGGAAATGATAACATTCAGTTAAAAATGAGACAAAATAGCAAAGTAACATGATCCTGTAAGTAATAATCCATGTCTTCAGTGGAAGGTAGATTCACTAGTATTCAGTAGTTATTATGCTTTCTTAGTTATATGTCCATTGCAAAAGTTCTTCTGTTTTTGTCGAACATTACTTTTTACACAGAATAAAATATAGTACCCTTTAATTGCAAAAACAAACAAAAATGATGTGTTAAGATAAAACAATTCCTTGATGTGACAATTTTAATTTCAATGGCACACAAATTTCTTTTATATAAAAACTAATACATTTACTTATTTTTATTACATAATACTTTATTCTAACCCACTTTATACTAATTTAGAAAGCTTTAATCCCTGAAAACAAATCATTCCTTCTCCTGTTTTCTTTTTCTGTCCCATCATCTCCATTCTAAATTTTAACAAGTCTACCACAATTTCAATATCATGTACTATTATAGCATTCCTAAAACTTGACAGTCTTCCTCTGAGGTATGTATGTGAACTGCATATGTAATGTTCAATATCTGCACACAGCCACACCAGCCCAAGAATTATCATAATTCACTGATTGTGTATATATTTTAAAAGAACTCTGCTCAGTCATGCAAAAATTCACAATGGGATTTCTAAACCCTCCATCTCTTTGAGTAAATATTTCATATACTTTTTAGTAGGGGTAATACAAATGTGAATCACTTTCTTCTTAATTGCCAATATATGACTGGTAAATACGCACATGCAATTGACATGCTGCTCTACCACTCCCTGCTCAGAAGGTTGGAAAAGCAGCTGTCACCCCAATACTGGTGATCAGATCAGGGGAGCAATCAGGCCAGGCACGCACAGTTTCCATTATCTTATCAACCTTAACGTAATCCTGCCATCCCACTGAGAAGGGCTGTTAGAGGTGGACCCAGCAAAGGCCCCAGCTGCAAGTTTTCCGTTAGTTTTCCATTACTTGCCATCAGCGACAATCCACCATGGTGTCTCATGGGAAGTGCTGGTCTGCAGCTTTCATCTACAGGCATTAAATCAAGCAGTTATTTTTTTTTAAGTCTTTGGAATTCTTTTCTCTCACCTTTCTCTTTCCCAACATCCTTAAGGTGACTTATTTATATTTTTAAAAGCTTTGCTGGCAGTCTGTACAGATTTTATCATGGACTAAAATTCATCCAAGTTAAAAATTGTTCAAGACTTTATGCATGTTTGGGGAAATGGGCTGTGCAAATTAATGTATTCATTCCAGATTGTATTTAACTAACATCTTTCTTCACTTGCAGCTAACAGCTCACAGGATTGCAAAAGTATTGCATCAGCTTGGCTGTGGTGCTTTGTCAATAAAATAAATAAATAAATAGATAAATAAATAAATAAATAAATCTTTAGGCTCTGGTATCAGCCTACCTTAAAACATTATTATAGTTTCCTAGTGGCTACACAGTCAAAGGAACTGTGTAGTCTCATTTAATCTCTTTGACTCTTCAGAGATCTGCATACCCTACCTATCTCCATTACCTCAGGAATTATGATTGGATTTAACCTTCTGCTCATTGAATTAGTGTCAGCTATCATTCTTAGCATACATTTGTTAAATTCAATCTCTCCTATAGGGAAATGCCAGGCAGAGAAACGATAAGTGTATTAAATAGGCAAGCAAGGGAAGACTGCAGAAATTGAGACTTAGAATCACTACAGATAAAGAGAACTAAGTTCATGTAGCTGCTTCATTTCTTTCATGAAGGATACAATCACAGCAGGAAGTGTAAGCCTTTATAGTCAGACTTCCTGAGTGTATAGAATACTAAGTGACTCGGGACTTTCTTTTCCCTAAAGTGAAAAAGTGTATGTGTGTGTGTGTGTGTGTGTGTGTGTGTGTGTTTTAAAGTCAATGTTAATGCTACTAGGAAAGCAGAAAGCAACCATATGGAAAACCCTAAATATTCAGGTCTTCTGTTAATCCCAAAAAAAAAAAAAAATACAACATAGGCAGTAGCTGTGAGCACTTCCCTCCAGCAAAGCTCAGCATCTTTGACTGCTGGGTCAGAAATGAGGCAATCAAATCCTGCTTAGCCACATGGCACACAATATGGAGCCACCCCTAATCTGCAAAGGTCCACAAGTGGGTGAGTGGGTTTGCATTATGCTTTCCTAAGAAATCTCCATGTCAGTTCCAGGGCTGTGCTAAAAATAAGCAAACAAATACTTTCAAAATATGACAAAACATTCCAAGTAAAGACTGGAGTATACCTCAGTGGTAGAGCACTTGCCTATCATATACATAGCCCTGGGTTCAAACCCCAGCACTATAAAAATAAATTAATTAAAATAACATTCTAAGTACAAATGAACGAGCAAAGCTCTAAAAAATGGGTCAACAGAACCAAGACATTACATTATTAGAGTCAAAAAAGGAGAAAGCCAAATTAGTTTTAATGAAAAAATTCTAAACTAACAAATGTGTTTAAAAATATCCCACTCAACTTTTCAACTTTCCCCAAAAGGAGGAGCTGACTGATTTCATAAGGTTTCAGAACAGAAATATCAACAGGATGAAATATGCAGCCAAACCCACAGAAATGTTATCCTGCGTGCCCCAGACCTAAAAGAAATTAACGAGCCCAGTACATAAATTAAGCAACAGGACTAAATGAAATGAATGTAGGCTGCCTTTCATTTCATTTACCTTTTAGCTTGGATTTCTAAAGAATTGGTTCCTCAGGATAAAACTATATGTTTTAGCTTCAGAGAGAGAGAGTTTGGCACCCTAATATAAAGTTTCTCTAATATTATTTGCCCCAGCATTCCCTAATATAGCAAAATAGCCTGAATCTTTAAAAAAAAAAAAAAGCCTCAGGGGACTTTTGGCATCAGAACCACATTTCCATTATACATAGGCAGAAAACAACAGGCCAAGACTAGGGAGAGAGTCAGGAAGGGAAGAAGCATCCAAGTTTTATTAGGTAACAGGTTAAGGATAAGGATAGAGATAAACCAGTTCTACTCATACCATTATGACATGAAATCAATTTCTAATTTTTATTAAGGGAAGTAGGGACCTCAGAAAATACAAACTCTATAAAATTATTTCAGTATATTCTTCTTATACCTCTCCACTATAAGAATGAATAGTATAAACCAGGCACAGTGGCACACACCTATAATCCCAGTTACCCTGGAGGTTGATGCAAAAGGATTGCATGTACCAGGTCAGTTTGGGCAACTTAGCAATGTTCCATCTCAACATTAAAAAAAAAAAAAAAAGAATAAAAGACTGGAGATGCTATGTGGGTAGAGTTTTGCCTACCATGAAAGGGCATACTGGGTTCAATCCACAATACTACAAACAAATGAAGAACAGTGCTAAATTTGTGTCCCTAAAATTAACACATAGAAATATATGGCATATCTCCAGCACCACATTAAAAAAAAGAACTGGAGGCAGGGGATTTAGCTCAGTGGTTTCTCCACCTGCTGCACAAGCGCAAGGACTCGAGTTTGATCCCCGGTACCAAAAAAAAAAAAAAAAGAACTGGCCTACCAAAAAACCTGCACATCATGGCTGTACATCATGACAGGGAAATTAGAGTCAAAAAATAAGCATATATCAAAGTGTTTGTTCATCACTAATAACAAAAATCTATATTCACAAAGTACTGTCATTTTTGCACTTGTGAAAATGACAAATGTTACTATAAGGAGAGAGGCTAGCATTGCGATAAATCCCTAGCAGGAATAAAAATTGGTACAACTTTAGAAAGCAGTTTACCAACAAATATAAAAGACTTAAATCCTGTTCAATATAGTTCTGGAAGCATTAGCCACAGCAATTAGAAAAGAGAAATAAAAGGAATAAAGACAGGAAAGGAAGAAGATAAACTCTCATTATTTGCTGATGATATGATACTTTACGTAGAAGACCCAAAAAACTCAGCCAAAAGACTTCTAGACCTAATTGACAGATACAGTAGAGTACCTGGATATAAGGTCAACACTCAAAAAACAATAGCCTTCTTGTACACAAATAGCGGACCCATTGAGAGAGAAATTAGGGAAACAATTCCTTTCACAATAGCATTCAAAAAAATGAAATATCTAGGAATCAACCTAACAAAGGAAGCAAAAGACCTCTACACTGAAAACTACAGCACTCTGAAAAACGGAGATTGAGGAGGATATAAGAAAATGGAAAGACATCCCCTGTTTCTGGGTAGGAAGAAGCAATATAGTGAAAATGGCCATACTTCCAAAACTGCTACACAGATTCAATGCAATCCCCATTGAAATCTGAACAGTATATTTCACAGAGCTAGAAAAAACAATCCAAAAATTCATTTGGAATCAGAAGAGACCTACAATAGCAAAAGCAATTCTAGGCAACAGAGTTATGGCAAGGGATATCACAATCACCAACTTGAAACTATACTACAAAGCATAAAAAGAGCAGGGTACAGGCAAAGAAAAAGACCTGAGGATCAGTGGAATAGATTAGAAGATGCAGAAACAACTCCACACATACTCAGCTACCTCATCTTTGACAAAGGAGCCAACCACCCTCATTGGAGGAAAGATAGCCTACGCAATACATGGTGTTGGAAAAACTGGATTTCAACTTGCCAAAGATTAAAACTAGACCCATACCTATCACCATGCACTAAACTAAGATCAAAGTGGATTAAAGATCTGAATATTAAGACAGAAACACTAAACTTGCTGGAAGATAAGTTAGATAGAACTCTTGAAGACATTGGCATAGAAAAAGACTTTATGAATAAAACCTCAGTAGCATGGGAACTAGCACAAAGAATCAACAACTAGGATCTCATCTTATTAAAAAGCTTCTGCGGTGTGTTCTGTGCAACTGGAGACCTCAGTAGGGCGTGGGCAGACCTGCCTGTCTGCAGCGGGGTGATTCAGCCTATTCCGCGCCACTAGGGACCTCGGTAGGGCATGCACAGACCTGCCTGCCTGCAGTAGGCTGATTCGGCATGTTCTGTGCGACTCATGACCTCGGCTCTTGAATCACCCCGATGCAGACAGGGAGCCACCTGGTTCCACACTACAAAGATGCAGAGGACACCAGACCACCAGACCAAGATACTGAGTCCCAGTGCTCCCGGCCCAGATGTAGGGGCTTCTGAGCTGCCGTCCCACTGCTCGGGGTCCAAAGGAAGGAGCTTCCCTGTCACCATCCCTCCCGCTGCTCCCAGCCCAGAGGAAAGGGCTTTTGGGCCACCTTCTGTCCCGCTGCTCCTGGCCCAGAGGAACGGGCTTATGGGCCATCATCCCTCTCACCACTCCCGGCCCAGAGGTAGGGAGTTCTGAGCCATTGTCCCACCGCTCCTGGTCCAGAGGAAGGGATTTCCCGGCCACCATCCCTCTGGCTGCTCCCAGCCCACAGGAAAGGGTTTTTGGGTCACCATCCCTACCGCTGCTCCCGGCCCCTGTCCCACCTCACCCAGCTCAGAGGAGGTAATCCCTGCAGGCGCTAACAGTCCCCCGCCCCAGTCGAAATGAGAAAACACATAAATAAGTCTCAAAACCAGACTTCCAGGTCACCTACAGCAACCCCAAAGGGAAATGAGATGGAACACTCTGATACTCAACCACCTGGACCCACTGAAAGAGCAACCAAAGGGGATCTGGAAAAAACAAAATCAGAAATAATTTCTCAGATAACAGGAGAAATTGTGCCCCTAGTGCAAGACATGATTAATAAATCTAGAGAGGAGCTCAGGAACATGATGGAATCCCAACATAGGAAACAAATGGAATCCATAAAACAGATGCAAATAGATTTCCAGGACATGAAAAACTCCACTGAAAGTCTACCCAGCAGAATGAGCCAATGTGAGGACAGAATTTCAGATCTAGAAGATAAGATTGCAATTAGTGACCAGGAAAAGAAAAATTGCTTCAAAATTCTAAGGGAACATGAGAAATCAATCCAGCAGCTGCTAGATGATGCAAAGAAGAATAACATAAGACTGATTGGACTCAATGAAGAAACAGGAGAGAGTGCAAATGACATAAAAAATCTCTTCACAGAAATAATGTCAGAAAACTTCCCAAGCAGGGGAAAGGAGCTTGACATACAGATAAGTGAGGCATATAGGACTCCAAATAGCCTTGATCAAAAAAAATCTACACACGGACATATAATTGTTAAGATTCCAGAAACACAACAGAAGAACAAAGTTCTACAAGCAGTCAGAGAAAAGAAACAAATCACATACAAAGGAAAGCCCATCAGAATCACAGCAGACTTCTCAACACAAACCATCAAGGCAAGAAGAGCTTGAAGTGACATATTCCAAGCCCTAAAAGAAAACAGCCTCCAACCCAGATTGATGTACCCTGCAAAACTATCTTCCAAAATGGATGGAGAAATAAGACACTTTCATGACAAAGAGCACCTTAGGAACTTTGTGAATACCAAACCAGCACTCCAAAGAATTTGACACAATATCCTAGGAACAGACATTGAGGATCACAACCCCAGGAAGCAAAGCAGAATGAACCCATCTGGCATGACAAGGAATTAAATGTAAATGGGGAGAACCCAACAAAAAGAAAAAGTCATGGCAATGACAAGTCAATATGTTTCAGTTATAACCATCAATGTTAAAGGTCTCAATTCACCAATCAAAAGAAATAGACTGGCAGAATGAGTCAAGAAGCAAAATCCAACAATATGCTGCATACAAGAAACACAATTCATTCAAAAGGAAACTCATAGACTGAAAGTTAAAGGTGGAAAACAATACTGCATGCGACAGGAACCCGAAAAAAAGCAGGAGTAGCTATCCTCTTGGCAGATCAAGTAGATTTCAAACCAACACTGATTAAGAGAGATGAAGGACACTACATTCTTGTAAAGGCAACAATCCAAGAGGAAGAGATGACAATCATAAATATCTATGCACCAAACACTAGTGCACCCAACTATATAAAACAAATACTAACGGACATGAAAAGTCATATATGCACTAATACAATTGTAGTGGGGGACCTCAACATCCCACTGTCACAAATAGATAGATCAACTAGACTAAAAATAAGGAATGAAATACTAGAACTCAATTGAACTCTTGAACAAATGAACTTAACAGATGTTTACAGAGTCTTCCACCCCACAAAATCAGAATACACATTCTTTTCAGCTGCACATGGGTCATTCTCCAAAATAGGCCACATACTCACACATAGAACATGTTTAAATAAGTGCAAAGGAATTGAAGTTATCCCCTGTATATTATCAGACTGTAGTGCGATGAAATTGTAGATCCATAGTAAGAGAAACTCAAAAAATTTCAAAAACACGTGGAAATTGAACAACCCACTTCTGAATAACCAATGGGTCACAGAGGAAATTAAAGAAGAAATCAGACAGTTCCTTCAATTAAATGACAATGACAATACAACATATCGGAATCTATGGGAAACAATGAAAGCAGTCTTACAAGGGAAATTCATAGCAGTGAATACACATATTAGGAAAACAGAACAAGTCCAATTAAACAACCTCATGCTGAACCTCAAGTTTCTAGAAAAGGAAGAACAGGACAACCCCAAAGCTCATACAAGGGAGGAAATTATAAAGATCAGAGGAGAAATCAATGCAATGGAGACTAAGAGAACGATACAAAAAATCGATGAAGCCAAGAGTTGGTTCTTTGAAAGAATCAACAAAATTGACAAACCTTTACCCAACCTTGTCAGAAAAAGGAAAGAAAAGGCCCAAATGCATGCAATTAGGAATGAAAAGGGTGAAATTACAAGAGACCCAGCAGAAATCCAGAGGATCATCAATACCTACTTCCAGAACCTATATGCCAATAAGATGGACAACACAGAAGAAATGGACAGATTCCTAGATACATATGAATTACCAAAGTTGAACGAAGAAGACCTAAATATTCTGAACAACCCAATATCAACCAATGAAATTGAAAATGTAATTACAAACTGATCAACTAAGAAAAGCCTGGGCCCTGATGGCTTCACTGCTGAATTCTACAAGACATTTAGAGAGGAACTGCTGCCACTACTGTTTAAACTCTTCAGTGAAATTGAAAGGGAAGCAATACTCCCAAATTCATTCCTGGAACCAGGCATCACCTTGATCCCCAAAGCAGAGAAAGACCCAACTGAAAAAGAGAACTATAGGCCAATCTCACTAATGAACATAGTTGCAAAAATCCTTAATAAGATACTGGCAAACAGAATGCAGAAGATCATCAAGAAGATCATACACCCTGATCAAGTGGGATTCATCCCAGGGATGCAGGGATGGTTCAATATACAAAAATCAATTAATGTAATACACTATCAATAGAGCCAAGGACAAAAATCATATGATTATCTCCATAGACTCAGAAAAAGCATTTGACAAAATCTAACCTGCATTTATGGTAAAATCCCTGCAAAAAATTGGAATAGGTGGTCTCTACCTCAAATTGATAGAAGCCATCTATGAAACACCAACAGTCAATATCATGCTAAATGGTCAAAAACTGAAATCCTTCACACTCAAATCAGGAACAAGAAAAGGATGTCCACTATCACCACTCTTGTTCAATATAGTTCTGGAAACATTAGCCACAGCAATTAGACAAGAGAAAGAAATAAAATGAATAAAGATAGGTAATGAAGAAGTCAAATTGTCATTATTTGCAGATGACATGATACTCTATATAGAAGACCCCAAGAACTCCACCAAAAGTCTTCTAGACTTAATAACCAAATTCAGTCAAGTAGCTGGTTACAAGGTCAACACACAAAAATCAATAGCTTTCCTCTACACCAATGACAGACTCACTGAGAGAGAAATAGGGCAAATAATTCCTTTCACAATAGCATCCAAAAAACTGAAATACCTAGGAATCATCCTAACGAAAGAAATCAAAGACCTCTTCTCTGAAAACTATGGCACTCTGAAAAGAGAGATTGAAGATGATATCAGAAAATGGACAGACATCCCCTGCTCCTGGGTAGGAAGGATTAATATAGTGAAAATGGCCATACTTCCAAAACTGCTATATAGATTTAATGCAATTGCAATTGAGATCCCAGCAGCATACTTCATAGACCTTGAGAAAACAATCCAAAAATTCATTTGGAACAAGAAGAGATCCAGAATAGCACAAGCAATTCTAGGTAACAGAGACATGGCAGGGGTTATCACAATCCCCAGCCTGCAACTATACTACAAAGCTACTGTGATAAAAACAGCATGGTACTGGTGAACAAACAGACTTGAGGACCAGTGGAAAGGATTAGAAGATGCAGAAACAACGCCAGACACACTCAGCCATCTCATCTTCGATAAAGGAGCCAAACACCCTCACTGGAGGAAAGACAGCCTCTTTAATAAATGGTGCTGGAAAAATTGGTCTTCAACTTGCCAAAGATTAAAACTAGATCTGTATCTCTCACCATGCACTAAACTAAAATCAAAATGGATTAAAGATCTAAATATTAAAATAGAAACTCTGAACCAGTTGGAACAGAGTTTAGGTAGAACCCTTGAAGACATCGGTGTAGGAAAAGATTTTATAAACAAAACCTCAGTTGCCCGTGAACTAGCACAAACAATCAACAAGTGGGATCTCTTCTTATTAAAAGGCTTCTGCACAGCAAGAGAAACCACCAGCAGTGTGAAGAGACAATCCACAATGTGGGAAAAATCTTCACCTGCTCTTCCTCAGACAAAGGTCTACTATCTCAAATCTATAAAGAATTTAAAAAGATCAGACCTCCCACATTTAAAGACCCAATCCAAAAATGGGCATCTGAAATGAACAGACATTTCTCAGACAAAGCAGTAGAAATAGCAAATAAATACATGAAAAAATGTTCAATGTCACTGGTCATTCGAGAGATGCAAATGAAAACAATGCTGAGATGCCACTTCACTCCAGAAAGAATGGCTGCTATCATGAAATCAACCAATAACAAATGCTGGCGGGGCTGTGTGGAAAGAGGAACCCTGCTCCACTGCTGGTGGGAGTGTAGACTGGTGCAAGCACTGTGGAAATCAGTATGGAGATACCTCAAAGAACTAGGACTGGAAGTCCCATTTGACCCAGCTATTCCGCTGCTGGGGATCTTCCCCAAAGAATTAAAAGAATCATACCACAGTGATATATATGCACCCATGTTCATAGCAGCGCAGTTTGTAATAGCTAAAACTTGGAAACAGCCCAAATGCCCATCAACTGGAGACTAGATAAAGAAAATGTGGGGTTTTTTTTAAATAAAATGGAGTACTACTCAGCCATCAAAAATGAGAAATTTGAGACATTTATAGCTAAGTGGATGCACATTGAGGCCATACTCTTAAGTGAAATAAATAGGACACACATGTGTAAATACCAAATAGTTTCTCTGGTGTGAGAAACTGAAAGTGTAAATAAGGACTAAATGTATAATAGGTCATGTGAAATAGGAAGAAAAGGGGCAAAGGGGAAGGAAGTGGGAGGGCTAGGGGAAAGGATAGAAGGGAATGGGATTAATATGAGAATATGGAAAAATAGGAACAAAATCTTTGTAAATAGGGAGGAATGGAGGGGTTGAAGAGAGGGCTGGGCAAGGGTGAAAAATAAGAACCAAGAGAGACTATGTAAAGGTGCAAATTTCCAATGATGAATGTCATTATATTGTATGCTTAAAATGTACCAATGATTAGAATGAATAATCAATAATGTAAAATAGGAAGAAAAGGTCCAAATGGGTAAGGGTAGTGGGAGGGGCAGGGGAAAGGAAAGAAGGGAAAGGAAAAATGATGAGAAATGGAAAAAATGGAAACAAAGCCTTTGTAAATAGGGAAGGTTGGAGGGCGTGAAGGGAGGGCTAGGAATGGGGAAAAAATAAGAACCAAGATGTATTATGTAAAGGTACAATTCCCAATGAGAAATGTAATTGTGTTGTATACGTACCATGTATCAATAAAAGAATTTAATAACAAAAAAGTAAATTTTTTTTTGCAGTACCAGGGATCAAACTCAGGACCTTTCACTTCCAAGGCAGGCATGGCACCACTGAGCCAAATCCCTTACCCCATCAAGAACGTATTAGTAAAATATGACAGTTTGCAAAAGTTTAGGAGAATGATTTGTCAATAGATAGTAGCAGGCTTGCAATTATTATTGAGAGTATAGAGACATGTAAAGTATAAATATGCTTCTTACATGAACTGGTAAGTCACTAACTAGTAAATCAAAAACATCAGTCACTTTACAAATAGCATACATAAATTATGTTACATTTATGATCAACAATTAATGAATATAGACTAATATTTTTATTGGTAGAAAGGGATCTTAGAATTCAACCATCATCCCACGTGCTGAGTACTGTACCCAACATCCTTGGTGGATAGTCATTTAGTTTCTTTGTCCCCAGTCATATTTTCTGCTACCACCAACCATAAAGCTGTTCTTTTTTAGTGTGTACGTATCTGTGCCTTTGTCCATGTTGTTTCTCCTGTCTGAATTTCTTTCCTGTCTTTCACTTTCCAAAATATTATTTGTTGGCAATATTAAATGCTACCTTTCTCAAGTTCTATGAAGTCAGTTAAAACCATCTTTTAATACCTACTACCATTAAGGCATGTACCATGCTGTATTGTTATTATTATAACACATACACACACACACACACACACACACACATATACACACATCTTTTACTGTAAAATTCTTTTGGCCAGAAAGAGTAAAATTCATTTACATATGCTTTAGAATGCAACACACCGTTACATAGTACCCTCTCAATAAATGTTTCCAACTTAATGTATGCATGAATGAGTAATATTTTTTTTTGTATTAAATTCTTTTATTGGTACATTGTAGGTATACAACACAATTACATTTCTCATTGGGAACTGTACCTTCACACAATGCATCTTGGTTCTTATTTTTTCCCCATTCCTAGCCCTTCCTTCATGCCCTCCACCCTTCCCTATTTACAAAGACTTTATTTCCATTTTTTCCATTTCTCATCATTTTTCCTTTCCCCTGCCCATCTGATAATATAAAGGGTATAACTTCAATTCCTTTGCACTTACTTAAACATGTTCTATGTGTGAGTATGTGGCCTATTTTGGAGAATGACCCATGTGCAGCTGAAAAGAATGTGTATTCTGATTTTGTGGGGTGGAAGACTCTGTAAACATCTGTTAAGTTCATTTGTTCAAGAGTTCAATTGAGTTCTAGTATTTCATTCCTTATTTTTAGTCTAGTTGATCTATCTATTTGTGACAGTGGGATGTTGAGGTCCCCCACTACAATTGTATTAGTGCATATATGACTTTTCATGTCCGTTAGTATTTGTTTTATATAGTTGGGTGCACTAGTGTTTGGTGCATAGATATTTATGATTGTCATCTCTTCCTCTTGGATTGTTGCCTTTACAAGAATGTAGTGTCCTTCATCTCTCTTAATCAGTGTTGGTTTGAAATCTACTTGATCTGCCAAGAGGATAGCTACTCCTGCTTTTTTTCGGGTTCCTGTCGCATGCAGTATTGTTTTCCACCTTTAACTTTCAGTCTATGAGTTTCCTTTTGAATGAATTGTGTTTCTTGTATGCAGCATATTGTTGGATTTTGCTTCTTGACTCATTCTGCCAGTCTATTTCTTTTGATTGGTGAATTGAGACCTTTAACATTGATGGTTATAACTGAAACGTATTGACTTGTCATTGCCATGACTTTTTCTTTTTGTTGGGTTCTCCCCATTTACATTTAATTCCTTGTCATGCCAGATGGGTTCATTCTGCTTTGCTTCCTGGGGTTGTGATCCTCAATGTCTGTTCCTAGGATATTGTGTCAAATTCTTTGGAGTGCTGGTTTGGTATTCACAAAGTTCCTAAGGTGCTCTTTGTCATGAAAGTGTCTTATTTCTCCATCCATTTTGGAAGATAGTTTTGCAGGGTACATCAATCTGGGTTGGAGGCTGTTTTCTTTTAGGGCTTGGAATATGTCACTTCAAGCTCTTCTTGCCTTGATGGTTTGTGTTGAGAAGTCTGCTGTGATTCTGATGGGCTTTCCTTTGTATGTGATTTGTTTCTTTTCTCTGACTGCTTGTAGAACTTTGTTCTTCTGTTGTGTTTCTGGAATCTTAACAATTATATGTCCGTGTGTAGATTTTTTTTGATCAAGGCTATTTGGAGTCCTATATGCCTCACTTATCTGTATGTCAAGCTCCTTTCCCCTGCTTGGGAAGTTTTCTGACATTATTTCTGTGAAGAGATTTTTTATGTCATTTGCACTCTCTCCTGTTTCTTCATTGAGTCCAATCAGTCTTATGTTATTCTTCTTTGCATCATCTAGCAGCTGCTGGATTGATTTCTCATGTTCCCTTAGAATTTTGAAGCAATTTTTCTTTTCCTGGTCACTAATTGCAATCTTATCTTCTAGATCTGAAATTCTGTCCTCACATTGGCTCATTCTGCTGGGTAGACTTTCAGTGGAGTTTTTCATGTCCTGGAAATCTATTTGCATCTGTTTTATGGATTCCATTTGTTTCCTATGTTGGGATTCCATCATGTTCCTGAGCTCCTCTCTAGATTTATTAATCATGTCTTGCACTAGGGGCACAATTTCTCCTGTTATCTGAGAAATTATTTCTGATTTTGTTTTTTCCAGATCCCCTTTGGTTGCTCTTTCAGTGGGTCCAGGTGGTTGAGTATCAGAGTGTTCCATCTCATTTCCCTTTGGGGTTGCTGTAGGTGACCTGGAAGTCTGGTTTTGAGACTTATTTATGTGTTTTCTCATTTCGACTGGGGCGGGGGACTGTTAGCGCCTGCAGGGATTACCTCCTCTGAGCTGGGTGAGGTGGGACAGGGGCCGGGAGCAGCGGTAGGGATGGTGACCCAAAAACCCTTTCCTGTGGGCTGGGAGCAGCCAGAGGGATGGTGGCCGGGAAATCCCTTCCTCTGGACCAGGAGCGGTGGGACAATGGCTCAGAACTCCCTACCTCTGGGCCGGGAGTGGTGAGAGGGATGATGGCCCATAAGCCCGTTCCTCTGGGCCAGGAGCAGCGGGACAGAAGGTGGCCCAAAAGCCCTTTCCTCTGGGCTGGGAGCAGCGGGAGGGATGGTGACAGGGAAGCCCCTTCCTCTGGACCAGGAGCAGTGGGATGACGGCTCAGAAGCCCCTACCTCTGGGCCGGGAACAGTGGGACTCAGTATCTTGGTCTGGTGGTCTGGTGTCCTCTGCGCCTTTGTAATGTGGAATCAGGTGGCTGCCTGTCTGCAGTGGGGTGATTCGGTGTCTTCCTCGTGACTCATGACCTCAGTAGGGGGTGCACAGACCTGCCTGTCTGCAGCGGGCTGATTCGGCATGTTCCGTGGGACTGGGGACCTCGGTAGGGTGTGGGCAGACCTGCCTGTTTGCAGCGGGGTGATTCAGCGTCTTCCGCACGACTCAGGACCTCTGTAGAGCGTGCCGAATAATTTTTAATTAGACCAGAAAGAGCAGCCATAAAACAATATATGCAAGAATTGAACATTAGAAATCTGAGATCATTAAACAAAAAATAAGTATGGACACAGATGAGCAATTGCTGGAATAACCAGAATTCTCTGTTGTTTTTGGTTTTTTAAGAGTGGTATTGGGCAATGATAGCCCCAATTTACTGAGTGAGGTCAACTTAGAGACAAATATAACGAAGAGTTTTCACTTTGTCAAGGAAGCAACAAAAAGTGAGTGGGAAACAAAATGTTAATCTGTCTATATCCTGTAGCAACCTTTGAAATTCATGTCTTTTGTCATGTTTGGATCGTCTTAGCAAATGAAAAAATAGTTGAAAATAGTAACACTTGTATTTCTGGGCAAGTATCAATTCTTTGCCATTATTGTCATGACTTGTTAACAGAAATAAAGCCATAAGATTCTGCAAAAGCCAATAAATTATTATTCTTTCCAATATAACTCTAAATTTGACTGTGGTTAATATATTTAAGTTTCTTTCATTGTGCAGTTATTGGGATCTGTTCATTTTGCAGCTGTCATTTAAAAACAAATACATAAGTAAATATTCAAGCACACAGGATATTTGGGGTGATGCACATAGTCAGGAAATGGATATTAGGAAAAGAAAAATCACTAACTTGGACCATGTTTACCCTTCCGTTGCCCTTCTATTTACTTGACTGAAGAGAGTTTTCTTAGCGTTATAATAGTCATTATAGCCTTTCATGGATTTCAATTTTGAGCACTATGTTTTTAATCAATGTTCTAACTTGGTTAATATTTTCACAGAATGAAGTACTTGGTAAATTTCACAGAATGGAGCTTCTTAATTAAATTTTCAAAATTTAGCATTGCTCACTCAAGACTTTTAAACAGGACTGATAAATTTGCTGCCATTTGTTTTCTCTTTTAGGCAACATCAATTTATAGATCAAGCTCTGTTCTCAAATATTTAAATATGAATTTATATTTTATATTTGTTGTAAAATTTTATTCATTTTTATTTTATTAGTACATGTTTGTAGTACATAGAGTTTACATCCATCTTAGGGAGTAGGTGCCTTTACTTAGTATACCTTGATTCTTTTTATTTCCCTCCCACCTCTTTCCCCTCCTCCCTCCCTCCCTTAGTCTCTGGATCCCCTTTCCTCATTTTCTTCATCATCATCATTTAGTTCATATTTATGACATATTGTATTGTATATATTCTAAAAATAAATTCTCTGAGGTGTATTGAAGCAGCAAGAAATGATGATACAATAAATATCAGTTATGATGGAAAAGATGAAGTAACTAAGATAAAGCATCTTCATGATTTTTTAAAAATGATCTTTATCAGAAGAGAAAGTGAATGAGACTGTCTTCATGAATAAAATGTAACAGTTTAGACTTTATTTATGAATATAACAAATTTTGGAATCTGGAATTCTAAGGAATGGAAAGAATAACTAGTAAATGATGAAAATAAATTTTAATAAAAGGTAAGGCAACAAGTAGGAAGATATTGTTTGAAAAAGTTTTAGGGAACATCTGAGCAAGCATATACTTTAATATATGAAGTTGAATAGGAGATATTAGAGGGTTAGTGCTAGCTGAAGATCCTGAAAAACTAGACATATCTTAAGAATTATACCAGTGCAGCATGAACTTGAAAGGCTTAAGACCAGAAAGTCAAAGAAAAAAGCTACAATGAATAACTGATGAGTCAAGGTACAGGGTAATTGTTCTCAAGAGATATGTTACAACTAAAGCAATATACATATATATATATATAATATATATATTATATATATGGTACTGGGATTTGAACTCAGGACCTTGTGCTTTTGAGGCAGGCACATCACTACTGAGCTAAATCCCTGGCCCTGCTTTGATAATGTAAAGCTCTTTGTTTATCTACTTGATGTCTTCTGTTATTATGAATTAGTCTGACAAAGTTTCATAGAATTTGAGGGGTTTTTTAACTCCTCAAAATAAAGTCAACACTTTTCTCATTAAAAATAAGATGGATTATAGATAAATTCTAAGCAGGGGAGCTCTAATTCTTCTATTGATTATTCCCATAACTGCTTTGGTTCTGTGTCTACCTTACTCTTGTAAAACAAGATGTGCAATGAGGTAGATTTTTTTTTTACTAGAGGTTTTTGCTAAAATTGAAAACAGAAAAATATTGTATCAAGACAGCTTTATATAAATATTTACTTATTCAAGCATTTGTTAAGTATTTATATCTACCAGCACTGATCCAAACATTGGACATATAGCTGTGGCCTGATCAGTCACTTGTTTCTTGGTATTTTTTGTGTGCAGAGGTAGACAATTAAAAAGAAATTGTACTGTGTCAGTGTAATGAAAAATCAACAGAGTTGATAGTACTGAGGATGTTATTTTAAGATGATCAGAAAAATCTTTTTGATGTGATGAAATTTCAGCAATGAAAAGAGGGAGTAGACAATGTGGCTACAGTGGTAGAAGAATAGAGACAGAACCATTACAATTTGTAGCCAGGCACGGTGGTGCATGCCTATAATCCCAGCACTTGGGAGGCTGAGGCAGGAGGATTGCCTTGAGTTTGAGCCCAGCCTGGGCTAAATAGTGAGTTCAAGACCATCCTGAACTATATGATGAGACCCTCTCTCAAGAAAACAAAACAAAACAAAACAAAACAAAAAACAAAAATAAAATTTAAAAAACTCCAAAATGCATTACAGCTTGCAAAATGCATTATAAAATTCATTATTTCCTTTGGGTTCTACAAAAACTATAACTTTATTTCATTTTTATGTATTTATTTAGGTACCAGGGATCAAACTCGGGTCCTTGTGCTTGTGAGGCAGGCGGCAGAACCACTGAGCTAAATCCCAGGCCTCTCCAAGACATATATTTTTATCATTCTTACTCTTGTAAATAAAGGCTGATAGAGGCCAAGTACATTGAAGTTACCTGCCATAAATAGAGGTTTTATGTTCAATGCAAGTCAAATATTATTAATTCGGTAGTAACAATTGCCACTTAGTACGCAAGAAAGTGACTTGGAAAAAGCTACTTTTCTTCTCTAAGCCCCAGTTACCTAATTATCAAAATGGGGATAATAATAGTTGTAATCCAAAGAGTCATGAGCATTACAGGATAATCAGTGTAAGCAATGACATGATGTTTGGCCCATGTGACTCTAGATCATGAGTCAGCAGGCTGTGGCCCTCAGGCGGAATTTTCTCTGCTGTCTGTTTTTACCAGGCATGCAAGTTACAAATGGTTTTTACACTTTAAATAATTTTTTAAAAAATAAAAAGAGCATTGTATGGAATCGTTGACTATAAATAAAGTTTTACTGGAACATAATCTTTCCCATTGATGAATATTTTATGTAACGCTGTTGTACCACCAGACCTTTGACTATCCCCCGGGTCTTACATATTCAACTCTGAAAACAGGCCTTTCACTATTACCCCATTTGAAGTAGTTTCCCCAGTAGCAACACCACCTTTTGACTTTTCCCTATTACTATGTTTTATTTTTCTCAAAGCACTCATCAGTATCTAGAATTACCTTACTTACTGACTTTTTATTGTTAATTATCAATTTCATTCCCATTTGACTATAAACATTAAGAGTAGAAACTTCATTTGATATCTGCATCATATCAATTCTATCTGCAGCGTAAAGATGAGCTAGCTTTTCCTCTATATCTTCTTGGTTTTATTTCTCAATTTCTCATGATTTCTAAATGGGGAATAAGTGTTGTCAATAGGCTTTGCTCAAAACTCCCAGAAACATGTAATAGACTTTTTTCTTTGAGTAATGGCAGTGTACATCTTATTTGACCTTGTTTTTTTCTCCTTGTCTTACCCTGTGATTCCCTATTTCTTTCAATAACTCAAATATATATAACTTTGTTTAATTATATATTATTAGATATAATTTAAAAATTATATATTCTATATTCTGTATCTAATTATAAGTAATTTGTTTAACTGTTGCCATTTGGTTCAACATTTCTAATATTTTTATCATAAACAGTGGGATAATATTTTGTTCTTTTGTTCACTTACATAAGTATTTTTGCAGACTAATATCACATGTAAATACTATCTCATATAATATTCCTATTTAAAATTTGATGAGTAGTGTTGAATTACTTTCTAAAGAACTGCAGAAATTTCTATGGTCTTTCACAGTACTTGTTTCCCTGTATCTTTTTTTTTTTTTTTTTTAGTACCAGGGATCGAACTCAGAACCTTGCACTTGTGAGGTAGGCAGCAGAACCACTGAGCTAAATCCCTGGCCCCCCCCCTTTTTTTTTTTTGGTATAAGGGATCGAACTCGAGTCCTTGCACCTGCACAGCAGGCAGCGAAACCACTGAACTAAATCTCTGGCCCTTTTCTCTGTATCTTTAACATTAACAACACCAGATATAAAATTTTATATTTTGGATCAAATTGATATGTGAAATGTAATATTACATTACTTTTTTTTATTCAGTATATATATGACTGGACATATTGACTTAGATGAGTTAGTCATTTGATTTTTTTCTATAAATTGTCAATTGATATCATTGCTGTTTTAAAAAATTGAATTGTCTTTTCTTATTGATTTTTATAAACTTTAAAAAATTCTGACATAGCTAATTTTCCTCTTACATATGTTATAAATATTTCTCATTTGTCTGCCACCTATTTTTGAACTCTGCTTCCAGTATTTTGTGGCCAAATCCATAATTTTTTTTCTTTGTGGTGTTTAGATTTCATAACTTGTAAATGAAAAATTCGGTCAAAAATTTAAAAATATTTCCTTATACTTTCTTGACATTGTTATATAGATTTTAATGTTCAAATCTTTCATATATTTATAATTTTATCAGTCTTGTAAGATACCCAGATTAAAATTTCCCTTAGTAAATAGCTTACTATCTCAACATTATCTACCAAGTTGTCACTGTTTTGAAGTTAAATGTTAATTTCATACTAAATATCCATATATACTCAGTTATATTTTTGTTTAGATTCTTTTTGAAAACAAAATTTAAAAATCAAAGTATCATATATATACAAAAGGAGCATAAGTTGTAAATGAACAGTTTGATCATTTTTATAAAGCAAATAAACTCTTAACCAACTGGATCAAGAAGTAAATCTCTCATTCAGAAACCTCCATTTCATAGGTAGTCAATCATATCTTCAAATATTAACAAGCCTTTTTTGTTTAAGACCAGGATTTTCTGTGTTTTCCAAGCTAATCTTTGTTTTGTGCTTCTATTTTAGAAAGTCTTCAGAAGTATACCAGGACTTCCTGGTCTTGTTCCTGCCTTCAATGGTAGTGCCTTTGATCTCTTATTATTAAATATCAGGCTTGTTGTAGATTTATGGTAGATTCTCCTCAGTAAAGTACAGATGAATTTTTTTTCTGTTCTAAGTTTACAAAGATTTGGAAAACATAACATGCATAGGAACTAAATTTTTGTGAGACAATTCTGCTTGTTGCTGAAAGTGTTTATGGGGAGGGGGATGTAGTTGGAGAAAAGGACAGATATTTTGGAACTTTCAAGAGAAGCCTCTTACTGTAGGTTCAGGCTGGATTGCTTAGATAATTGCTATCTGGGACAGGGTTGCCTCTGCTGCTTCAACAGGGGAGAATTCACTGAAATTCATTCTCTTCCACTTCCCTTGCCAACTTTGGAGGAGAGACGGTAGCATTCAATTTCCCAAAGTCTGCAGCAGACAGGTGCTTGACTTATCCAGGTAATTTGTGCAAATTGTACTCTAAATCCAGAAATCCTGATGCTAAGCAGCCTGAGTGTTTTCTCCATTTACAAGTTTGGCTCTCATTGTTGAAATTTAAGGAGGAGAGATGAGGATATAAAGGTGGAAACAGTGGTGAGGGATAGGGTCCTTCCACTGGGAGAGTACTGTATAGCACTACTGTACTCTATAGTAGTACTGTATAGGCCCTTTAGTACTTTTCTAGGCCAGTGAGGCCTTGGCTTGGCCTCCCTCAGTGTCACAGGTCACTGGGAGACATATGGGAGTCCAGCTATGCCATCTCTTCCCTTGCCAATGCCTGATGGCCTGCTCTTTTCCATTGTATTCTTTCTCATCTTCTGTTTTAAATATTTGTTGTGAATTTTAGGTTTTTTAAATTTTCACATAAATTTTAGAATCTTTAATTCAAAATCTTTCAATTTTCTTTAAACAAAACAAAACAAAACAAAACCAAACAAAACCTTGCTAGAAATGTCCTGAAATTATACATTGCATCAGTGGATAATTTTGTAGAGAACTGACATCTTTAGGACACTGAGTAATCCTATCCCAGAATATGTTATTTCCATTAATTTGGATCATCATTAAAATAGTGTGCATAAAATAATACCAGCTATAAATAATCATATACAGGTTTTTTTGAGGACATGTATCTTCAATTCTTTTGGGAACATATCTAGGAAAGAAATTGCTTGTTCCTATACTAACTCTACGTTAAACATTTTGAGAAACTGTTTAATTTCTTTCTTAAGTGGCTATACCATTTTGCATTTCTACTAGATATGTATGAAATTTCTAATTTCTCCATATGGTTGCCAATACTTTTCATGATTCATCTTTTTTATCATAGCTCCCCAGTGGATATGAAATAGCACTTTCTTGTCATTTTAATGTATTTATCTGAGGACTAATTTTGATTATCTTTTCATATGCTTATTGACCATTTATACATCTTCTTTGAAAAAAGTATATACTTTTTCCATGGTTGTGTTTTTATTATTGAATTGCAGGTGCTCTTTATATAGTCTAGATACAAAGCCGTTTCCACACAAGAGGAAAGCAAAGATAGGCAGAGCAATACATTGCCAGTTGAAGGATTCAAGGACTATCCCCAAACCACAAATAGTCCCTCACTAAAGGCTGGGGAATGTATTAATATAAGACATTTAAGGAAATATCTATCCAATCACCCTGAAGTATTATGTACATAATTGTATGTGCTATACTTTTCTACAACTGGCACTGCAATGTATTTATTTATACAGCATCATAAAAAATATGTGAGTGATGTGTTTTGCTATGCTGGCCATGAAGGGTGTGCTAAAGAACATCCGTAAAGAGCTTCTTTTGTGTGAAAAGATTGAAAGTATAATAAAATTTTGTGAATGAACCCAAATCCAACTAACTTTTATTACAGTATATTGTTGTAATTGTTCTCTTTTATTATTAGTTATTGTTGTTAATATCTTATTATGCCTAATTTATTAATTGAATCTTATCTTAATTATGTATGTCTGGGAAAGACATTTTATATATAGGGCTTGACACTGCCTGCAGTTTCAGTTATCCATTGACCACTTTGGAAATTATCCCTGATTATAGGGAGGGGCTACTGTAATTTTTGCCAGTGGCCTTTCTCATTGCTTTTATGGAGGAGTAGATTTTCAGAGAACTTTACTCTATCATTTGGAAATGATCTGATCTACTGAATGTTACCAGATTAAAAAATTTGGTGTTTTTGTTATACTTTTAATTTCAAAGCAATTTAAAATACAGAATAATAGATACTTATATAAATAAATATAAAAGATACCAGTATACCTAGCTCTCATAACTAAGCTATGTTAATATTTTTATTACTATATTCTTTTGGAGTCTGCCAATAATGTAAGATTATCATTATCATCATTAAATTGTTTATGTCCTAAGTGGTTAAGAGACACTTAAAGTAATTAACAATATAGGTTTGGTTAAGAGCACAAACTTTGTTTTTTGAAAAATATAGGTTTATTTTTATTTTCTTGTATGACTTTAGAAACACTTGTAATGTTTTTGACTTTCAATCTTCTCATTTATAAAATAAGAACCATAATATATACCTCATACAGTTATGTTGAAAATTGAGTGACACAATGTATGTAAAGCTCTTTCCCCAATTAATAGTACCTATTATTACTTAAAATTGAAGCAGTGGTTTAGATATAATCTCAGTTAGGGAAACTAGTGGTTGGGATGGTTTATTCATTGTCAGACATGTTAAAATCCTCCCACATCTTTTAGTTGGTTACTTTGAAATTTTCCATACTACCTTTTCTGAGTCATTTTTTGAGTACCACTTATTTATTTTCTTTTTTCTTTTTTCTTAGTGCACATTTGCAGCACGTAATGATTACATTTCTCATGAGGAGTTGGTACATGTATATAACATCTCAACTCTTTTTCATCCCCTTTCCCTTTCTTCCCCTTTCCCTCCATCTCCTGGTCCCCTTCCCATTTGCCAAAGATACGTTTCTATATTTCCTATCTTTTTATTTTGCTCTTTATATATTTTAGATTTCTTATATAAGAGAAGCTGTGTCATATTTAAGCTTGCATGTCTGATTTATTTCACTTAGCATTATTGTCTTAAGGTGCATCTATTTTCCTACAAATGCCTCAAGTTTATTCTTCTCTATGGCAAAGTAGTACTCCATTGTGCAAAAATAATAGATTTTCTTTATCTATTCATCTGTTGATAGACATACAGGCCACTTCCAAGATTTAGCTATTATGAATTGTGCTGCTATAAACATGACTATTTTTTTTTCAGTACCAGGGATCGAACTCAGGACCTTGCACTAGCCAGGCAGGCATGGCGCCACTGAGCTACATCCCCAGCCCTATAAACACGAGTGTGTATGTACCATGGCACTCTGATGTCTTTAACTCTGTCAGAAAAATATCTAGAAGGGGAATAGGTGGGTCCAGTGGAATTTCTAGTCTTGTTTTTTTGAGGAATCTCCACGTTGATTTCCACCACAGTGGCATCATTTATCTCTATATTTCAGTCCCAAAGCACAGTAGAGGGACCTTCCTATGATAGTGTCTTTATTAATTGCAGTGATCTACTTCCTCTGTAGGGCCAGGAAATCAATGTAGGTATCTTTTTATCTAGACTGAGCAGTAGGCTGAGGAGTAGGCTTACTACTTCACGTAACTTCATTATTTTTATATGTTATATGACATGTTAGTGATGAATACAAATGCTTCACAAGTGTTATCTATCTTTACCCATTAAGCTTCTGTAACTAGTGCTAAAGAACAATAGCATCCAAAAGTCAGAATATTACTTTCTTAAATATTTTTAATATCCAATTGTGCAGTCAGCCAGTAGTAGGAGATAAACCTACCTAATTGAGAAATTAAAAAGATATCACTGCTATAGTTTTCAAGAGTACTTACACAAATAATTAATAAAAATAAATAAAATATACATATGAACTTGTAATTATTTACTAAATTGAGTAGAATAACAACATTCTATATGATATTATTTTTTGATATTGCAATTAAATGTCCAAGAAGTTTATTTAGTTATATTTGAAATCCTATTTGATTACTTGAGGAGCAAATATTTGTAGTAAGATAACATTCTTTTTTTTTATTTTGGTACTGGGGATCAAACTCAGGACCTTGTGCTTGTGAGGCAGGGAGTAGAACCACTGAGCTAAATCCCCAGCCCAAGATAATGCTCTTTGCTACTAATCTTTAAATTTAGAAGGCTACATACAAAATTTATTCAAAGTAAAATGAAGAGAGAATATCAGTTGTTTTAGAAAGCATTGAATCTTGCCAGTCTGAATTTGATTGTTCTTTCCAAAGCCTGAAACATCTTCTTAGTCTAGTCCCATGCTTCTGGTTAGGATCTGGTGATATCATCCATGTTCTATTTATCTGTGATTTGCTCCCTTGGTTCAGTGAGTGTTTTCAGAGGATCAGCTTTTCTGTGTTCTTGCATTCCTTCCACCTCCATTTCGTTAAAGAAAATAGTTGTTTCTAATATATTTCTTCAAAGGTGATTTAAAGAGTTTTGAGAAATCCAAAATGTAACCTTTCATTTCAAGGCTGAAAACATTGGAACATGAGCCCATAGTATGTGTAGATAAAAAGGCAATTGGAACAGAAGACCAGACTTAAACATCATACAGCAGAGTGTTCACATAGTCTTCTACATCTTTAGCTGTCTCAGTCTATAATTATTTGACAAGTGATATCTATAGTGCTTTCTCTGGGAACCAAAGAGATTTTGTCCCCTAATGAAAATGTGAAAATGTGAGGGAGGCTAATATTTATAGCAGAACTGAAGTGATCCAGATGCAGTGATGACAAATTCTTCACATGTTACTTAAACTTTATTCTGTCCTGAGGTGCTGTCATTGCTGTTTATTTTCTTCCTTTTTTTTTTTCAGGTGAGAAAATTTTTTCTTAGAGAGGTTAAATATTTTGCCATAGGTCATATCACCAGGAAAGATAGAGCCAATCTAGATCTACTAAGTACATAATTCTATGCCATTATCAATAAACTTTTTTTTGAGAGTAATGTAAATGTCAGATGAAGGAGATAAATTAACATTTTTATGAAGTGAGAAATACTAAAGAGCACATTTATGTAGCTTTTGGTATAGCAGTAGGTAGTTCAAGTATGTCAACAGCAATGTCTTTATGAGATGCTAATAGGTAAGGAAATGAAAATAAAGCAATGGTACTATCATGCTTCTTCCAATCCTTCAAATTTTAAAACTTTAGTGTAACATTTTAGCTGTTTATAAAACAAAACTCCCTAAGTATATACGTCTTGTTTCTTCTATATAGAATGAATATGATTCCAGACTTAAGCTCCCTGTTGAATATCTACTTAATGATAGTAATTTTCCTTCACAGGAATATTTATAATTTTATTTTGTAGTTTATTTCTTCTATAGGCCCAAAGTTCTCTTGGAGTGGCTATTCAGTGATTAGGTAACATTTATTTAGTATTTGCTCCTGTTTGGTAATTTCTTTGGTCCATGATGGTTTACTGCCCACTTTCTCTCTGGTTCAGTGTACTGGGAAGCTGGCCTTCAGGAAGTTTATCAATGGGATTTCCTGATCTCTGATGTTTTGTTGGGGTTTCTAAGGGGCAGTAACTGTTAGGAAAATGGAAGGTTGGAGGAGAATACAATGGGGGCATTTTTTTTTTCTTTCTGATTGTTTCCCTCCACAGGGTTGCTTGGAAGAATATACAGCAGAGGACGGTCCCTGTAGCTATAATTATTGTATTGAGGTTCAAGCATCTTCTCGCTCCTTTTTTATGCATAGTTTTGTCATAGCAATTATGGTTTGTTGATATTCCTTATGACTGTGTACGCTTTGGTAAATAGACCCTTAGTTATCCCTTGAGTGTGAAATGTGGATTCTACTAGAAGCCTGAATGACATACAATGTACTAGCTATTTACTCTACACAGAGTGTGGTCCTTAACTTGGGGAAACACTACTAACAAGGAAACCCAGATACTAGCACATATGGAATGAAGCATACAAATAAATAGTAACATAGCCAAGTAGTCCATAACTGAATGTGAATATGGAAAAAAGAAACTGGGATTACTATCTTTAAAAGTATAAATTTGGTAGAGTAAGGCTGAATATTTAAAAAAATTTTCTCTGTATACATTCTAAGTAATTTTGTTCTCAAGGTATAAGATACTACAGGACAAAAATGTCAGAATTGGATCATCTTTAATATAAGCACACAATAACTGATTTCAGAATATGATATATGGGTGCTATTCTAAGACATTGAATGGTATGGTAATTATGGAATGTGCCATTTGGGTGGTATAACCTGTATGAAATTTGACTTTTGAGTGGAACATTGATTTGGAAATAAACTACTAGAATATGCAGTCTCTATGGGACTTAACCCTTGGGTGGTTTAGAAATTTGGCTTTGAGTGTAGAGTTCTTATGTAATATCACTTGTGAAGTAATAGGTGAGTATTAAATAAGATATATATATATATATATATATATACTATTTAGCAAAATCACAACCTAAATTTTATTTTAAAATCTTCAATGTAGAGTTTATAAAGAACTTTTACACTAACAATAAGATAAATAATTGAATTTAAAACATGGTAAAATATTTAAGTAGACATTTTACTGAAGATGATGTAGCAATGTAAAATAGGCTCATGCAAAGTTTCTTAGCATTATTAGTTATTAGGGAAATGTAAATTAAAATCATATTGAGATACTACCATTAACCTGATAGGGTGGCTAAAATTAGAAAGAGTAACAATAATGAGTGATGCTAAAGTTGTAGTACAATTGGTATTTTCATGTTACTGATGAGAATGTAGAGTGATGCAAAATGCTGAAAATAGCATTGGTAGTTTATTTTTTTTGTAAAGATAAATATACTTACCATATGATCTAGCAATCTCACTTCTAGGTATCTAAACAAAAGAAATACAAACAGGTCCATACAAAGGCCTGTGAATTCTCAAATGTTCAGATGAGCTTTATTCATAATAACCCAGAACTGGAAAGAAGCTTAATGTCTATCAAATAGTGAATAGGAAGATATGTTATATTCATATTAAAAATAAAAAGGAATGAACTACAAATACCCAAGACAATATGGTGAATCTCAAAATCATTGTGCTAATTGGATGAAGTCAGATTCAAGACTATATACTGTATTGAGATAGGAGATAGGGTGTGGCCAAGCTGGCTGAAGAAATAGGCATGACCTGCTAATTACAAAGATCCTTGAACACATGCACAGAGCAGTTCCTGAAGCCCTGTACTGTGGATTTGACATCAGCCTGTGGCGTGAGATCCCAGCACCACCTCTCAGGACCAGTATATAGAAGTTCCTGCAAGCTTCCTCGAGATTTGGACAGGGTAAAGGAGAGGTACTACAAGAAGAACTTGCTATCTTTGCTCTTCCCCACCATGCCCACTCTACTTTCTCCAGGGTGTTCTTTTATTTTGCTTTTTCCTTTTTCGTTCTGCTCAAGCTCACTCTGCAGAGCCAGTTTCTCCTCCACTCTTCATTTTTACTTTCTTGAATAAACATTGTCATTATATTTTTTGCTCGTTTTATTCAATTCTTTGTTCCAAATGAAAAGAATCTGGAATCTAACTCCAGAGGTAGAGGCAAGCAACCTAGAACCAAGTAACTTTTAGCTAGTGAGCCACTTTTAGAAGCAAGCTACCTAGTACCAGTATGAGTCTATTTGTGTCATATTCTAGAAAGTGCAAACCTACAGGGACAGAAATCAGTGGTTGGTAGGGGCTGGATATGGGGGAGTGGAGACTGACTACACACAAATAAAGAAGCATTTCTAGATGATGAAAATGTTCTAATTCTTGACTGTGGTAGTGTTTACATGACTGTATACATTTGCCAAAAACTCATCAAATTGACCTTTGAAAGATTGAATTGTATTTTATAGAATTATACCTCAATAAATCTGGGCTTAAAAAATGAAAAATAAAAGAACTCGGCTGTCTACTTCTTGATTGTAGGTGACTATTCAGTTTCTCTCTGGAGTTGTTGATAATATATTTTAACACTGAGCATGTTTCAGAGTAATTCAGCTTTTTTGGAATTTGAAGCTGTAAAGAACATGAGATTATTTATTCTTCTGAATAGCATGTTAGAGGAAAAGTAGAGTAAGCTAATATAATTTGTTTCTTTTGCTAAAAATCTTACTTATTTGCTTTTGTGTGGCAGAAATACCTATGCATATGATGAATGATAGACAAGGAATGAAGTAGCTAAGACATCCTACAAGAGGAGGAAAGACTTAGAGTCAAGGGTCCTTGAAAATGGTAATTTCCAATTAAGGAAAATAAGCAATTCAAAGAGCTGTATCTAACAAAGACCAGATTTGCATAAATCTAAACCAATCAGACTAAGCAATTTCTTTTGGAGTTATTTGGGAAAGCACTGGAAGTACCCTCACACTTGCTAGATTAGATCTGTACTTGTGGGCACCCTAATTTAGAAGAAGCTAGAATTTTTTTTGGTGCAGAATTCATATCAAATTACCAAATAAACCTGCCAGTGGGTATGTAAGTAGTGGAATTTTGGAAAACAAACCATGATTTTAAAGAAGATAAGCTTTCTCATTCCTAATCTCTATCTCATAAGAGATTGTGACTCAGTTACTACCTAAAATCATTCCTGAAGTTTGTTTTATATTTTTATTTACAGTTTGATTTACAAATGATTATTTACTTATTTTTTCAATTATCTGACTTAGTATTTCTTGTGTAAATTTGTAGTTTGTATTTTATTGTTTATCTTGTGGCTGGTAACATAAATTTATTTCAAACCCAATATAAATATTTTACTGCTTGGCTACATTTTTAAGAAATATTAAATTATTCCACTTTTACATTCAAGCAGATTCTTCCCCTTTTACCATAATTTCTAGATCTTCCTCAAAATTCTGTGGGACAGGTAGAACAAAAGCTGATGCAAAGTGACTGGTCTCAGTACAAGCCAGGTAGTGAAGAGCACCAGAGGTATTTAATCTCAGACTTGGCAGACTTCACAAGTGAAGCCTTCACACTGTATCCTGTAAAAAAGAGAAAAAAAATTCTCAAAGTGGAAGAACATATACAATTAAGTTTCTGGCACTGTGACTACTTGAGTATTTTATCAAAATTTTTAAAAGCCATTAAAATCACACACATTCATGTCCATTTGCTTTTACATTATGTTATACTCAGACAAAAGAACAAGATTTCATAAAATCAGATGTGGAGATTTACCAGTATTGGATTAATTTTCAAAGTTTTTGCAGAATTAAATCAAATTTTCCTGTTGGCAGTTTCTGTGATTCAAAAAGATGTGGTCTTATGGTTTTTATTTTGTTGTTTTTAGATGCTGCCAACCTTTTTGAAATAAGAACAAACACATTTTTATGCCTGTGTATGTGCTGAAGAATTACAAATATATATTTTGTTGTAATCGCACTCTGAATTAAACCAGTTCAGAATGCATTTTATAGTCTGATAGCTAAAGCTGTCCCAAAAATAGCCTACAATTATTACCCAAGTCCAGTTATACATTTATACGAAATGTCTCTGAAAAACATAGTTGCCCCAACTTTTGTTTGGTTATTTCTATAAAATTGAAACAGCTATTAATCAGAACATTTTTGACATTATCTGGCACTATCAACTAAATTATATAAAGAAAAATTAATTTCCTATCCCTGTGAAGTGGGTGTATTAAATGTCATAGATTTTTTTTTGGATGATTCATTTAAATTTAAATGGTTGAAATCTTGCTGACAGAATCCAAAAAGAACTTGGCAGTGAGTTCCCAGTACAGGCTTTGAACATAAAATCTTTGTAGATTTTATTAAAGAGTATTTCCCTCCTTTCTTTCTCCAGGCAATGAAACAATTGAAACAATAGGAGATAATGGAAACTGATGGAGGGACTACCTAAGTCTTCCTTTCATTTTGTGCACTTCTGTTACATACAGGGTTAAATATATCAGAAGGATAGAATTGCTACTGATATTTTTGGCTTTTTGAAGAAGAGTGTGGATACATTCATTTATTCGCTATTTCACACTCATTTGTCTCAAAGACTTTAAAATTTAATAGGGAAAGTAAGACATACTGTACATGAAAATATAACATAAGGCAGAAAATAAATTGAATGAAAGAAACCTTTATAAATGTCATATCAGAAAGGAGCATTAGCTTAAGACTGAAGATCAAGGAAGGCTTTTCTAATGAGGTAGCTATGGACTATGGACTATGCCTAATATGATGGTGGTGGGACAGGGAAGAGCATTCAAGTTAGAAGAAATGGACTGGCTGAAGACTTTGGGTGTGTATAGAGAACCATGAATTGTACAATTTGTCTTGAAACAGAGTATAAAGTGTGGAAATAAAGTATGATGCTCAGGATGTGCTGAGATTCTGGATGGATTGCTTGACAGGTTAAAGAATTTGGCTTTTATCCTACAAGCAATTGAGAAATCAATTGGCACTAATGCAGCCATTGGAGAACTCAGTGTAACACAGAGAATTCCAATAGTCTAAGGAGAGGTGTTAAGAAGTCATTCAACAGAACTTATTTTTTTACCTCCTCTTTCTCTTTCCTGTGATGTGTTGTCTAATGTGTCAAAAATAAACGTTCCAAAGATTTACAAATTACATGTAATAGCAATTCAAGTAAAACTAGCATAATTAATATTGAATTTCTGCTATATTCAAGATATAGTCAATTGACTATGTAAAAATGTCAATTGGAGACTTTTTCTTAAATCTTTGTTTGTATCAAAGAATCTCAACTGAAGAGTGTAAAACCTCTTACCCTCTGGGTTCTTGGGAAATAACCCCCAGCAACTCACTAGCACATTTCTTTGAAGCTTTGTATTTTATTTAATATATGACTTTTCACTGGACTTTAAACAATGTGAACAAAATTATTATTAGTATTAAAGGTGAGAAATGCTTAAAAAATCTTTGAGAATAATTCACACTTAGGAAAGATGAATGAAAATTTTGCCATGACATTGTGTATATACTACAGAATATCTGTCTTCTAGGTCCGTTTTACCCAGTTGGGGTACACAGGATAGCAGATGTCCACACCCTTAAAAACTTTACACACACATCAAAGAGATGAAACAAAGGATTTTGTGGTTATTTGGATTTTGTTAAAATTTCATTTCAACTACTTGACATATATATTTAGGCAGCAGTTAACTGAAAACTGCCCAGTCAGAAAGTAGGATAGATCAGAGGAATAAAGAAAAGTGTCACTTCAGCATTTGTGTTTGATTTCACAATGCTACCATAGCACTGGATTTCCTATTTTAAATGAAAATTGATTTTGTTATAACTCTTGAATATATCTTAAACATTAAAATGTCATCTTGAAATTGTTAGTTTACATTTGTTTTAAAAACTTTAAGCCATAGTACTGATAAAAATTTATAATGCAGTTTGTAAATACTAACATAAAGTTATTTTCACCATATTCTCTTTTCTAATGGCTTTTTGATTTCTGTCCTTTCTGTTATGTTATTATTTTCTTCCTTTACATTTTCTTAACATTTCAAAGGTATTTTTCTTAACATTTATGACAAATGGAACCTATCCTTGACTTTTATTTTGTTGATGAGAGCTTACTCTGGAGGTTCCCAGCTTGCATTTAAAAAGGGGACCCAGGGGCTGGAGATTTAGCTCAGTGGTGCCACTGCCTTCCTTGCAAGTGCAAGGTCCCGAGTTCAATCCTGGGTACCAAAAAAAAGAAGGGGGGAGACTTTTTTCCCAGCCATTGTAAATTATCATATAAAGTTATAATTATTAACATAAAAATTCTGTTATAATATAGTGTTGCACAAGAAAGCAGTTGATGCATATTTAATCAGCAGTATTCTAGTTAAAAAAATATATTTTAACTATTTTGGTCCTGTATGAAATAAAATGTTAACAGTAGTTATGTTTGTGTATTTTCCAATTTTTTTCAGTGAGCAAAACAATTTTAATCACTGAAACCATAAAGATATCTAAAATAATTCTTAGAATAAAATTCTAATATTTTGGCAGAATTTTTACTTGGGAGGATCTTGATTTTCTAAACTCCTGTTTTTGAAGATCTGATGCTAGGCTGAACTGCTCTTCTGACCTGCTCTGTTTTCAACTCCCTTGGAAGGACACAGTATATTATTTGGTAGTTTGAGATTTGAGAGGAAGAACTATCTTCTATGAAAGTAAGGCTAAAGAAAACCACTCTGAAGGGGTTTGTGTTAGTGTCTTCCATTAGTGTTATTCATGTTTGCAAGGATGTAGTCACTCTAGGACATGGATATAGAAGAAATGTGAACCACAGTACTAGGGCCAATGAACACTACTATTCCATCTCAGTGGAGGAAGTTTTGGTGTGCATGGCTAGTCCCATTCTATAAATATTCAAATAAATATATAATATAATATATATATTAATAAATATTCAAACTCTTGCTGTCTATTGATAAGAGCTGATTGGTCAGCATAAGTGACCTAAGACATACATAACCACTTATTTTTCTGAATGCCCTTCCCTTTCTTATCTTTTACAGTCCAGACTCAGTCACTTTCTTATTGCTGTGACAAAAATATCTGAAACTCACAAATTAAAGGAGGAGAGGTTTTATTTTGGCTCACAGTTTCAGATCATTCAGCCCATGCATGACTGGCTCAAAGGGAATATACTGCCTGGTGGAAAAGCCTGGAAGAGGAAAGCCATTCACATCAAGATGGCTAAGAAGCAGAGAGATGAAGGAAAGAGGCAGGGAGGGAGACAAACCATTCCAGGTCATGTTCCTATTCTAGGGACCCACCTCTAATCATGGGACACCTCCTAACAGCAAGTCAGCTATAAACTCATCAGGGAGCTAATCTACTTATGAGTATAGCACCATCTGATAGATTTCCCTCACCCTAAAATGGCTACTATATATAATAGCTGCCATCTTCCCATAATGCCCTGCTTCCTACCTAAAGCCACCCCAAGATGGCTTCTCCCACCAAAGGACAACCTTCTTCTTCCCAACATGCCCCTATTCCTGCCAAAAGAGTAACCTAATACTTGCTCTCCTCCTAGCAACTAGTGACATCACAGGCTCCTCCAGTCCGTAGCCACTACCTCTTTCAACCCCACCCCAGCTCCTACAAGCCCACCCCAGCTCCTATAAGAAGCACTCCCTGCCCTGGCCATATTGCTTTTTGTCTCTCCTTTGTTCAGAGACAGCCTGGCAGATCATCCCTGCAATAAAGGCTTGTTGTGGCCTGGTCTAGTCTTGGGTTTTGGCTCTTTTACCTGACACTATCATGATCCAATCACCTTCCAAACTCATGAACATTTTGATGGATATCCCAGATCCAAACCCCAAAATTCTGCTCTTAGCCTCCCAAAAACATGTCCATCTCATTACATAAAATGTATTTATTTCATCTCTAAGAGCTGCCAAAATCTTAACAGTTCCAACATTGCTGAAAAATCCAAGTTCAAAGTTTCTTCCACACTTCAAGTAAACTCTTAGCTGTGAACCCCTGTTGTTGTGGATGAATGAGTTAGAACAATAGAGATGTGCCACACTCTGTGCCAGATTCAAGCCCATTTAGTATAGCCAGCAGCCTAGTGCAGCTAGCACCCAGAAAGTTTCCTCGGCAATGGAAAGAGGATTGATTTCTCCTTTTAAATCATGCTTTCAGTTGGGGAGGGTCCAGGGGAGAGCAAGCAGAATCTTACAGAAGTAGAAGCATGCCAGGTTAGTAGGGGGTACAAGGAAGTTTCACACACACTAGATGAGCTACAAAACATCCTGCAACTGCAGCAAGTTTACTGCCAAGCAGAATCTGGGAGTTTTGGATGCTTTGTCCAAGCACGAGCACTTTGTTCAAGCACAGGTACAAAATGCCACTAAGGCACAAGATGGAGTCAGGTTGGCTATCACACTGTAAAAATAAAAAAGAAAGGTAAACACTGCCAGCATGCAATTGCATATGGTAAATATTCCCATTCTGAAAGGGAGGAGTAGAAGGATAGAAGGAATAGGACCAAACCAAGATCAAAACCTAGCAGGGGAAAGATTGTGCTGGGCATGGTAGTGAGTGCCTATAACCCCAGCACTTGGGAGGCTGAGGCAGGAGAATTGCTATGAGTTTAAGGCCAGTGTTAGTTACATTGTGAGTTCAAGGTCAGTTTAAACTGCACTAAACAAAAACAAAAACAAGCATTAAATCCTGTAGCTCCTTGTTCAGCACATCCAGCAAATTGCCGGGAGATATAAGCTCCAAATAACTTGGACAGCCCTGCCCCTAGGCCATTGCTGGTTGTCAGCCCTCAAGGCCTCTCTCTTGGGCTGGCTTTGCTCACTCCTGTGGCTTTCTTCATCAGACAACCTGTGTTCCTGGCACCTCCAACTTCCTGAGGTCTCCACTGCAGTTTCAACTTCACTCTCACAGCTTCATACATTGCCCTTTCAGAGCACTGCCTGGCCTCCCAGGCCTTCTTCTAAAATCTGAATGGAAGCCTCCCTGACCCCACCATTGTTGAATTCTGCATACCCATAAAACCAACACCAAGTGAATGATGCCAATGTCTCTTGCCAGCGTGAATAGTAGCCCTTCAATCATGGCTGCAGAGGCCTCTGAGTGCCCAGATGGCTGAACAGAAGGAAATTATTTCCGATTGGGCCTTAAATGAGATGGACTCCTTGGGGTTCTCCTCTCAAATAAAAGCTTTAGTTTTGTACTCTTGAGCCAGCAAAGGGTGGGGCCTTGCTGATTTCTGAGATGCTCTCAAGCCATTTTCCTATTGTCCCAATGCAAAGTACTTGGTTACTTGTTAATGCTTATCTTTTTAGCAACCTTGCTTTTTTTGCTCCAGTTTTGTAGGTGCTCCCTTTCTGGCAAAACTTTCCCACAAAGTCTCAGGACATTGGCCAAAAGTAGATACATTTTCTGCCAAAGTATAATACACATGGTCTCAAGTTCAGCTGCAAATGGAGTCATTGTTTCCTACTGAGACTTCTTGAGATTGGTCTTTACTGTCTGCACTTCTATGAGCCTTCTGGTGTTCTGAGTTCTAACTAGAATCTCTCATCAATCTCTGCTTGCAGCATTTAGGGCTTCTCTCGATGGCATCTTGAAAACTTTTCCAAACCCCTCCAGTTCTAAAGCCAGTTGCTGTCTATTGATAAGAGCTGACTGTTTAGATGTAGTAGCCACATGGTGAGAAATAGTCACCACAATGACTACTTCTCTAGTATCAAGATCTTTCTTAGTCACTTTTTTTTCGTGGGGCAAGATATCCAGTAGCCACAACTTAAAAGAAGAGAGGTTTATTTAAACTCATAGTTTTTAGAGGATTCAATCCATGGTCCTAAGCAAAAAATGGCATGATGGAACATCCTGGCTGGAGGAAAAGCTGCTTGTGTCATGGCATCCAGAAGTAGAGAGCAAAGGGAAGAGCTTATGAGGGAGATATACTCTCCAAGTCACACCCCCAGTTAGTTAGACTCCACCTCGTAAGATCATGTCAGCTATGAACTCATCAATGGCTGAATCCACAGATTAGTATATATACTGCTCTCATGATCCAATCACCTTCCAAATACATGTTGGACACTCCAGATCTAAACCATAACAAACCCAATGTTAGCTGAATGTGGTGGAACATCTGTAATCCCAGCCCTCTGTGGGGCAGGAGGATTGCAAGTTCAAACCCAGCCTGGGAAATTTAGTAATTTAGCAGACCTCATTTCCAAAAAAAAAAAAGTTCTTGGGATGAAGGCCTTGAGTTAAATATACAGCACACACACATGCACACACACTCGCACACACACACACACAGACATGCACACACTCCTGTGTCTCTGGAATCTTAATATAATTCCTTCTGTATTTGTTACTCTACATATTCTTTCTTTTTTATTTTTGTTTTATTTTTTTTGGTACTGGGGATCGAACTCAGGTCCTTGTGCTCGCCCAGCAGGTGGTGAAACCACTGAGCTAAATTCTCGGCCCTCTACATTTTCTTTTGAAGTAGTCTGTTCATTCACATGAAAGAATTTTATACTATATGGAGGAAGAGCAATCACAGGCAATCATAAACATGAAATCTCATGCTCCCCATCCTTTCCTGAAAAGGTTCTGGAATTCTCATGGAGGCCCAGTGTTGCTTTTTCAAGGTCATCTTTATCACCCTCAGATGTTTAGTCTATCATTGCTTATGATTTACACAAGTAAAAATAATGCCCTCACTTCCTATATATAAAATTTTATTCACTGTACTCTTTGAAATATCCATCTTCCTGATGTGTAACTCAACTCCATTGGGGTTTCTCATCTGTCTACCTGTAAATATGAATTTAAAGGTAAAATAAAATAATGAGAGTTATCACAAGTTAGAGTGACAAAGCATAAAGATTTGGTTTCAGTTCTCTCTCTACTCCTTTACTGCGACTGTGGGTGGGTCATGACCTGCCTGAACCTTAGCTATCTCAGCTGCAAAGGGAGGACAGCAATGCCAGGTACAAGAAAGACTGTATAAATAGTACATGCATCATCTCAAATATTATATGGTAACTGTTATTACAATTTATGAATATGAAAGTATTTTATAACTTTTGAAGTGTTTTATAAATGGAAAATTAAGATCCTCCTCAGATACACATACCTAAAGCATCTAACATGCCAGGCCTTCAGTAAGATCCAAAATATCCTTTTCCTCTCATTAGTTTATTTTGGGACTGTGGTTACAGCATCTTCCCCTCTTTGTCCACACCCTGGTAGAACTCTTTGTATGAATTACTAACTAAGCACTTAGCATATGTCTTCACGAACTGGTATAAATATTTTAAATGTGTATCTGTCTTTTCCCCCAGCTTGTCCTTAGCACAGTGCCTTGCTCACAATACTTTGCTCCTTAGTAAATGTTTACATGAAGCTTTAACAGAAAATAGGGGTCATACAAGCTTTGTTTCAGATGTAATGACTTTTGGTGAAGGGATCTAGGATGAACTTTAGAGTTTCATGTGGTTTGAGTTTTAACTCAGTCACTGACCATCTCTGGGAACTTGTTTAAATTCACATATAATGTTAGTTTTTATTAATTTAAAGAAAAATAGTTCCATGTGTCTAGTGGCTGTCATATTTGGAGAGCTCAGGTCTAGACCAATCAGCCTTCAGTTGGGACCATTCTGTAATATTCTTTCTAAACTTCTGTCACCAAATGATCACTAATAACTCTTCTGAATTTCATTTTGGACTTTAGTAAATAATCTTAAAATTAAACAAAGCTCTGAACTTTATATTCTTTAATGTTTTGTGCTTAAAATTGAATCTAGAGCCTAATGTATGCTAAATCTATGCTTTACCATTGAGTCACACTCCCAGCTCCAAACCTGAGATTGGATTAAGCGAAAATGTCAATGGCACATGTATGCATGTGTATGTGTGTGTGTATCTGTGCACATTTGTGTCTATCACAAGTTTTCCATTTGCTCAGATTTGTATTTCATATAATAGAGGGTTTAAGAAGAATAAACTCATATCTATTCTTTGCTAAATGACCTAAGATAAACACATACAAAACAGCTGTTATCAATACAGAGCAATGTGTAATTTTCTATCTATGTGGTTAAGTTCTAAAATACTTAGGAGGAAAATGATTGGGAAAGCTCCTTTCACTAACTCTAACCAGTATGGCTCACTAAAGAGGACAGTAAGACACTTAAATGGTAGGCAAAATGAATCACCTATGATTTTCAGAGGGCCTGGATTTCATTTAAAAAATAATTGCACAGATGTTTTAACAGCAACATATCATCAAGAAAACCATGCGATTTATTAATGTCAAATCATTGACTTCTGAGCTTAACATTTTGAATACTTAATTGCTTATGTGATTGTAACAGTATCTTTTAAATTTAAATTCAATCATTATGATGAGGTTAAAAATACCTGAAAATACTTTTGAGATTAAATGTATGCTAGAAAAGAGTGCACATTAGGAACTATAGCCCTGCAAGAAAAAAAAATCTATAAAATAAAAATATTTGGCTACTGGCTAAATTTTCAAAATTCTGGAGGAAAAACAGTGTAACTCAAAATAAAAGTTGCCCTAAAGAAGAAAGTACACAACATTTTGGATGATTCAACAGACAAGCATTCCTTCTTCTAAGCAATAAAAAAGCAACCCAGGTATTAATGAAGATCTGGCAGCTTGTCTGTAAAGGCCACTCAATGAGGTATACAGCCTTCAGAAAGAAGATAGGAGCTGTCAGGTCTGTCCAGCTATAATTGGAGTATATATTGACTTTGGTCAGTTTAGCAAAGAGAATATCAACTTACAAAGAGCTAGCTATGATGGAGATGTGATAACTGAAGATCATTGTTAAGATGTCTGCCAGTTTCAAGAAGATTTGTCTTCAGAAGTTAATAGGAATTTTACATTGCTGCAAAAATTGCATGCCAACATATACTATTTTGTAGTTACTAAAATAAATTCAGAATATATTAATTTGGGCATATTCTTTCTGATATTTAATTCAATTAAAGTTGAATAATTATAAACATATAAGACAGTATAGCCTAAAATAACTAATTTTTAAGGAAAAATAAGCTAAGAAATAATTCATTTTTAATCACATTTTGCTAGTCAACATTTCTATGACATATTTTCAAAAATAAATACTTCAATAAGATGCTGTAATAGGATTATTCATAGATTTTAAACTTCAGAATGATTAGTGTTTCTGTTATATATATTATATAGTATTTGAAACAAATATATCATTGTACAATTGGCCTGGCTGCTCTTAAAGCAAATGATTTTTCAAAGAAATACATATTTCAGAAGTATATAGGACCATAAATAATGGATATACTAGGAAACATGAAATTGATGATGTTTTGGTTTGATAAAGAATGAAATTGTAGTTATAGGGGATACTCACCTATTGTTTTATGTAATTTTTGTTTCAAATTTATACATTCAGAGAAAAAAATTATTTTCACTGAAGCACCAAATAATTGTACCAAAACATGAATTCAAAGTCTATAAATGGCTTGAAGACACGATCAGGCTGACATGGCTGAAATAGTATTCTTGGACCACCAGTTTGCTAATTTAGTACCAGGAAAACTGGATTCTTCATTTTCATTTAAATCCAATATATTTTATTTTTATTTATCTAATTATTTAATTTTGGTACTGGGGATCGAACACGGGACCTTGTGCTTGCAAGGCAGGCCATGGAACTGCTGAGCTAAATCCCTGGCCTGAATATATTATATTTTAGAAAACTATTGCAGAAAAGAAAAACAAAACTCAGTCATTCTGCTCACAGTAATGAAACTATTTTGAATCCAGTATTTAGAACTACCCTTTTCCCTCAATCTAGTTTCTGTACAGGGAAAGTCATTTTGCATAGCAGGATAAATGAAAAGGTTTGTTTCAGCCTTACTGAATTGGACTACTGTCCTTACAAGGAGTTCACAAAAAACTTTCAATAGGAAATGCAATTACAATAAAATATTTTAAGTCATGTTAAGATGATCACCTTAGATTCTCATAGAGAACACTGAATATATGTAATTTTTAAAAACATTTAGCCAGGCGTTGTGGTGCAGGCCTGTAATCCCAGCACTCTGGATGCCGAGGCAGGAGAAGGTCTGCAAGTTTGAGGCTAGCCTGAACTGCATAGAGAGACCCAATCACAACAACAACAACAACAACAACAACAACATTTAATTACTTTGGTACCATCATGTTTACCATTAAAATACTATTGATGCTAAAAGTTGCATAATACCTTGTTTTAGACACCATGTGACTAGAGAATTGGCATTTGGTGGCTCGAGGGGTATCACTAATGAGCTACAAAGCCTTTACACCTCTAGGTCAGAAGTTTGGATTAGACCTAGGTTGAGAGTGACAGAAAGTCATTACCATCTCATGATAGTTCAATGGTTTGTGTGGAGGGAATTCATTATTTCAGGCTTTCTAATAAACAAGTATTCACCTCACAAAAAGTCACCACTGCTTATGACAGTAATTGGCAGGGACCTAGAGAATGAAAAATCCAACCAGGAATTTAGTTCCCTCCTTGCTATGACTACCATATCTACATAAGAAATTGTTAATGGAAAAAAGGCAAAGAGCTTTGCAGGAATATATATGGAAAATAAGGCTCTGAAGGAGGGAAGTTAAAAAATTGAAAAGATAGCCATTCGCAACAAAGCAAATCAAAATAAAATCAGCCAACAGCTTTACTTAGGACTTCTATGAAAAAATTATTTAATTCAAAATTATTTAATTCAGAAAATGTACCTTTTGATTTGCCTCTTGTCAATAAAATTATAAAAATTACATCTGAGCCTTTTATATTAGGGGATCAAACAGACGATAAATGCCTTGAAATACTGCTCTCTTACCAGAAAGTTGTTACTATCCAAGCCATCATTATCCTCCTGAGGTAGTCATATTGGGTATTGTTAGTTAAAACAAGCTTCTCAACTTTTCTCTGAGGTATTTTAGCACTAACACAAAAGGAGTAATGAAAATATAAGGTGAATGATTAAAAGGCACATTGTCATTAATCCCCATCAAAATGATGAGTGTCTTTATGAGGTGTGATAAAAGATACAATGAATGCTGCTGCTGAGTACCGTCCAACCAAAAGGCAAGTTTGTAAAAACATTATGGTGTGTCCTTATCTACGTTATTCATTGGATTTGACAACATGCAATATCTGACTCTTCCCTAAAGTCAAAATGACCAAGAAAGGTCAAAGTATTGAGTGCTTCAGGATATGGAGGCAGCCAGGACAGTGCAATTAAAGATACTCATGAAAGAGGACTTTCAGAACTGCTTCAGAAACTGGTAAGAATAATGGGATAAGCATGATCAAAGTGAAGGAAAGTATTTTGAGGAGGAATGGCAATATGTATTTTATTCTAATAAATTTTTAAAATTTAAACATTTACCATATTTTTCTATCATGCCTTTTACATAAATACAACATTACATATTTCTCTATATTGCTGAGGGTGTTTTTGTATGTAATTGTCTTTAGTTGTTTGGCAAGGAATAGACACATGATTATTCTTCTTAGAGCCACTATTACATGAAATATAAACCTGAGCAAATAGAAAACTGACAATAGGCATGTGCCTGTGCACACACTCCTGTGCCCTTGGCATTTTAGTTTAATCACCTCTGAGTTTCTTTTGAGTTTAGTTTTATTTACTAAAATCTGAAATGAAATTAAAAATAGTTGTTAGTGATCATTTGGAGACACAAGCTTAGGAGGGATGCGATAGAATGAACTCAACTATCTGAAAGTTGATTAATCTAGATTTGTTCTATCCAATAAAGTATCCCTATGGGGATACAAGACACGTGATACTACATAAACTTAAATTAACCAAAACTAAATAAAATCAGAAATTCACTTCCTGAGTTGCACTGGCCACATTTAATTTATTCTGCAGTCCTTTGTCTGCATTATACAGAACATTTGCATCACCTCAGAAAGTTCTTTGGATAGCACTGATCTAGATCATATTTTAATTCTTATCTTGAGTAATTTTTTAATTAAAATATATTATCTTCTACAATTTTTTCCAAAGAAGTTGATAATAATCTGGCATTGTTTCTTGTATCTGGAATTTAGTCTAGAAGAAGAGGTACACCAATTATAGTGTTCTGAGATCTTTCAGCCTTTTTAAAAAATGAATGATTGCACAAGAATAAACCCATACCTCTACTTAGAAGATGAGAAAATACAAATACTTCTTTAATATCCTAGAGAGGAAATCTTCTAGCACATCAGAATATTAGAACTGAGAAAGGACTCTCTTATCTAGTAATTTATCTGTTTGAAATATTGTCCTCTAGTTTATCCTATTAGTGACCTCATTAAATAAAAAGTTGAGAGGTTTTGGTGAATGGGTGGATGGGAATGAGGCAACTGTTTACAAGTTTAATTTCATTTTGAATTGTTATCACAGGGAATATGTGGATACTATCTTAGTAATCTGCTTTTTTCTCAGTTTATTCATAACAGTCAAAAGAAAGATGATATCTCTATGCTTATAAGGAAAAGCTTGGGAGGTAGAAAGTCTTTTATTAAATTCTTGTCTAGGAGTTCATTTGTCAGGTCTAGAAATGACCAGCTATTGTTATTGTCTACCTCAAGATCATCTATGGCTGCTATGGAAAAAATGAAGCATTTTGAAAGAATTCTACAAGCAGTAGGTCCATCTCATTCTTGCCTGTCAATTTTACAACTAAGCAACGATTCCTTCTTTTATTTACCTAGATGATTCTTCCATCAAGTCAAATCTATTTAAAATGAATACTTAGAGGGGAATGTTGTATTAAGAGGCAAGTAAGGGGACTGGGGATTTAGCTCAGCAGCACCAAGCCTGCCTTGCAAATACAAGGTCCTGAGTTCAATCCCCGGTACCAAAAAAAAAAAAAAAGCAAGTAAGGTTTTCAGAGTTAAAGGGTAATATTGATAAACTGTTAACCATGTTTATAGGAGCACAAACAGAACTCTTTAATACATTGGTCAAAGATAAATTAATAAAATTTACCATGCAAATATGAGTTAGACCACTAAAGTATTCTTGGTATTGGAATTTCTTACAAAAACTTCCCTTTTTGGGTCTGTCAGAGCTCTAACAAATTAATCTAATGATGGCTTAAGAAAAAGTGATTAGGAATATATCAGCATAGGTGTCTTGTTTTAGTCTTACTGATATTAATTCCGATGTTCATAAGTAACTCTTCTATTTTCTCTGGAGAATTTGTCTTCATGATGTCCATCTCACAAGAAAGAAAACAATTTAGTTACAGTAGCCAGACACAGTGCCTGTAATGCCAGCTACCTGGATGGCAGAGGCAGAAGGATCACAGGTTCAAGGTCAATCTGAGCAACTTAATGAGACTGTCTCAAAATAAAATAAAAAGATCTGGGAATATAGTTCATGCCTAGCATATGTGAGACTCCTCAATACTAAAACAAACAAACAAGCAAACAAACAAACCAATAACTGAACAAAATTTATTTATAGTAAATACGAGTTTCCTGAAAAATATGGTTTTTCCATAAAAAGAAACTACACTGGCCTAAAGGAAGCTGAATATATAAGTTTTCTTGCTCTAGGCACCTGATATATTGATACTTACCTTATGAAAAATGAGTATTTTCTTATGGATATAAAAGAGAGTGATTTCCCAAACTCTTTTGATAAGATGATCCCCTTATCCCAGGGGCTGATACAAATGTGCAAACTTTCAATAGGTAAGGGCATATGGTTAAAGAATAAGAGGAGAAGGACCTTTGGGGTAAGTCATAAAAAAAAGCCAAGGAGACTAGAACGTGGTCAGCATACAAAAGTAGGTGATGTGGCTTTCTCTTTCCTCCTCAGCACTCTTCCTTTTGCAAAGGTAAATGTTTTCTTGCCTCAGCTTTATTTTTCACACTATAATCAAGGCCAAGACAAGTCAAACTGTTGAGATTCATTTGTTTTCTTCCTGAGCTAAGGCAAACAGATCTAATTTCATTCTGAGACGAGGCAGGTGGGCTTAATAGACAGTGTGGGGGTGGGTGAAGAGAAGGAATGGTAACTGTGGGAGGATATCAGTTATAATTTATCTTGACTTAGTAAGACTTTTCCTTTTTGCACGACATGCTGCTCAACAAATGGAGATACACTCCAGTTAAGTAATTGCTCACATTATTAGAGTGCTGTGCTTAAAAAGGACTTCTAAGCTGCATTAGCTTGGGTTGACACTGCTGGTGCTCATCTTCAAGGGTCAGTCCAAGAACGAATCTATTTAACGTCTTCATCAATGACCAAGATAATGGAAGGGAAATTGCAGGCCTGCTAATTAACTTTAGGAAAGACATTAGACTGAGAGGAGGGGTGGTTTGCACATTGTAGGACAGGTTAGGAATTTTAAATGGCCTTTGCTTTGATAAATCACTTGTCTATTGCACTTAAAGTCTCAAAGGCTATTTGTGTGTTGTAATCCCCGCAGGCATAGCTAGGAAAACAAGTGAACTCTTGATACTGTGAACCTGTAGGTTCTGTTTGCTGAAGCATAGGCATCAGGACTGGAAGAGCTTTGCTTTCAGCAGAACCTACTATTTCTTATAGGTATACTCCCAAATGTGTTTCCTTTCTTTCTTTCTTTTTTTTTTTTTTGGTACCAGGGATCGAACTCTTGTCCTTCCGCTTGTGAGGCAGGCAGCGGAACCACTGAGCTAAATTCCCAGCCCTATGTGTTTCCTTTCTTAACATAAGACTCTTTTCCAGAATTTCAAGGCAATGCTTCACTGGTTTAAAGCAAGATCAGCTACAGAATTTGTGGGGCACGTTGCAAAATATTGAAGGGCTCCTTGATCATAAAGCAGGAAAATTGCTGTTACAGGTACTAAGATATAAAGCATTTCCCATTGTCTCCCTATCAGTTTGTTATGTTATTTTCTTATTTATTATTTACCATCTAAAAAAGGAAAAATTAAAATTTTAAGTCATAAGCATATTACCATTCATCTTTGTGCAGTGTACTGCCAGTTTTAAAATGCAAGTATGAGAACATTTAATGTGCAGAATCAACAAAATTAAACTCTTTATTTTGTAGCTCATACACTCAACTGTAGTTCATTCTTCCAACAAGAGTAGAAATACTGCACAAAACTAATTCAACTAGTTTTTAAATTTCTTGACATGCACACACTCTACCAAGAATTCAATCTTTGGTTTACTGCTGAGTAAGGAAGGACTGAAAGGCAAAGGAATGGAGGGCTGCTCTGTTGACTGTCTTCCATGTCAGCTTTTTCAGAAGAGTATAGTTAATACAAGGATATAACCCTAATAAGAAGGGATACAGAGCATTCCTGTGAGTATTCCGGTAATTTAGAACGCGATTGCCTTCTCTCTAGCCTTGCTTCAAATGGAAAGCATGGCTTGCTTGGCTTGTGAGGCCTGTTTCCTCAGTCATTGATGTAATACTCCTAATTTGCACCTACTCTGAATCTTAATCAGGTCTCACACATTATGAATCCACTGAATATCTCTGCTTATGGGGACATCAGAGCTCTCTTTGCAAATGGTGTGGCAAGGAATGGCAGATGCTTGTCTGTGCCATGCACATGCTTCTTTGTCCCAGTGGATTTCACTTACCAAATCTAAATTTAAAGATAAGATTATAGCTGGTAATGATGCAATTCCAGCTATATGGGAGGCTGAGGCAGGAGGATATTAAATTTGAGTCCAGCCTGGGCAATTTAGCAAGATCTATCTCAAAATGAAAAATAAAAAGTGCTAAGGATGTAGCTCAGTGGTGTCCCTGGATTCAGTCCCAGAAGGACACACGCACGCGCGCGCGCACACACACACACAATTGTTATTGAGAATTTTAAGATGGTGTCTGAATGTAACATTCCCAATACACTTGTGAGCCCGTCTGTCTGATTTTGTCCCACAAAAAAATAGCTGTTTCCATCTTCCAGCAAGATTCTAGATTTGTTTTACCTCTACAGCCAACAAATAAGAACTTCCTTGAGTACACTTGGAAAGGAATTATCTAGATAATGGACTAATTTTAAACTCTACTATGTAAAAATGCAGCACAATTCTCAGGTCCAGGTACAAAATCCATGGTGATCTCTCTCTCTCTCTCTTTCTCTCTCTCTCTCTCTCTCTCTCTCTCTCTCTCTCTCTCTCTCTCTCTCTCTCTCTCTCTCTCTCTCTCTCTCTCTCTCTCTCTCTCTCTCTCTCTCTCCCTCTCTCTCCCCCTCCCTCTCTCCCTCCCTCCCCTAAAAGTGCTAGGATAGCCTCTAATATATTTAAGGTTCAGGTTTGTGCACTGTGCATGAAGGGTCTAGAAAATATTTTCAGCCTTTGTCTGATTTGGTGTTTGAGTGGTTGCCAGGATTTTTTTTTTCCTGTTTTCAGCTGTTTGCGCCTCGGGTACCAAAGAGAACTGCTACACCTTGTTCTTCTACTCTTACTCTCTGGCACTGGTGTCATGCAAAATGACAAGGTTCCTCTAACTTATAAATTCATTGTAACTTTTGGAAAATTAAAAAATCTGAGTCCTGTTTCTTTCATTTGTTAAAAGGGATGTCAATCTCACAGATATAATTTGAGAATTCAATGAGATAATGAAAGTGTCTAATAGTGCTGTAGTCCTATCATTTTTACTTTAATAAATCCTTTCTGAGAGGAAGTTAATGCAGGAAATAAATTCCTATTTGCCCTGCATTCAGCACTCAATATTAATGTGAGTATAGGAAGTTTAATTATTATTCCCATAATTACTTATTTAATGTTATGTCCATTATTTGTTGTATTCTTGGCTAGTCTATCTTTGCTGTGCTAAGGTGGGTCCCTGATTGTTTTAGAGTAAAATGCTGACATAAAAAAACAGATTTACCTTTTTATGCCACCAGATTTTATGTATCAGCTGTACCAATTAATTTGTTACAAAATCAAGAAGAAAAATATGCATTGGTACATCTCATGTTTATAACTGTAATCTATTCCTGTGTTGGTTAGGGTTTTACCCTTATACTGCTTCTTAGTTCAGTGTTTTTTAAAACAAAACTTACATGTATTAGAGAAAATTGAAAACACAGAAAGAAGAGAATGAAGAAAAAGTTACATACACTGAAGATAATGAATATAATTTTTTCCTTTTCTAGTCTTTTCTAAATGTACAACTTTAAAAATACAATACTGTTGGGATTCTCTATGCATAGTACTTAATATTCTTTTTTCATGTAGCATTATATTGAATCATTCTTTTTCATGTTACAGACTGCCTGAACATTTTCGTGGCTGCAGAATCTCTTATGGCATGGATTTATTTAATGCTTCTTCTACTTTCTGTCACTTTTTATAATAAACACTGTGATGGACATCTTTTTAAATAAACATTTCCCATTTTTCAAGGTTATATCATTAGGATGGATTCCCAGGAAAACACAGTTGAATTAAGGTACCCCACACATTTTAACTCTTTTTATTTATTTTTTCCTTTTTTTTTAATCGGTACGTTTTAGGTATACAATATGTTTACATTTATCATTGGGTGCTTGTACCTGTACACGATGTATCTTGGTTCTTTTTTTTTTCCCCATTGCCTGTGCACCCTTCACCCCCTCCACCCTTCCCTATTTACATAGATTTCATTTCCATTGTTTTTCTTTTCTCATAATTTTCCCTTTCCCTTGTTTCCTTTCCTCTTCCTCTCCCACTACCTCTACCCCTTTGGACCTTTTCTTCCTATTTCAAATTATCAATTATCCATTTTAATCATTTTAATCCTTATTTACATTTTCAGGTTCTCACACTAGAGAAACTATTCGGTATTTACACATGAGTGTCCTATTTATTTCACTTAAAAGAGTATGGCCTCAATATGCAGCCATTTAGCTATAAATGTCTCTAGTTTCTCGTTCTTTATGGCTGAGTAGTACTCAAAAACCCACTTCTTCTTTATCCAGTTTCCAGTTGATGGGCACTTGGGCTATTTCCAGGCTTTAGCTATTAGAAACTGTGCCGCTATAAACATGGGTGCACATATATCGCTGTGGTATGATTCTTTTAATTCTTTGGGGAAGATACTCAGCAGTGGAATAGCAGGGTCAAATGGGACTTCCAGTCCTAGTTCTTTGAGGTATCTCCATACTGATTTCCACAGTGCTTGCACCAGTCTACATTCCCACCAGCAGTGGAGCAGGGTTCCTCTTTCCCCACAGCCCCACCAGCATTTGTTATTGGTTGATTTCATGATAGCAGTCATTCTTTCTGGAGTGAAGTGGAATCTCAGCATTGTTTTCATTTGCATCTCTCGAATGACCAGTGACATTGAACATTTTTTCATGTATTTATTTGCTATTTCCACTTCTTTGTCTGAGAAATGTCTGTTCATTTCAGATGCCCATTTTTGGATTGGGTCTTTAAATTTGGGAGGTCTGATCTTTTTAAATTCTTTATAGATTTGAGATAGGAGACCATAGTCTGAGGAAGAGCAGGTGAAGATTTTTTCCCACATTGTGGATTGTCTTTTCACACTGCTGGTGGTTTCACTTGCTGTGCAGAAGCTTTTTAATAAGAAGAAATCCCATTTGTTGATTGTTTGTGCTAGTTCACAGGCAACTGAGCTTTTGTTTATAAAATCTTTTCCTACACACCAATGTCTTCAAGGGTTCTACCTAAACTCTGTTCCAACTGGTTCAGAGTTTCTATTTTAATATTTAGATCTTTAATCCATTTTGATTTTAGTTTAGTGCATGTTGAGAGATACAGATCTAGTTTTAATCTTTGGCAAGTTGAAGCCCAATTTGTCCAGCACCATTTATTAAAGAGGCTATCTTTCCTCCAGTGAGGGTGTTTGGCTCCTTTATCGAAGATGAGATGGCTGAGTGTGTCTGGCGTTGTTTCTGCATCTTCTAATCCTTTCCACTGGTCCTCAAGTCTGTTTGTTCACCAGTACCATGCTGTTTTTATCACAGTAGCTTTGTAGTATAGTTGCAGGCTGGGGATTGTGATACCCCCTGCCATGTCTCTGTTACCTAGAATTGCTTGTGCTATTCTGGATCTCTTCTTGTTCCAAATGAATTTTTGGATTGTTTTCTCAAGGTCCATGAAGTATGCTGCTGGGATCTCAATTGCAATTGCATTAAATCTATATAGCAGTTTTGGAAGTATGGCCATTTTCACTATATTAATCCTTCCTACTCAGGAGCAGGGGATGTCTGTCCATTTTCTGATATCATCTTCAATCTCTCTTTTTTCAGAGTGCCATAGTTTTCAGAGAAGAGGTCTTTGATTTCTTTTGTTAGGATGATTCCTAGGTATTTCAGTTTTTTGGATGCTGTTGTGAAAGGAACTATTTGCCCTATTTCTCTCTCAGTGAGTCTGTCATTGGTATAGAGGAAAGCTATTGATTTTTGTATGTTGACCTTGCAACCAGCTACTTGACTGAATTTGGTTATTAAGTCTAGAAGACTTTTGGTGGAGTTCTTGGGGTCTTCTTTATAGAGTATCATGTCATCTGCAAATAATGACAATTTGACTTCTTCATTACCTATCTTTATTCCTTTTATTTCTTTCTTTGTCTAATTGCCATGGCTAATGTTTCCAGAACTATAATGAACAAGAGTGGTGATAGTGGACATCCTTGTTTTGTTCCTGATTTGAGTGTGAAGGATTTCAGTTTTTGACCATTTAGTATGATATTGGCTATTGGTTTTTCATAGATGGTTTCTATCAGTTTGAGGTAGAGACCATCTATTTCAATTTTTTGTAGGGTTTTTATCATAAATGCATGTTGGATTTTGTCAAATGCTTTTTTGTGCATCTATGGAGATAATCATATGGTTTTTGTCCTTGGTTCTATTGATATAGTGTATTACATTGATTGATTTGCATATATTGAACCATCCCTGCATCCCTGGTATGAATCCCACTTGATCAGGGTGTATGATCTTCTTGATGATCTTCTGCATTCTGTTTGCCAGTATCTTATTAAGGATTTTTGCATCTATGTTCATTAGTGAGATTGGCCTATAGTTCTCTTTTTCAGTTGGGTCTTTCTCTGCTTTGGGGATCAAGGTGATGCTTGCTTCCAGGAATGAATGTGGGAGTATTGCTTCCCTTTCAATTTCATTGAGGAGTTTAAACAGTAGTGGCAGCAGTTCCTCTCTAAATGTCTTGTAGAATTCAGCAGTGAAGCCATCAGGGCCCGAGCTTTTCTTATTTGATCAGTTTTTAATTATGTTTTCAATTTCATTGGTTGATATTGGATTGTTCAGAATTTTTAGGTCTTCTTCGTTCAACTTTGGTAATTCATATGTATCTAGGAATCTGTCCATTTCTTCTGTGTTGTCCATCTTATTGGCATATACGTTCTGGAAGTAGGTATTGATGATCCTCTGGATTTCTGCTGGGTCTCTTGTAATTTCACCCTTTTCATTCCTAATTGCATGCATTTGGGCCTTTTTCCTTTTTTCTGATAAGCTTGGCTAAAGGTTTGTCAATTTTGTTGATTCTTTCAAAGAACCAACTCTTGGCTTCATTGATTTTTTTGTATCATTCTCTTAGTCTCCATTGCATTGATTTCTCCTCTAATTTTTATAATTTCCTCCTTGGTGTGAGCTTTGAGGTTGTCCTGCTCTTCTTTTTCTAGAAGCTTGAGGTTCAGCATGAGGTTGTTTAATTGGGCTCATTCTGTTTTCCTAATATGCGTATTCACTACTATGAATTTCCCTTGTAAGACTGCTTTCATTGTTTCCCATAGATTCCGATATGTTGTATTGTCATTGTCATTTAATTGAAGGAACTGTCTGATTTCTTCTTTAATTTCCTCTGTGACTCATTGGTTATTCAGAAGTGTGGTGTTCAATTTGCACGTGTTTATAAAATTTTTTGAGTTTCTTTTGCTATGGATCTCCAATATCATCACACTATGGTCTGATAATATACAGGGGATAACTTCAATCCCTTTGCACTTACTTAAACATGTTCTATGTGTGAGTATGTGGTCTACTTTGGAGAATGACCCATGTGCAGCTGAGAAGAATGTGTATTCTTGTTTTGTGGGGTGGAAAACTCTGTAAACATCTGTTAAGTTCATTTGTTCAAGAGTTCAATTGAGTTCTAGTATTTCATTACTTATTTTTAGTCTACTTGATCAATTTGTGAGAGCGGGGTGTTGAGGTCCCCCACTGCAATTGTATTAGTGCATATATGACTTTTCATGTCCATTAGTATTTGTTTTATATAGTTGGGTGCACTAGTGTTTGGTGCATAGATATTTATGATTGTCATCTCTTCCTCTTGGATTGTTGCCTTTACAAGGATGTAGTGTCCTTCTTCATCTCTCTTAATCAGTGTTGGTTTGAAATCTACTTGATCTGCCAAGAGGATAGCTACTCCTGCTTTTTGGGGGGTTCCTGTCACATGGAGTATTGTTTTCCACCTTTTACTTTTCAGTCCATGAGTTTCCTTTTGAATGAATTATGTTTCTTGTATGCAGCATATTGTTGGATTTTGCTTCTTGACTCATTCTGCCAGTCTATTTCTTTTGATTGGTGAATTGAGACCATTAACATTGATGCTTATAACTGAAACGTATTGACTTGTCATTGCCATGACTTTTTCTTTTTGTTGCGTTCTCCCCCTTTACATTTAATTTCTTGTCATGCCAGATGGGTTCATTCTGCTTTGCTTCCTGGGGTTGTGATCCTCAATGTCTGTTCCTAAGATATTGTGTCAAATTCTTTGGAGTGCTGGTTTGGTATTCACAAAGTTCCTAAGGTGCTCTTTGTCATGAAAGTATCTTATTTCTCCATCCATTTTGAAAGATAGTTTTGCAGGGTACATCAATCTGGGTTGGAGGCTGTTTTCTTTTAGGGCTTGGAATATGTCACTTCAAGCTCTCCATGACTTCAGGGTTTGTGTTGAGAAGTCTGCTGTGATTCTGATGGGCTTTCCTTTGTATGTGATTTGTTTCTTTTCTCTAACTGCTTGTAGAACTTTGTTCTTCTGTTGTGTTTCTGGAATCTTAACAATTATATGCCTATGTGTAGACTTTTTTTGATCAAGGCTATTTGGAGTCCTATATGCCTCACTTATCTGTATGTCAAGCTCTTTTCCCCTGCTTGGGAAGTTTTCTGACATTATTTCTGTGAAGAGATTTTTATGTCATCTCCACTCTCTCCCATTTCTTCATTGAGCCCAATCAGTCTTATGTTATTCTTCTTTGCATCATTTAGCAGTTGCTGGTTTCATTTCTCATGTTCCCTTATAATTTTGAAGCAATTTTTCTTTTCCTGGTCACTAATTGCAGTCTTATCTTCTAGATCTGAAATTCTGTCCTCACATTGGCTCATTCTGCTGGGTAGACTTTCAGTGGAGTTTTTCATGTCCTGGAAATCTATTTGCATCTGTTTTATGGATTCCATTTGTTTCTTATGTTGGGATTCCATCATGTTCCTCAGCTCCTCTCTAGATTTATTATTCATGTCTTACACTAGGGCCACAATTTCTCCTGTTATCTGAGAAATGATTTCTGCTTTCATTTTTTCCAGATCCTCTTTTGTTGCCAGTTCAGTGGGTCCAGGTTGTTGAGTATCAGAGTGTTCCATCTCATTTCCCTTTGGGGTTGCTGTAGGTGATCTGGAAGTCTGGTTTTGAGACTTATTTATGTGTTTTCTCATTTCAACTGGGGTAGGGGGCTGTTAGCGCCTGCACGGATTACCTCCTCTGAGCTGGGAGAGGTGGGACAGGGGCTGGGAGCAGCAGTCGCGATGGTGACCCAAAAGCCCTTTCCTGTGGGCTGGGAGCAGCCAGAGGGATGGTGACTGGGAAGCCCCTTCCTCTGGACCAGGAGCAGAGGGACAGAAGGTGGCCCAAAAGCCCTTTCCTCTGGTCTGGGAGCAGTGGGAGGGATGGTGACTGGGAAGCCCCTTCCTCTGGACCAGGAACAGTGGGACAGTGGCTCAGAAGCCCCTACCTCTGGGCCAGGAGCAGTGGGACTCAGTACTTTGGTCTGCTGGTCTGGTGTCCTCTGCATCTTTGTAGTGTGGAATCTGGTGGCTGCCTGTCTGCAGCAGGGTGATTCGGCATCTTCTGCACAACTCAGGACCTCAGTAGGGTGTGCACAGACCTATCTGTCTGCAGTGGGCTGATTTGGCATGTTCCCCACGACTTGAGACCTCAGTAGGGTGTGCGCAGACCTCCCTGTCTGCAGCGGTGTGATTCCAAAAAAAATAATAATAATAATAACAATTTATGAAGAAGAAGAAGAAGAGGAAGAAGAAGAAGAAGAAGAAGAAGAAGAAGAAGAAGAAGAAGAAGAAGAAGAAGAAGAAGAAGAAGAAGAAGAAGAAGAAAGTAGTTGTTCTTGGAAGAACCAGTATGCAGACTGGTTACATTTGCCTTAACAAAGTATCTTATGGTTGGATGAATTAAACCATTCTATAATGGCTATACTACATAAAGACCTGGCACACACTTGTAATTCCAGTTTATCAAGAGGTTGAGGTAGGAGGAACACAAGTTTCACACCAGCCTTGACAACTCAGTGAGAACCTATCTCAAAATAAACAATAAAAAAGAGCTGGAGATGTGGTGCTCTCAGAGGCAGATTCACAGTTAAACCCCAAATACGAAAAAAAAGAAATTAGTTTTGTTGCTGTAGTCAAGTAAATCACTTGATATAATATTAATAGCACATTCTTCTAGAAAAAAAAAAGGGCATAAATAGGAGTCCAAGAAGCCAAATATTTCATTTGGACACTTTTCATTTAAAATTCTTTTATATACAACACCATGTTTATGCTAACACCCAAATAATTTACAAACATATGAGTTAATGGAATCATAAATTTAACATCTCTAATTTTAAGAATTAGTGTTTTTTAATATTTACCACTTTATGAAAGTAATATTCTTACTATTCCACTGAGTCCATCCAAAAATTAAACTTATGACATGGATTTTGTTGGCAAATTAAATAGCTTAGCATTCAATCCAAATATCTTGGGGAAAAAAAGATACCATTTATAAGTTAACAGAAGTCCTGCTAGAGCTTTGCCAGTCTAGCCAGACCTCCAAGACCCACCAAGTTCTAAGTGTAGTAGAATAAACAGACACAATTTCATTGAATAAAGTGTGCCAGTTTTTAATCATACCTTTAATCATCCCCAACATCTGCCAGCTTTTCCCTTTCTTAAATTACTGCCACTTTTAGCATGACCTCCCACCCCAAGAGACAGGTGCAATATCCAAAAAGCATGGTGCACTGCTTTCCAGTTAAGTCCCTCCTGTCTTTCAACTGAATGATGTTCCCTCCTGGTTTGGCTGAGATCACATGGGCAACCCTCCTCCTCCACCATCCAATATGACAACACCACAGGGAACTAGTGTGCTGAAGAGAAAACACTTCCTGAAATAAAATAACATAAAAGAGAAACGTCTGAAGAGGAGGGCCAGAATTCTGAAGGACAAAACTAGTGGGAAGGAAATTGACACTAATATATGAACATATGTATATAGGAGCAAAAATAAATCACAGAAACTATATAAAATTCATTGACAAATCAGATGTCTTCACTTAAAACAGCAATTCTGATTTCAAATCAACTGCATAGGATGAAGTATTAGAGACAGTTTACAAATCAGATAGATTCAAAAAGTGCTCCTACTGGGGCCTGGCTTAGAATAAATCCTGCCTGAGTACCCTGAAATTCCAAGTTTAAATAATCAATTGCCATTGATTTTTCACTTTTGTTCTGTCAACATTTGGTTATTCCCCAGGTCACGTAGTCTTGCCATTTGAGCCAAAATCAATAAAGAATTTATTTATTCATTAGAATCTGGAGAGGTGGGACATAATGCTGAAAACTTCCATTTAAGATTTTCTACAGTAAACATCAAACATTTTGCATGGGATTTTTAATGTGCATGACAAATTTGTACTCAGGACTCCAGCAAGGTAAACTTATGCCTTTTAACAGACTGTTTTTGACTAATTGAATTCCATTACTACAGGAGAAACATGAGTTAAAAATAATTCAACAATAATTTTTGGTCCTTGTAGCAGAATTGTGAATATTAATTTGCTCATATATTATTAATCAAGAATCATCATTATTGTTTTCTTTATAATTCTTGGAAGCACAGAAGAGTATTGTGATCTGACCTCTTCTGGACAAGTTCATTGCAGGATAAGCTACTTGTAAGCACACAGAAGTGCAGATTACTATAGCAATATCAAAGTTTAACAATTTCCAGGTAAACAAATCATTGCAGTTAATGCTTATGAAAATATCTCAGTTGAACAGAAAAACTTTATTCTTTCCTTATTTATTACATTTACTCTCAGTATTCTCTGTAATTTTTATGCAAAACACTGCTTCAGTGCTTTTCAATAACCAGAAATTACTATCAATTGCTTTCAGTAGTAATATCAAATTGGTTTTTTGTTTTTTTGGGTTTTTTTGGTACCAGGGATCGAACTCAGAACTTCCCACTTGCAAAGCAGGTGGCGGAACCACTGAGCTAAATCCCTGGCTCAAATTGGTTTTTTTTAAGTATATAAAAATGACAAATGTAGGCTGAGGATTTAGCTCAGTGATTCCGCTGCCTGCCTTGCAAGCACAAGGTCCTGAGTTCCCGGTAACAAAATAAACAGATAAATAAATACATAAATAAAATATAAGAAAAATGACAAATGTTGCTGAGAATATTTTGGTAAATTAACATGGTTTTATTTATCATATCATTTAACAATTATGTTGTAAGACATTAGAAGATTGGTTTTTAGAGACTTTTTTTATGTCTTTTTGGAAACCTTTTGGGTTTTGTTTGGTTTTGTTTTTGCTTTTTTCTTTTGGTACCAGGGATCGAACTTGGGTCCTTGTGCTTGCTCAGGAGGTGGCGAAACCACTGAGCTAAATCCCCGGTCCATGGAAACCTTTTGAGGTTAATCACTGGTTTACAATCTTAATCACATTCTTAATGCTTTTCATGCTTTGGTATGTGACTTTCCCAAATTTATGATTATTGAACCTTCTTAGATCTTCTACATTTATTTTGGTATGGAGTCCTCAGATAGTGCATTTACATTTATAAAAAACTTTCTCATCAGTTTTCTCTGTTATCCTCACATTGGCATTTGCTCTGTTTTACTCATGAGGAAAGAATAAGTGAAGTGACAATGTAAAACATTACTTGGAGAATCAAGATTAGAACCCAGGACTGAAGGTGTAACTCAGTGGTAGAGCACATACCTAGCAAGTGTGAGGACATAGGTTTGATCCCCAGCACCATATACACTAAGATTAGAATTCAATGCCCCACTAAATCACAGTCTCCCTTTGTCCTACTTGAACTAATCTTTAACTACAATTATCTTGGCAAGTACAATAGTTTCATACAATATACTCTCAATTAAATGAAGTTTTAACTACACAATCTCAATTTGGGACAATGAATGTAAGTGTAATTATAACCAACTTTCAAAAATTAATTTAAGACTATAAATTTATAAAATTAAAAATGCTTGAACATATAAACATGATTTCTTTTTCCCAAATAATCTGATATACCAATGTAATACTACTAGATTTTATAAAAATTACCATGTATCTTACATTTCCATTGAAATTTTTTTAAATTTTCAGTTAAGGCAGGGCTTAAAGAAAATAGACAAAAACAATTACTTGTCTTAGATTTCTACTCATTAGCAATTATTAGAAATGAACATGTGGATTTTCCAGATCTATGTTCCATCATCCAAACCATGGTTTTTTTTAAAAAACAAGTCCTTAGATTCTTATGGATTTTTTATACCAAGTAACTTATTACTATATTAAGAGTGACATTTTGAATCATGAGATATTTTCAACAAATATAAAATTAAATGATTGAAAATCTCAACATTTTCATTTTACAAATACAAAATGCAGATTTCAAAGATAGATTTAACAGTGTTTTTTGTGACACTAAATGGTATTTTCTTTCTGCTTTTTCAAAACAGGCAAAAAAAATTAAGTGAGGGTTTGTGTGGCATACAAGTGAACACAATTAAGGAAACCCTCATTGTTGTCTTCTGAATAGACTTGTCACATTACTATTCACAGCTTTGTCTAGTGACAGTGGAATATCAAAAAGATACTGAATAATATAGCAAAAATCTATTGTGCCACTGAGATCTAATCTTTGTCTGAATGTAATTGCCTTATTAAAAGATTTGCAAGCTTACTCTTTCTGTGATTCTAAAATAAGCCAAGAAAAACCATGCTGTAAAACTCCAACTGTAGTCTCCATGATATGACAACAGCATGTAAGTCAAACCAAAAATTAAAACCCCGTTCCATGCTTCCCCAGAAATGGCATGGATGCTTCTAGTCCTGCAATTATCCCTGATGGTATGAATGGCATTTGGAAGACTTTCTTCCCATGAACTTAGCTTATAATGCCTGAGGAACTGCTTATGTAAATATGAATATCTCATTTAGATTGTAATTTATGTTATGTGGCAGTGTCTGCTTCTTAGTACCTGTTCATTATAGCTAATAGATTCAGGATAAGCTCCTTTGTCTTTCTCCTCCATTCCACTCACCGTGAACACCTAGCTGTAAGCCTTCCTGAGGGAGAACAGTTTCATCATTCTGGGGAAGTAAAGAAATAATTGCACGTACTGATGTCAGTACCAATTACAATTTGTCAGCTTTATCAAATAATACAAATGGATTAAACTTCTTTTATCTTTTCATCCTATTGCTTTTTTTTTCTTTTTTAAAAACATATTGCAGCCGGGGATTTAGCTCAGTTGTTTCACCACCTGCCTTGCAAGCGCAAGGACCCAAGTTCGATCCCCGGTACCAAAAAAAAAAAAGAATAAAAACATATTGCAATGTTCTGTTTTCATGATTTTGTGAAAGGCTCTGCTTCATATCCTTCTTACTCCCACCACTCAGATATAACAATTTTTTTGGGGGGGGGGATCAATCTTGGGTCCTTGTGCTTGCGAGGCAGGCACCAGAACCACTGAACTAAATCCCTGGCCCTCATCAGATATAACAATAAGACATAATTCAAAAAGCATCAGTTCATTTCTGGTGTGGCCTCAAGTTGTTGTTCTCAGTAAAGAAATGATCAACAACAAATTTCACTTTTCTATTACAAATTATCACATTTAGGAAACAGTAGCCAGTTTAATATAACTTTTTCCATAAGAGTGGATTGGGGTGAAGAAAGACAGTAAGAACTGCTGATAGATTCCTATATATTTTAGCAATGAATAAGTCGGAAGAATTTTTTGTTATTTATCCAGTCTTGGTGGATTTTTGGAGTATATTAGCTATGTATCAAATATTACATATATAAATTAGACAAAGATTTTCTTCAAATATTTTATATACACTTTAATAGCATGAAACAAGTTATTCATAAAGTGTGAATTATAACCACTTGTTTGTGAAAATGACAGTACAAAGTTAAGCCTACTCAAAAACTATGACTCATAATCATGATCATTATGAAACTTTAATTTAACATCAAAAATTACATTTAAATTCATCATAAAAACACAAAAATTTGGCATATCAACCATGTACGATGGGATTGGTTTGCTGTATTAGCAAAATTCAAAGAATAGAAGTTTGTTTATAATACTAAGCTTGTTTTTACAAAATTCAGTTTGGATTTGCTGTTACGGAATATTAGAACTATATAATTGTACTTAAAAGAACATTTTTGTTCAAATTATATGTATGTGAATTAAGACCAAAAATATTTACATATTCTCTCTGTATGTCAACTTATCTGTGCTTTCATATCTTAGTAGTAAGTTAATTTAAGCACAATTATTACTTCCCAGAAGGCCACTTTTTTATTTTTTTCACTTCTTTGTTCATCCCTTCTTTTCCAGATTTATGTTTAGACACTATATAGGAAATTATTTTTTTTTTTATTTTTTATTTTTTTAAATTAAATTCTTTTATTGGTACATTGTAGGTATACAACACAATTACATTTCTCATTGGGAATTGTACCTTTACATAATGCATCTTGGTTCTTATTTTTTCCCCATTCCTAGCCCTCCCTTCATGCCCTCCAACCTTCCCTATTTACAAAGACTTTATTTCCATTTTTCCAATTCTCAGCATTTTTCCTTTCCCTTCTTTTCTTTCCCCTCCCCTTCCCACTACCCCTACCCTTTTGGACCTTTTCTTCCTATTTTACATTATCAATTATTCATTCTAATCATTGGTACATTTTAGGTATACAATATGACATTCATCATTGGAAATCTGCACCTTTACATAGTCTCTCTTGGTTCTTATTTTTCACCCTTGCCCAGCCCTCCCTTCAACCCCTCCAGTCCTCCCTATTTACAAAGATTTTGTTCCTATTTTTCCATTTTCTCATATTAATCCCATTCCCTTCTATCCTTTCCCCTAGCCCTCCCACTTCCTTCCCCTTTGCCCCTTTTCTTCCTATTTCACATTACCTATTATACATTTAGTCCTTATTTACACTTTCAGTTTCTCACATCAGAGAAACTATTCAGTATTTATACATATGTGTCCTATTTATTTCACTTAAGAGTATCGCCTCAATGTGCATCCACTTAGCTATAAATGTCTCTAATTTCTCATTTTTGATGGCTGAGTAGTAGTCCATTTTATAAAAAAAACACATTTTCTTTATCCAGTCTCCAGTTGATGGGCATTTGGGCTGTTTCCAAGTTTTAGCTATTACAAACTGTGCTGCTATGAACATGGGTGCACATATATCACTGTGGTATGATTCTTTTAATTCTTTGGGGAAGATCCCCAGCAGCGGAATAGCAGGGTCAAATGGGACTTCCAGTCCTAGTTCTTTGAGGTATCTCCATACTGATTTCCACAGTGGTTGCACCAGTCTACACTCCCACCAGCAGTGGAGCAGGGTTTCTCTTTCCCCACAGCCCTGCCAGCATTTGTTATTGGTTGATTTCATGATAGCAGCCATTCTTTCTGGAGTGAAATGGAAGAACATTTTTTCATGTATTTATTTGCTATTTCTACTTCTTTGTCTGAGAAATGTCTATTCATTTCAGATGCCCATTTTTGGATTGGGTCTTTAAATTTGGTAGGTCTGATCTTTTTAAGTTCTTTATAGATTTGAGATAGTAGACCTTTGTCTGAGGAAGAGCAGGTGAAGATGTTCTCCCACATTGTGGATTGTCTCTTCACACTGCTGATGATTTCTCTTGCTGTGCAGAAGCCTTTTAATAAGAAGAAATCTCATTTGTTGATTGTTTGTGCTAGTTCACAGGCAACTGAGGTTTTGTTCATAAAATCTTTTCCTACACACCGATGTCTTCAAGGGTTCTACCTAACCTCTGCTCCAGCCGGTTGAAAGTTTCTGTTTTAATATTTAGATCTTTAATCCATTTTGATTTTAGTTTAGTGCATGGTGAGAGATACAGGTCTAGTTTGAATCTTTGGCAAGTTGAAGCCCAATTTTTCCAGCACCATTTATTAAAGAGGCTATCTTTCCTCCAGCGAGGGTGTTTGGCTCCTTTGTCGAAGATGAGATGGCTGAGTGTGTCTGGCATTGTTTCTGCATCTTCTAATCTGTTCCACTGGTCCTCAAGTCTGTTTCTTTGCCAGCACCTTGCTGTTTTTATCACAGTAGCTTTGTAGTATAGTTGCAGGGGATTGTGATACCTCCTGCCATGTCTCTGTTACCTAGAATTGCTTTTGCTATTCTGGGTCTCTTCTTGTTTCAAATGAATTTTTGGATTGTTTTCTCAAGGTCTATGAAGTATGCTGCTGGGATCTGAATTGGAATTGCATTAAATCTATACTATATAGGAAATTAGAAGACAGAAACAAGACTAAGATAGTAACAGTTTCACAATAAGTGAATATCAAATTACTAGTGTTCCTGAGCAAGAATGCAGTAAATGATGTCTTACAATAAGATTAATCCAAGTCTATCAAGTGTATAATACACATTGGTCTGATTGAAGCAAAATTAATAAAATAAAAAATTAGTAACATAACATATTGGGCCTCTAACTTTATGCAATTCTGGTGAAGGAATTCATTCATTCTCTTCCCCAAAGTCTCTTGGATTAGCTGGAAGAATATGAGGGAAAAGAAACATATATTCCACCTTATCCCATTTCCACTCTGCTTTACCCCATTAGCCTAATTTAATCAAATGAATGATTCAATGCCCTAGCTTTCAAATTAAAATGGATGTAGATATAAGCACAAAAGAAGAGGCCATTAATGAATACATAAGTGTCAACCGAAATGTTTTCTAAAAACTAGAAATTATGGGTACTGTATCCTTTCCTCTAATACCCCTTATCTGTTTCCAGGACAGGATAAACTTTCCTAGGAGAGAGAAAATGGCTAACACAAGCTGTTAATGGTGTACCTTGGATGAAGACTTCTTTGTTCCTATAGACATCCTTTTGTAGTCCTTTTGAGTGAACTGTAATCTGTTTAATGTTTTGGGATATTCAGAATGAAAGTTTTGGAGTGGATAATTTCAAGGATCTCTTCCTATTGTAATATTCTAAGGTTTCCCTCATGAATTTGAAGGTCTGAATATTTAGGAAAGGGAAAATACAGCAAATGTTTTTACTCTTAAATTTTAAAATGATAGTCTTACATTCAGCATAAGAAAATATCAAATTTTTTCTCTTAAATGTTAAATCTTTGAGGTCACATTAGGGTGGCACATAAGGTTGGATTTTAATTACTCTACAGGAGAAAAAATTCTTTACTACAATCGAAGTATAAAACAGAGTTTAAAAATAAATTGTGAGGGCCAGGGATTTAGCTCAGTGGTTCTGGCTCCTGCCTTGCAAGCGCAAGGACCCGAGTTTGATCCCTGGTACAAAAAAAAGAATCAAAAATAAATTGTGATATAAATATCATCATAAAACTATCGAATTTTTAATATTTTAAAAAACCAGAACTGATAAAATAATTACTTATTGTGATGTTTATTTTAATCTTTTTAAAGTGATGCTGACATCTCTCCTTTTGAGTTTATCTCCTTTTAGTCTCTTATAGCTTTAATGGAGGTTGCTTCATCTCATTTCTGAAACAAATTAATTTATCTTTGATTTCTTAATTATTCTTTTCACCAGAAAAGGATTTTTCTTAAGTTACAAAGATTCCGTAAAAACAAAACCAGTTGTATTGAAGCTTTATTTGAAGGCAACTGAAGCAGATACAAGTGCATTTTAAATTACATCTGAAAAAAATCAGAACAATCTTACAATCATGAATTGTAAATTTTTCTATTGCTATTTTTCTTTTTTTTTTAATTACTTCTATTAGTACATTTTAGGTATAGAGTATAATGATATTCATCATTGGAAATTTGCACCTTTACATAATCCTCTTGGATCTTACGTTTTCCCCATTCCCCTGCCCTCCATCCCTCCCTACTTACAAAGACTTTGTTTCCATTCTTTAATTTTCTCATATTAATTCCATTCCCTTCTCTACTTTCTCCTCCCCCTCCTACTTCCCCTTTCCCTTTGCAACTTTTCTTCCTATTTCAAATTATCTGTTATACCTTTTAGTCCTTATTTACACTTTCAGTTTCTGACACTAGAGAAACTATTCAGTATTTACATGTGGTTCCTATTTATTTCACTTAGGAGTATGCCCTCAATGTGCATCCATTTAGCTATAAATGTCTCGAATTTCTCAGTTTTTATGACTGAGTACTATTCCATTTTGTAAAAAAACCCACATTTTCTTTATCCAGTCTCCAGTTGATGGGCAATTGGGCTGCTTCCAAGCTTTAGCTATTACAAACTGTGCTGCTATGAACATGGCTGCACATTTATCACTGTGATATGATTCTTTTAATTCTGTGGGGAAAATACCAAGCAGGGGATTGGCTGGGTCAATGGGACTTCCAGTCTTAGTTCTTTGAGGTATCTCCATACTGATTTCCACAGTGATTGCACCAGTCTATACTCCCACCAGCAGTGGAGCAGTGTCCCTCTTTCCTCACAGCCCCATCAGCGTTTGTTGTTGGTTAATTTCATGATAGCAGCCATTCTTTCTAGAGTGAGGTGGAATCACAGCATTGTTTTCATTTGCATCTCTCCAATGACAAGAGATGTTGAACAATTTTTCATATGTTTATTTGCTATTTCTAATTCTTTGTGTGAGAAATATCTGTTCATTTCAGATGCTTATTTATGGATTGGGTCATTAAATTTGGGAGGTCTGATTTTTTTAAGTTCTTTATACATTCTAGATAGTAGACCTTTGTCTGAGGAACAACAGATGAAAACTTTTTCCCACATTGTGGGTTTCTCTTCACACTGTTGGTGGTTTCTTCTGCTGTGCAGAAGCTTTTCAATAAGAAGAGATCCCACCTGTGGATTGTGCTACTTCACTGGCAACTTAGGTTTTGTTCATAAAATCTTTTCCTACTCCAATATCTTCAAGAGTTCTACCTAACCTCTGTCCCAGCTGGTTGAAAGTTTCTGTTTTAATATTTATATCTTTAATCCATTTTGATTTTAGTTTAGTGCATGGTGAGAGATATAGGTCTAGTTTTTATCTTTGGCAAGTTGAAACACAATTTTTCCAGCACCATTTATTAAAGAGGCTATCTTTCCTCCAGTGAGGGTGTTTGGCTCCTTGTTGAAGATGAAGTGGCTGAGTATGTTGCTGAATCTTCTAATCTGTTCCACTGGTCCTCAGGTCTGTTTCTTTACCAGTAACATGCTGTTTTTATCACAGTAGCTTTGCAATATAGTTTCAAGTTGGGGGATGTGATACCCCCTGCCATGTCTCTGTTGCCTAGAATTGCTTGTGCTATTCAGGGTCTTTTCTTGTTCCAAATGAATTTTTGTATTGTTTTCTCAAGGTCCGTGAAGTATGCTGCTGGAATTTCAATTCAGATTGCATTGAATCTATATAGCAGTTTTGGAAGTGTGGCCATTTTCACTGTTGATTCTTCCTACCCAGGAGCAAGGGATGTCTTTCCATTTCCTGATATTGTCTTCAATCTCTCTTTTCAGAGTGCTATAGTTATCACAGAAGAGGTCTTTAATTTCTTTTGTTAGGTTGATTCCTAGGTATTTGAGTTTTTTGGATGCTATTGTGAAAGGAATTATTTGCCCTATTTCTGTCTCAGTGAGTCTGTTGTTTCTGTAGAGGAAAGCTATTGATTTTTGTGTGTTGACCTTGGATCCAGCTACTTTACTGAATTTGGTTATTAACTCTGGAAGATATTTGGTGGAGTTCTTGGGGTCTTCTATATAGAGTATCATATCATCTCAAGGAATGAGAATTTGACTTCTTCATTTCCTATCTTTATTCCTTTTATTTCTTTCTGTTGTCTAATTGCTATGGCTAATGTTTCCAGAACTATATTGAACAGGAGTTGTGAGAGTGGACATCCTTGTCTTGTTCCTGATTTGAGTGTGAAGGATTTCAGTTTTTGACCATCTAGTATGACATTGGCTATTGGTTTTTCATAAATGGCTTTTATCAGATTGAGGTAGAGACCATCTATTCCAATTTTTGGAGGATTTTTACCATAAATCTATGTTGGATTTTGTCAAATACTTTTTCTGCATCTATTGAGATGATCATATGGTTTTTATCCTTGGCTCTACTGATACAGTGTATTACATTTATTGATTTGTGTATGTTGAACCATCCTTGCATCCCTGGGTTGAATCCCACTTGATCAGTGTGTATGATCTTCTTGATGATCTTCTGCATTGTATTTGCCAGTATCTTATTAAGGATTTTTGCATCTATGTTCGTTAGTGAGATTAGCCTATAGTTCTGTTTTTTGGTTGGGTCTTTCTCTGCTTTGGGGTCAAGACGGTGCTTGCTTCCAGGAATGAATTTGGGAGTATTGCTTCCCTTAAAATTTCACTGAAGAGTTGAAACAGTAGTGGCACTAGTTCCTCTCTAAATGTCTTACAGAATTTGGCAGTGAAGCCATCAGGACCCAGGCTTTTCTTAGTTGGCAAGTTTTTAATTACGTTTTCAATTTCACTGATTGCTATTGCGTTGTTTAGAAATTTTAGGTCTTCTTCATTCAACTTTGGTAATTCTTATGTATTTAGGAATCTGTCCATTTCTTCTGTGTTTTCCATCTTATTGGCATATAGGTTCTGGAAGTAGGTATTGATGATCCTCTGGATTTCTGCTGGGTCCTTGTAATTTCATCCTTTTCATTCCTAATTGCATGGATTTGGGCCTTTTCTTGCCTTTTTCTGATAAGGTTAGATAAGGGTTTGTCAAATTTTTTTACTCTTTCAAAGAACCAACTCTTGGCTTCGTTGATTTTTTGTACTGTTCTCTTAGTCTCCATTGCATTGATTTCTGCTCTGATCTTTTTAATTTCTTCCCTTGTATGAGCTTTGGGTTTGTCCTGCTTTTCTCTTTCTAGAAGCTTGGTTTTCAGCATCAGGTTGTTTAATTGGGCTTGCTCTGTTTTCCTAATATGAGTATTCACTGCTATGAATTTCCCTCGTAAGACTGCTTTCATTGTGTCCCTTAGATTCCAATATGTTCTATTGCCATTGTCATTTAATTGTAGGAACTGTCTCATTTTTTCTTTAATTTCCTCTGTGACCCATTGCTTATTCAGAAGTATGTTGTTCATTTTCTATGACTTTATGAAATTTTTGCAGTTTCCTTTTGCTATGAATCTCCAATTTCATCACGCTATGGTCTTATAATATACAGGGTGATAATTTCAATTCCTTTGCACTTACTTAAACATGTTCTATGAGCAAGTATGTGATCTATTTTGGAGAATGACCCGTGTGCATCTTTAAAGAATGTGTCTTCTGGTTTTGTGGAGTGGAACACTCTCTAAACATCTGTTAAGTTCATTTGTTCAAGAGCTTGATTGAGTTCTAGTATTTTGTTGCTTATTTTTTGTCTAGTTGATCTAACTATTTGTGACAGTGGGGTATTGATGTCCCCCACTACTATTGCATTAGTGCTTATTTGATTTTTCATGTCTGTTAGTATTTCTTTTATGTAGTTGGGTGCAATAGTGTTTGTTGGATAGATATTTATCATTGTCATCTCTTCCTCTTGGATTGCTCACTTTACAAGGATGTAATGTCCTTCTTTGTCTCTCTTAATCAGTGTTGGTTTGAAATCCATGTGATCTGCAAAGAGGATAGCTACTCCTGCTTTGTGGGGTATTCCCATCAATGGAGTATTGTTTTCCACCCTTTAACTTTCAGTCTATGAGTTTCTTTTTGGTTTTTTTTTTTTCAGTACTGGGGATCGAACTCAGGATCTTGAGCTTGCGAGGCAGGCAGCAGAATCACTGAGCTAAATCCTCAGCCCTATCAGTTTATTTTTGAAATAAGTGTGTTTCTTGTATGCAGCATATTGTTGGATCTTGCTTCTTGACCCATTCAGGATCTGCCTGTCTATTTCTTTTGTTTGGTGAATGAGACCATTCACATTGATGGTTCTAACTGATATGTATTGACTTATCATTGTCATGACTTTTTCTTTTTGTTGGATTCTCCCCCTTTGCTTTAATTTCTTCTTGTGCCTGATGGATTCATTCTGCTGGGCTTCCTGGGATTGTGATCCTCATTGTCTTTTCCTAGGATATTGTCTAAAATTTTTTGGAGTGCTGGTTTGATATTCATGAAGTTCCTAAGGTACTCTTTGTCATGAAAGTATCGTATTTCTCCATCTATTTTGAAAGATAATTTTTCAGGGTACATCAATCTAGGTTGGAGGCTGTTTTCCTTTAAGGCTTGAAATACTTCACTCCAAGCTCTTCTTGCCTTGAGGGTTTGCATTGAGAAGTCTGCTGTGATTCTGATGAGCTTTCCTTTGTATGTGATTTGTATGTTTCTTTTCTCTAACTGCTTATAGAATTTTGTTCTTCTGTTGGGTTTCTGGAATCTTAACTATTATAGGCCTATGTGTTGATTTGTTTTGATCAAGGCTAGTTGGAGTCCTATATGCCTCACTGTATGTCAAGTTCTTTTCCCGTGCTTGGGAAGTTTTCTGCCATCACTTCTGTGGACAGTTTTTTATGTCATCTGCACTCACTCCTGTTTCTTCATTGACTCTGCTCAGTCTTATGTTATTCTTCTGTGCATTGTCTAGCAGCTTCTGGATTGATTTCTCATGGTCCCTTACTATTGTAAAGAAATTTTTCTTTTCCTGGTCACTAATTGCAATCTTATATTCTAGATCTGAAATTCTGTCCTCACATTGGCTCATTCTGCTGCATAAACTTTCAGTGGAGTTTTTAATCTCCTGGAAATCTGTTTTCATCTGTTTTATGGATTCCATTTGTTTCCTATGTTGGGATTCTATCGTGTTCCTTAGCTCCTCTACTTTTTTATCTGTGTCTTCTCCAAATTTATTAATCATGTCTTGTACTATGGGCACAACCTCTGCTATTATCTGAGAAATTATTTCTGATTTCATTTTTTCCTGATCTTCTTTTGTTGCCAGTTCAGGGAATCCAGGTGGTTGAGTATCAGACTGTTCCATCTTGTTTCCCTTTGGGGTTGCTTTACATGATCTGGAAGTCTGGTTTTGAGACTTGTTTTTGTGTATTCTCATTTCAATGGTGGGTGGGGTATGTGTTCCGCTGGCACCCTCTCAGCTCACCTCCTAAGCGCTAGAGGGCAGCAGTGCTCCTCATCCATTGCTATTTTTCTATCTTTTGCGTTTAATTTTACTTTGTGAAATAAAATTTTGCCTAAATGTCCTTAGAATTTATGCAGAAGACAGCGAATCCCTAGTACAGTTTCTCCATAAAGTATATAGAATTTTAGAGAATTTTAGAAGCTGTTTCCTGAAACTCTCCATGATTCTTGGTTACAAAGAACTAAGAAGGGGCTGGGGATTTAGCTCAGTGGTACCGCCGCCTGCCTAGCAAGTGCAAGGTCTGGAGTTCCATCCCAGGCACCAAAACAAACAAACAAACAAAAAAAACCAGAGAACTATGAAGGAGGGAGGGAGAAAGGAAGGGACAAGAAAAAAGGTGAAAATAGAAGGAAAAAATGGAAACAAAGCTTTGTACATAGAGAGGAGAAGGGGCTTGGGGGCGGGGGGGAATTGGATAAAAAAATAAAATTTGTTTAAAAAACAAAGAACTAGGAAATATGTTATACATAAGTTTAATTTAAACAGAAAAAGTTATCAGAAAAGATAATTTAATCCCCTTGATACATGGGGTTATTGTGACACTCTAGGTCTTGACTTTAAATTGCAAAATATTCTCAACATTTTCATTACTGTGACAGCCAATATAAAAATAGGTGTCTTGGCTGGGGATTTAGCTCAGTGGTTTCACCGCCTGCTGTGCAAGTGGAAGGACCCGAGTTCAATCCCTGGTACCAAAAAAAAAAACACACATAAAATTATTTATACTATAGCTTTTTCTTTTAAATTTTTTATTTTATTTCTTTTATTATAAAGTTAACAAATAATTATTGCCCAAAATTTATAAAATAGAGAATAGTAAAAGAATAAAATATAACTGCTGTTACAACATCTAAAGACAATCTTTATTACTCTTTTGGTAATTTTCCTTTCAGTCTTCCTCCTATAGATTTTTTTAAAGTTGGCTCTAATTACACTGTGAAAAACTGTGTATCCTGAATTTTATATTGAATATCATATAATGTTTCTCATAGTAATAGAAACTATTCATGAATGTCAAATTAAGGATATTGTGCGAATTACATGACATAACATAGAAAGGACTCAGTATAGTTCACAATACACAATTACTATATCTTAGTATATGTCACTATAATATTATATTACACCCAACCATAAATGTCTTCCATAACAGATATGACCATCAGATTCTTAAAAGTATTTAAGTTCCTTACTTTTAACTTCCTTATAAATAATGCTAGATTTGACAGATTTTTGTATATCAAGCTGTTTTTATATTTTATATTATGTCCTTGGGAGAAATTTCCAGAATTGAATTACTTAGTAATCTGCAATGCACCTTATACAAGACTTTATATATATTATCAAATGTTTTTCAGAGAGTTGTTCCAACTTTTGCTCCCACTCAAAATACATAAGATTTCCTTTATACATCTTTACTGACTTTCAATATTCTCTGTTTTTTCTTGATACATATTCATCTATGTTAATCACATTAGTATACCTGTCTCTAATATCATGTCATCATTTTCACTTTTGAAGAATGTATAATTTGATATAATTTAAGAGTAACAAAGAAGACATAAATTTAAATTTTTTCCGTAATACAAAGAATGCCCGGGAATTCTTTGTATTATGGAAAATCTTTACCAGATTCCCTGAATATTAGCATTTTATTACATTTTCCTTATGTTTTTATTTTTCTCCCTCTGTAGACATAGACACAGTTTTTTTCTGAAACATTCGACGATCAATCACATAAATGACACTACAGTACAGTATTTTGCATAGTGAATGTGTATTGTGTTTAATAACACTGACAATTTTAAATTCCCTTTATTCTGAATCTCAGCTAATTTGGTACATGAAAAATGGTATCTTGTTTTAATTTACATTTCTCTGTTGACTGAAGTTGAATGTATTTCCCTATATTAACTATATTTATATTTTTACTTGTTGATGATGTTTGCTCATTATATATTACTTCTACATACATATTTTCTCACCTCCCATGTGAGAGCAAGACACAAATCACTTCTCAAGACCAGAGAATATCAAGACAGGCTCAAAGAAAATTTACAACCTATTTTGCTAATAAAAATGTAAGACAGTAGCTTTGGTTTTTTATTTTTTTAAGTAATTTTTAGCTATGGAAACTGTTCTCAAATGAAATTTTACAAGAAAGTACAATGAAAGAAAATTGAAAAAAGTGCAAGTAAGCATAGAAGACTCAGGTCACACTGCATTCCTACCTATTTTCTTCTCAATGTCCAAGTGACAAAGACCTCCAATTGATGGCCCCTGGAGGAGTTATTTAAAAACTACCATAAAAGGGTGGACTTCTTTCCACAAAGGCATAAATTTTTAATTATTTTGCATCTCAAATAACACTATACTTCTTTGCATCCAAAAGTAATGAAATAAGATTTCTTTCTAAATGCATATTTTTACTTGCTTCATCCACAAACCTTTTAGGGGTGAAGCTTATGTTTAATGTTGACATTTCTGAAAGGTTCATTATATGACATTCTGCCCAACAGAAGTATTCTTTTTTTTCTAATGTTCTCCCATCATAAATACTAATGGTGTCATCTGAAATAAATTCCCACACAAAACTATTCTCTCTGCTCTTCTTCCAAAGTTAATAAAGCATAAGGAAATTGTTGACTTAAATAATTACGTGTTCTTCCCAAGGCTCCGAGGACTGGTGTCCACTAGAGAGTTAGAAGACTGAATATTCATGTCTCTTTTACAGGCAGAGCAACTAAAAAACTATTTTATTGATATGAAAATAGCCTCCTGACTCTTATTTTGGCCCTTTCATCCTATATTTTATAACTTCCTTCTACCTTAATCCTTCCTAAAATGGTTTTGTCTAATAAAATTGCTTATTCCAGAAAAATTTGGCTAGCATATTTTCAGACTATGCAGGGAATATAATCTAAGGTAATATTATAAAATTTCTTTTTAATTGATATATTTGCCTAACCTCTCCTAACACATACACACATACACACACATCCTTTCAGAAGCCATGTGTGTTTCTCTTAAAAGTTCTCATGTATTAACCCTCCTCAAGAAATCCCCCATTTTCCTTCAGGTTCTAATCTGCTTAAATTTTTTTTGTCATCTTTTTCTTACTTTGGTTCTGTATCCAGGTACATTTTTACATGAATTTTACTAAAGTAAATTTTAATTAAATTAATTATATTTTTATTGTAGCCTTTCTGTGGGTATGAAATTTACCTTTCCCTAATGACAATTATGTTTTCCATGTTCTAATTGACCATTCATTTACATATGTTATTTGGTGAACCATCTGTCCAGTTTTATTCTGCACTATGAGGTAGTTTTATTTGTTGTTTTCTCCCTACTTGTGACTTGCCTTTTCACTTTTGTTATGGATTGTATCTAGATGTTCCCATAAAGCCTCATGTGGTCATGGATGGTGCTTTTTGGAGGTGGCTGGATCTAGGGTGTGTGCTGTACACTTGCTGGATCAAGTATGTGATCGATGCTGGGATTGATTCATGATGTAATGCCAGGATTAAGGCTGCCCCAACCTGGGTGTGAGTGCTACCTAGCTTAAAAGTGGGTAGCCTGGATAAGATATAAGGAACAGAAAAGGGGTCACTTGTACCTTGCTGGTCAGTTCCTGGCTGCCTTCTGCCTCCTGTCTGCCCTGAACTGTTTCTCCTCTGTGACGCTGGTCTGCCGTGCCACACTGCCTTGGAGCCTCCACAAATCCTGAGCCAAACTAAACCTTTCTTCCTTTAACTTTGAGGGTCAGTCAGGCATTTTGTTTCAGCAATGAGAAAAGGTAACTAAGACAACTTTCTTTTTGGGGGGGGGCCAGAGTATGGGGAATTAAACTCAGTACCTTGTGCTTGTGAGGCAGGTGCAGTGCCACTGAGCTAAATTCCTGGCCCTTAAGATAACTTTCTTACTGGTGTATCTTGATGAACAAACTTTTTCAATTTTGATAAAATATAATTTATTTTTTATTCTTTTATGCTTAGGTTTACTTGTTCTTTTTAAGAATTTTTTTCCTAGACTTTATGAACAAAACCTCAGTTTCCTGTGAACTAGCACAATCAACAAGTGGGATCTCTTCTTATTAAAAGGCTTCTGCACAGCAAGAGAAACCACCAGCAGTGTGAAGAGACAACCCACAATGTGGGAAAAAATCTTCACCTGCTGTTCCTCAGACAAAGGTCTAGTATCTTGAATCTATAAAGAACTTAAAAAAATCAGACCTCCCACATTTAAAGACCCAATCCGAAAATGGGCATCTGAAATGAACAGACATTCCTCAGACAAAGAAGTAGAAATAGCAAATAAATACATGAAAAAATGTTCAACATCACTGGTCATTCGAGAGATGCAAATGAAAACAATGCTGAGATTCCACCTCACTCCAGAAAGAATGGCTGCTATCATGAAATCAACCAACAGCAAATGCTGATGGGGCTGTGGGGAAAGAGAAACACTGCTCCATTGTTTTTGGGAGTGTAGACTGGTGCAAGCACTGTGGAAATCAGTATGGAGATACCTCAAAGAACTAGGACTGGAAGTCCCATTTGACCCAGCTATTCCCCTGCTGGGTATCTTCCCCACAGAATTAAAAGAATCATACCACAGTAATAAATGTGCAGCCATGTTCATAGCAGCACAGTTTGTAATAGCTAAAGCTTGGAAGCAGCCCAATTGCCTATCAACTGGAGACTGGATAAAGAAAATGTGTTTTTTTTAATAAAATGGAGTACTACTCAGCCATAAAAACTGAGAAATTAGAGACATTTATAGCTAAATGGATGCATATTGAGGCCATACTCCTAAGTGAAATAAATAGGACGCACATGTGTCAATACCAAATAGTTTCTCTAGTGTGAGAAACTGAAAGTGAAAATAAGGACTAACGGGTATAACAGGTACTGTGAAATAGGTGCAAAAATGTGCAAAGGGAAAGAGGAAGTGGGAGGGGGAGGAGAAAGGAAAGAAGAGAATGGGATTAATATGAGAAAATAAAAAAAGGAAACAAAGTCTTTGTAAATAGGGAGAGCAGGGGAATGGGGAAAACATAAGAACCAAGAGGATTATGTAAAGGTGCAAATTTCCAATGCTGAATGTCATTATATTGTATACCTAAAATGTACCAATAAAATTAATTTTAAAAAAGAATCTTTTCCTTTGCTCAACTATTTTCTGGAAGTTTCATAAATTTTCTTTAATCTATCTGAAAATAATTTGGGACACAATATAAATTTGGGGATGAAAAGGGTTCTTCCCTCATATGTTCTTCCAATCGTTCTAGCACTATCACTTGAAAAGGCTTCTTTTCCACATCTAGTTGCCTGGTATATATCGTGTAGAAATTTACCCTGATGCAATGACAGACAACAGGTATGTTGCCAGCTAGGCCACCTTCCAGGTCAGAAAAATAGAGATGTCCTTAGATCAAATTAAGATCATTGAATCACATGGTTTAAGAAGAGATGCAAGGGGAAAAAGATTAATATATAACCATACTGAGGATATAGATTCCAACAAAATGGAAGGACCATACTGCCTGAATCTTGAGTTATACAGTATCTGTATATTCTGTAGCTCAGTTGCTTGATAATGTCAGACTTCTTTGCTGATACGTGGTTGAATTTTGAGAAGGGATGTTCTATATCAGCAATCAGCAACTATGGTATGTAAGCCTACTATTTTTGCAAATAGTGTTTTATTATAATATAGCCACAACCATTCCTTTATATATTGTCTAAGGTTGCACTCATATTACAAAGTCTGAATGGAGAAATTTTAGCAGAGGCCGTATACCTAACAAGTCTGAAATACTTACTGTCTTAGTTACTTTTCTCATTGCTGAGAGAAAATATCCAACACCCAAAGTTAAGGAAAGAAAGGTTTATTTGGCTCACAGTCTGTAGAGGTTTAAGTCTATAGTTGGCTGGCTCCAAAGCAGGGTGGATGGCAGACAAGCACGACAGAGGAAAAATAGTTTGTGGTGGGCAGAAGATAGCAAAGCAATCAAGCAAGGGACAACCACAGCTCTTTCCATAATACCTTACCCAGGCTACTTAGGGTGGGTCGCACTCACACCCTTAATCCTAGTGCCCTTGATCCTGGCATTGCACCATGAATCAATTCCAGAGTCACACACTCTAGATCTAGCCACCTCTGAAAAAGCTCCCCCTATGACCACATGAGTCTTTGCAAGGACATCTAGACACAAACCATAACATTTACCATAATGCCTCTTGAAGAATAAGTTTCCTTTCCAACCCCTGTTTTATGAATGATTGAATAATGAGTAAATACACATTACTACATCTTTGTTGAAAATTAATTAACTATATATATACGGATTGAACTCAGAGACTTCACATTGAACTACATCCCTAGTCTTTTTATAATTTTTTATTTTTAGCAAAGGTATCACTAAACTGCCCAGGCAGGACTTGACCTTGTAATACTCCTGCCTCCGCCTCCCAAGTGCTGAGATTATAGGAAGGCACCACCACACCCAGCTGATAATTCCTTTTTAAAAATCTTTTTGTAGGGCCAGGGATTTAGCTCAGTGGTTTCGCCGCCTGCTGTGCAAGCACAAGGACCTGAGTTCTAACCCCGGTACCAAAAAAAAAAACAACTTTTTGTCTGATACTAAGATAGCTACACCAGGTTTTCTTATGCTTTTGTTTGCATTGTATACTTTTTCTAAATTTTTATTTTCAAATTATCTATTCCTTTATATTTAAAGGGCAGCTGTTGTTGACAGCATATAGATAGGTCTTGCTTTTGTCCAGTCTGGAAATCTTGGACTTTTAATTATATTATTTGTGTTAGCACAGAGTTGGTGTCCATTTGCTAATTTTTGTGTTTGTGTGTGTGTGTGTGTGTGTGTGTGCGCACGCGCACACCTGTGAATTCTCAGTCACATTTTTCTATTTTCTGCATGGCTAAAAAAAATTGTAATATATACTTGTTGTATAGTAGATATGTGGATGACACATTGTATTTTGTTTATCTTTCTTTGGAAAGTTTTGAGGGTTTGGGGGAGGGTTCTTTTTTCTTCCTTTCTTTTTCCTTACAACATAAAGTTAACTTCATAGCACTGAAACTCCAAACTGTCATCCTTGGGGTGGATAGTGGCTATTGCAATTTTTCCTCATCTTTCCTCACTTTTATATTCCAACTTGATATTCATCTGTTTATGCCCAGTTTAGGAGCCAGCCAACTCCATTCTCTAACGCTGCAAGGCAATGACTCTGTGGTTTATGCTCAAATTCTAGCTGGCCTGTACTGCACAAACCAGCAAGAGTCCTAGGAGGAAACATCTATGTAAATGACAGTTTTACTCAATGCAGTTCCCTTCTTTCAAGGATATTTACTTTTTTCTCTCTCTCTCAGTACCAGGGATTGAACTCAGGATCTTGTGCTTGCCAGGCAGGCATGGTGCCACTGAGCTAAATCCCTGGCCCTCAAGGATATTTCTTTCAGGATTTTGTTGTTGTTGATGATGCTGTTTCTGCATTTGAATAAATTCAATGCCTTTAAATATGTATAGTTTTAAAAATTTAATCTACAATTTACATGTGTTTTATGCAGTTATTCCAATACAAGATTCTTGGCAATTGTTAGAGTAAGGATTTAGTGATTGTAGCGATCCAAGCAAAATTTATTTTAAAAAGTGTTTCCCAAAATCTGTTCTATAGAACACAGTCTCCTAAAACGAACAATTAAGATGATTTGTTATATGGTCAAATACTTATGAACTCTAGTTGGTTTTTCATCTATGATGCCACAAAATTCTTATAATTCCATAAACACATTGAAGGACATGTCAAGTAAATAAGACTATTAAACTATAACACAATATTTCATTGATTTAATAAACATTTAATTGACATTTTAGTATTTTTCCAGAAATATTTCATTATGGATCTCTTTTGTTTTGAACACTTTTTATATTTCATGTCATTAAAAATATGGTCTTTACCTTGGGTTTTAATTTCTCCTCCCAGAATTTTATTTTTTAAAATTTCCATACCAGAAAACTGATCTATTTATTACCCCTCTAAGATTATAGGAACCAACTCAGTTTTTCTTAGAATACCCTCACAATACATAACATTTCTGTGGCCCCAGATGTGAGAGAATTTTCCCTCACCAACCACCAAGTCTACAGATTATTCTTCAGGAGACTCTAGCTCAGTGTACTCTAATTCAATTCAGTTCTGACACTGTCTATCTTAAGATCACACCAGATCCCACAGGTTCAAGGCTCAGTTTCACAAAATTGTCCCATCTCCCCACTTCCAAAGGCAATTACAAGTCCCAGGTTGTTTTACATGCCACTGATCAACTAGTTATAAATCGGAATTCCCAGGACCTCCTTCTTAGACTCAATTAGTTTGTTAGAGTGCCTCAAGGACCTCAGGAAAACATGTTTATTGGTTTACTATAGAGAACATTACAGGGCCAGGGATTTAGCTCAGTGATTCCACCACCTGCCTAGCAGGTGCAAGGTCCCAAGTTCAATCCCTGGTACCAAAAATAAAAAAGAAAGAGAGAAAGAAAGAACATTACAAAGGATACAGGTGAACAGACACACAGAAGAGATATGTAGGGCAAGGTATGGGGAAAGGCCAGAGGAGCTTCTATGTCTTCGCCAGGTGTGCCACCATCCAAGAATCCCCATGTGTTCAGCTATCTGGAAACAATCCATGCTCCATTCTTTTGGGTTTTTATGGAGGCTTCACTGCAAAGTCATGATTGGTGATTAACATAACTTTCAATTCTCTCTTATCTGGAAGTTGAGGGTGAGACAGAAAGCTTCAACTCTCTAATCACATATTTGGCTCTCCTAGCAACCAACTCCCATCCTGAACCTATCTAAGGTCCCACCAAGAGTTGCCTGATTACAACAAAAGATGTTCTAAGCACTCCTAACACTCAGGAAACTACCAGAGTTTTATGAGCTCTGTGTCAGGGACTAGGGACAGAGATCAATATGTATATTTCTTAATATTTCACAACCCATAAACACATCTCATTTGTTTTCTACTTTCATCATTTTACTTAAGGAAATTGTATTAATCAATATATTTCTTCCTTAACTAGTAAATTTATATATCTCAATTATTTTACCATGCAAGCTGGGTCATATTTTATTGTTAATATAAAAACCATTCCCCTAAAGATCTAGGAAAGTCCGTAAAAAATTTTCTCATAAGTATATTTCAGAAATTTTCTCATAGGTATTTTTCAGAGAGCATGCAGAATAACAATGAGAGCAGAATTATAGCACATAGAGCAAGATGTCATTTGTTTGGTTATCTGTGACAGAAACTATTTTAAAACTTACTGCCTGAATCAGTAACATTTCAGGATATTTTATCACTCTACAAGTCTAAATTCAGGCAGGATTTTGCTGGCCACTTCTTCTTCCCCTTATGGCATTAGTAAGTTACTCAGGGACGATCAGAATTTGGGGCTATTTTGTGGGTTTAAATGGTGTCATTTACTTCCCTTGCTCCTTGATGGGTCTGGCTGTAAGCCTGGATCCCCAGGAACTCTTTCCATCTCCTGTTACCTCAAACCTTCTCTATAAAATGCCTCCCGCCAGAGTCAGACTTTTCTCCATGTTGTCTTAGAGTCCAAGAGAGGAAAGTGGAAGCTCTCATTCCTTTTTAATCAATACACAAAACAAACCATGGGCCCCTTCTGCTATTCACTGTTTATCAGTGATGTCACTGCCCACCCCAGACTCAGGCAAGGGAAACTCCATGGAAAAAATATCAAAATATGTGTGTTCATCTTTAATCTACCACACCATTCTCAAGGCAAAAGGCAATAGACACTTTGTAGGAAATGGTATAAAATGGAGCAGGAGAATTCTGTTCTATTCCAGAATTACATAGTTAAGGGCAATAAGCTAATAGAAATTGATAATGATAAGGAGAAATAAATTAGAAACAATGCAGACACCAAAAATATTTGAGTGTATCAACAACTTCATGTCAAAATATCTTACAATTTAGATGAAATTTTAAAAAAATTCTAGAAAGTATGGCATGTAAAACTGATTCAAAGGGCCAGGTTAGCTCAGTGGTTTGGCCTCCTGTGGCACAAGCACAAGGACCGGAGTTCAATCTCCGGTACCAAAAAAAACTGATTCAAACACCTAATTAATTCTGTAGTGTTGAAGAAATTGATTCAGAAATCAAAAATCTTGCCATATGGGAAATTCCAAGTCCAAGAGATATCACTAATATAAACTTCCAAATATTTATGGAATAGACCATTCCAATCACATCCAAACCTTCCAGAGAATAGAAATAGAAGTTATAATCCCTGAATCATTTTATGAGGCTGATATATTCCCATAGATGATACAAGTTTGTTAGAGATTGACCTGTAATTGCCTTTCTTGTGCTCTTTCTTGAATGTTAATGGCACTATTTTGATCACATCTTTCTTAAAATATCACTTACAGTATATATTCAATATTAACATATTAGCAAATATCAGTTAAATATGTTAATGCATGATAATCAGACCCTCAAAAAACATAAAGGACAAAATGATAAGGTTTCAGGTGGGGTTTTTTTCTTCATCTCTTACATTTTCTGGGTATTACAAAGAAAAAAGTTGTTTAATCTGCATGAATGTTTTCCTTTCCTCTCTGTCTCCAGGAAAGAGAATCTTGTCATTGCCTGTTTAGAGTCTCTCCCTTCCTATTTGCTCTGAGAATTCCTTCTTTGCTGGAGCTATTCTTTTGTGATGCAAAAGTATAAGAATGATTGAGCAGAGAGAGGGATGAAGGAGGAAGTCCTTAGCCACAACTATCATACTATTTACATAACAAAGAACTGAGGGGCGGGGGACAAAGGGATTCAAAGATCTGGGTGCCTGAGGGAATTTGGGGAGATTCTTAAATTAGATCTTTCAGAGAAATTACAAGGTCAGTAAACAGTACTGTATTTTAGAAAGTCTGATTCAGGAATATAAATTTGATTCTCACTTTTGACATGTTTATGCAAGACTGAAATTACTTCCTAGTGACTTTGTGGTAGTAAATAATATTATACTGTTAGCTTCTGTCAATTTTAGCCATGTAGAGCACTACAATGAGCACTAAATGTTCTGCTTTTACAATAAATTTTTTTTAATTACTTATTTATCCAGGATATCATATGGAGTTCCCTGTCCTTTACCTGGGCAAATTTAGATTTATCTGATTTCCAAAATATGAACTTCTTCCAAGTCAATGAGAGACACATATTATCAAGACTCAAGACTTTTTTTTTTGGTACCGGGGATCAAACTCGGGACCTTGCACTTGGGAGACAGGTGAAGACACCACTGAGCAAAATCCAGGGCCCTCAAGACTCTTTTCTGCCACGCTGGTTCTTGCTGCATTGTATAGTGTATATACAACGTGACGGGTAGCTTGAATCCAAATTTGAAACTCAGACCTTTCTCCAATGCGAATGTGCGCACACACATGAAGAATAACATATTCCTAAATGTATTGGACTTTACCGCTTTGGAGAGGAAGATGGGAAATAGGCTTAACAACTACCAATAGTGTATTAAATCTGAACTATTATTAAATGCCTTTCTGTCAGACTGCTGCTATAATTTAATCTCAGATTTTCCTCAACTCTGCTGTTTTGCCTTTATCTCCGTCTTGTGCAATACAACGTTCAAGTTTCTGATGATAAAAATAACAGTCAAGCTTATTTTAGTAGTTCATGTTTTAGACATTGTGCTGTCATGTATCATCTTACTTGCTGCCCACAACAATTCTATTAAGAACTACTAATATTATAATTATTTTTACAAGTGAGGAAACTGAAAGGTCTATTAAATTTTCCATATTCACAGTTAATGACATAACTGATATTTGAACCATACAGTCGATTGTAAAGACTGTTCTTTGAACCATTATGTCATATCATACTATCTCCAGCTATAACATATGATCTTGGCAACTCCCACACTTTTTTTTTTGAGACGGTGTCTCCCTATGTAGTTCAGGCTGGCCTTGAACTCATTATGCAGCCCAGGCTGGCCTCAAACTTGCAGTGATCCTCCTTCCTCAGCCTCCTAAGAGCTGGGAACTGCCACACTATTGACACAAAGTAACATTTATCCCAAATGAGCTTTTACCTAAAATCTCTCTCACTGGAAGAGGAATTCTGAGTCTAATTGTTAAAATTATAAAATCTTTGCTCATGTCATTGGATTTATTTTTTTAAAGCTTGAGACAAAAATTATCACAAAACAAAATAAGAAAAATAGGATTTGATCACATGTTTACACTGCTAATTCATGATATGGTGATCTGCTCTGGGGGAAATGGGAAAAGACAAAAGGAAATGGGGGGGCAAGAAAGATCTGAAATGATGTGTGTATTTTAAAACAAGTTAGGTCCTATAGAAACTACCTGTGTTGTAAAGGTAGAGGCATGTGAATAATGATGTATTTTACCTGTATATAGCTTTGGTATTCTCAACGTCTTCAGTGTCAACCCAAATCAGGAAATACAGAAGTAAACAGTAATTAAGAATAAGAGCAGCTGGATGGTAGAAAAGTAGGAATTCATTGTTCAGTGTAAGGCTTTATGTTTGAGGACAGATGAGGGAAGGCAATTAGTAGTATAAGATTTAAGCCATAATTATTTCCTTTGACCATTTAAATCCCCAGGAAAGAAGGTACAAAGAAGGTTCTGAGAACATGAAGACCTGGGGGTGGGGGTGGGGAGTGTCACATCAAGAAAGAAAGAAGAGAGAGGGAGAGGAAGATTTTAAGGAATTTTCCTTGCATCACAATAAGGATATAATGTAATGGATGGGCAAGTTTCAAAACTTTTTTTTTTTTTGGTATGGGGGTCAAACTCGGGTCCTTGCGCTTGCGCAGCAGGTGGCAAAACCACTGAGCTAAATCCCCAGCCCAAGTTTGAAATCTTTAAGGCAACCTGAAAACTCAAGCATGATTTCCAGGTCACAATCTTAAGGCAAAATTCGTTCTTCTTTGCCGGGCGTGGTGGCATATGCCTATCCTCCCAGCACTGGGGGGGATGAGGCAGGAGGATCATGAGTGTGAGGCCAGCCTGCGCTACATAGCGAGTTCAAGGCCAGCCTGGAGGACATAGCAAGACCCTGTCTCAAAAAAAGAAAATCATTCTTCTTGGAAAAACCTCAGTGTTTACTCTTAAGGCAACTGCTTAGATAAGGATCATTCATATAGACAATCTCTTTTATTTAAAGTCAGCAAATTGCACATTAGTCAAAGGTACAAAATACCTTTACAGCAATATCTGAACTAATATTTGACCAAATAACTGGGCACCATACTCTAGGCAAGTTGACAAATACTGTTTAATCATCAAAGTACTCTTTTTTAAAATTAATTTATTGGTATATTTTAGGTATACAATATAATGACATTCATCATTGGGAATTTATACTTTTACATGATATGTCTTGGTTCTTATTTTTATCTTGGTTCTTATTTTCTTATTCCCATTCTCCTGCCCTCCCTTCATCCCCTCCACCCCTCCCTTTTTACAAAGACTTTGTTTTTGTGTTTTTCTTTTCTCATATTTATTCCTTTCCCTTCTTTTCTTTCCCCTACCCCTTCCACTTCCCCTTTCCCTTTGGACCTTTTCTTCCTATTTCACATTACCTATTATACATTTTGAACCTTATTTAGACTTTCAGTTTCTCACACCAGAGCAACTATTTGGTATTTACACACGTGTGTCCTATTTATTTCACTTAAGAATATGGCCTCAATGTGCATCCATTTAGCTAGAAATGTCTCTAGTTTATCATTCTTTATGGGTGAGTAGTACGTCATTTTATGTTTTAAAAAAAAAAAAAACACATCTTCTTTATCCAGTCTCCAGTTGATGGGCAATTGGGCTATTTCCAAGTTTTAGCTATTACAAACTGTGCCTCTATGAACATGGTGCACATATATCCCTGTGGTATGATTCTTTTAATTCTTCTGGGAGGATACCTAGCAGGGGAATAGCTGGGTCAAATGGGACCTCTAATTCTAGTTCTTTGAGATATCTCCACACTGATTTCCACAGTGATTGCACCAGTCTACACTCCCATCAACAGTGGAGAAGTGTTCCTTTTTCCCCACACCCCTGCCAGCATTTGTTATTGGTTGATTTCTTAATAGCACCCATTCTTTCTGGGGTGAGTACTCTTTGAGACATTAGATTCTAGATAGGGTTATCCAGAGAGAAAGACTCATGAAGCAACAAGGGGAATGTGCCATGAAAAAGAAAATTTTGGGACTAAAGGGAAAGTCCAGCTAGTGTAAGAATAGTGGATTTTTGAGAAGATAGTGAAATGGAGACAAAATAAGATTCCTGCATTTTTATTTTATAAATTTGTATAGGACTCAGCCTTTCATCACTAACCCCAGGTGATGATGAGGTTGATGTAGGTCACACAAGAATGACAACTGCAGAAATATTTAGGTTGAGGACATACATTCATTCCATTTGAAAAAAAAGAAAGTAAATTCCTAAACATAACATTATTTCAGTGAGGACAAGCTTCACCCAATGAAATGGTAGAATGACCAACTAGACATGAATCATGTCATCCCACAGAATGAAGATAAGCATTGTGACACAAAAGGAAATGATAGCCTAGATATGCCAAGAAAATTTAATTTCACAATAGCCATTTTCGAATGTACAAATGGAATCAGAACAAATCACAATAGAAAGCCGATTCAGGATATGGCCTGTACCCCACTTCCTATCTCTATGCCTTTCATTTGTTTGTGGTAATAAAATTAGAGCATATCACAGAGAAATAGAACAAAGTAACTGCAATGCTAAGTGAACAGTTTGTTCTCTGTATCCAGTTTCCCAAACTGCTGTTTATAGGCAGAAAAAAAACTGCATTCTTTTTGCCAAATGAGATGCTCACTAGTTTGAATGACCTATGTAGGCTATAGTATTAGAGTGCAAGCATACAAAGACAAAGCTTCTGAAAAAGATGAGCTTGAAACAAAGTTTTAATTTAATTACTGTTGATAATAGAGAATGGAGAGTGGAATCAAATTTTCATCTTATTATTACTATCACATGTTTGTAACAGCTTATGTAGCCATACAAGTAGGAAAAATAAAAACCTCTTTCCCTTTGAACATGCTATAATTCATAGTTGCTATCCAAGCATCTCTATCTCTACTAGTTTGCTATCATTTAGAATCATGGATTTCTAGGATCTTTGTCTTCTAACTGGCCTTGTAAATCACTTCTCCACCCTACCCACAATCAGAAATAGTTACATACACAAATAAAACCACAAACATATCCCCTCACACCTCACATCACACACATACAACACATTCCAATCTCCTGAGCAACTTTGCAAATATTGACCATGACAAGGAAGCACACAAGCAGATCTAGAAAACTTTTTTTTTTTTTTTTGGTACCAGGGATCAAACTCGGGTCCTTGCACTTGCATAGCAGGCGGCGAAACTGAGCTAAATCCCCCACCCGTAGAAAATATTTTTAAATCTTGGAAGGAAGAATATGAAATCCCCACAGTAATCACTTATTAAGCTTATAATGCTAACATTTTATTTAACACATGGGAAATAACTGGCCTTTGTTTTATTAATGATTTCAATCTTTAATTAGAAAAGACTAAAGTTATAACCATATAAGGCAAGTGTTTTCTGGCATTATAAATTGCTTCTTCCAAAATTTTGTTTTATTCTTTTTATTGAATGGATCTAAGGTGTAAAGGGTGAAATATAATTTGATATCATTGAAGATTGGATATCTTCTAGTGGACAAAACACCCAAAATTCACTGCTGTACTTATAGAGCTCATGGTTGGGTTAATATATATGTCAGCTCTTTTGTCACATTGAGATGATCCTTACTGAAAAGGAACAAACTGCTCCTAATTTAGAACAGGAGTTTGCATCAAAGAAAAACTATCCCAAAAGAAACTAAAGAAACAGAAATACAAGGAATAGGGGTAAATTTGACATAAAATAAATAAAAAATGAAATAAAAATAAAATGAATGTTCTGGTCCTATACATTGTTGATGCCATATAAAATATGACTAAGTTTGGCTGGGTATTTATTTCAGTGGTTCTGCTGCTTGCTTTGCAAGCACAAGGACCCGAGTTCAATCCCCGGTACCAAAAAACAAAACAAAACAGAAAAAATATGACTAAGTAATTTGCAAGGTTTTTGTGCTACCTGTGTATCTACTTAATGTTCTAACATTCTAAAATGATGACTAAAGTCAGATAAAATTTAGCTGATTATTTTTAAATTTTTATAACTATAATTTGAAGCTATTCACTTATAAAAAAAATCCTAAAAATATTTTAAGACTTTATATAATATAAAAACTTCCAAAATTGTTTAGGGGTCTTGTTACAAACATTAGAAGAAAAAAATATTAAATTTTTTTACAAACTTACACCCCATGAGGTTGGTAATACAGCATTATTTACTGACATTTCTTTAAAAATTTACTGAAAGTTAATGTAACTACATCATAGAGCTCATAATTCTATTTTCACAGAATCTATAGCAATGAAAAGTGAGTTTACTTTGTATAAAAGAAATCTTGACCCACTAGAAGAAAAATAAATTGAAATCATGCCTCTACTACTTTCCAGCCATATGACAATGGAAAAAAATTATTTAACATATCTGAGCCTCTCTTTGTTCATTTGTAATATTGGAATGCATTACTGTTATTATTAAATCATCATTATATTAAATAATACTATCTTAAGGGCATTGTTGTAAAGATTACAGATATTTTATGTGAATAGATGAAGATAGTACCCAGTATATAGTGAGACAGTAATTTCAAACTTCTGTTGTTGTTAAATTCAAAATAAAAGTCTATTCCAGGCCTGCTTCTGCAGTCCCTGATACTCAGAGTCTATGGTGGGAAGGTCACTTAAGGCCAGGAGTTGAATACCAGCCTGCACAACATAACAAGACTTCGAGACCAGTCGCAAAAAGTAGAAAGTTTTCCCAGTCTAGGGTAGAGTTCAGAGGCAGAGTACTTGCTTAGCCTGCATGAGGCCCTGGGCTCAACCCTAGGAGGGAGAGGATGTGTTCATAAGACAATGAAATCAGGGCTGGAGATTTAGCTCAGTGGTTCTGCTGCCTGCCTCAAAAGTGCAAGGTCCCAAGTTTGGTCCCTGATACCCCCCCAAAAAAAGAAAGAAATCAAATGTAAGTAATGTAATATGACAATATATTATATAGTTATGATTGTATGTACAATTTTATTTGATTTAGGATTATAAATATTGTCTATATCTATATGATTATAAATATTGAGGTAACATTTATTACAAATAGAGAACAAAAGTGATTTCAGTCAGTATTCATAAAGTATCATTCAATTCTAGTCCATGAGTGATTAATAATAGTGCCAAACAGCTGGACATGGTGGCACATGCCTGAAATCTCAGCACTCGGGAGGCTGAAGCAAGAGGATCACAAGTTTGACCCAGCTTTGGCAATTTAGTAACTTACCAAGACAGTGTCTCAAATTTTTTAAAAAATTTTTTGAAAGCTGAGACTGTAGCTCAGGGCAAAGGCCTTGAGTTCAATTCCCATTAACACAAAGAAAACAAATGCCAAAGAGATAAGTTAGTTGATTCACCAGAAAGGATTGCTGATTATTTGACTGATCTGTCCATTAAAGCAAAAGAAAATTATTATCAGCTTAGTCATATTTTAACTTCAATTTTTTCAGCTCATTATCTTCAAAAGCTATCCTAAAGGAAGAAGATCCTTCCACTTAAAAATGCATTTTAAGGGCTGGGGATTTAACTCAGTGGTTCTGGAGCCTACCTCACAAGCACAAGGTCCCAAGTTCAATCCCCAGGACCAAAAAAATTTTTAAAAAATAAAAATGCATTTTAACTAGTAAGGACAAGTCATCAGATGGTAACAAGCAATCATGGTTACATGAGAAAATGTCACTCTACTTAGAGATGTTGAGGTATGTAAGAGTGAAGTGACAATGTCTGGAATTTGCTTTAAAACTCTTCAGCAAGTGTGTATACAACATAAATTCACAAATATGTTCACCAAAACACATGTTCAAGAATATTAATGGCAGTAACTATTTCTAATACTAAGGCCTAGCAACAACCCAAATGTTCAACAGATTTAAAGTGAATAAATAGTGGGCATTCATACAGTTGAATGTTATACAACAAATGAACAAACTATAATAGAGTGCTACAATGTGGGAAAATTCTAAACAAAATACTTAGTAAATTATGACAGACAAAAAAGTACATGCTCTATGGTTCAATTTATATAAAATTCCCAACAGGCAAAACTAACCTATGCTATAGAAGGCATAATTCTGATTATCCTTGGAGTTGAGCGAGGAGACTGGAGAGGGCATGAAAAGATCCACTAGTGCTCTGCTTCTTGATATGGAGGCTTACAGAGTGGTGTTCTTGTGGTTGGTCCATCTTCTGTGTAGTTTGTTATTCTTCTGGAAGAGCTTATATAAATCACTTCTGCAAAGTGAAATTGAGAAGCAATCTTGGTAAAGTCTTGATAACTACTAAAATTGAGTAATGAGTTTATGGGGACTTATTTTACTTTTCTCTCTACTTTTATGTCTGTTTGAAACTTTTCATGTTAAAAATATAAGTATATCTGAAAATGTTATATCATCAGGTGAAGGCCTAAAAAATTTAAATGTATGAACTGTTGGTGTATGTAACTCAGTAATAGAATGCTTGCCTACCAAACACAGGACCTAAGTTTTATCCCTAGAGCCAAAAAATATTAGATTTGTTAGACAATCCTGAATGTCTGCAGATAATCTAAAATTTACAAACCCTTTATAGATATAGATTCCAGAAAAATTTAAGATGGAGGTTTATAAACACATAAGTATTTATTATTATAGGTATATATTACATCAAGTCTTTTAAAAGTAATCAAGATTCTGCCCCAAATGTCTCCTAGTATATATGTAACAGTTTGTTTTTAAATTAAATTAAATTGAGTCATTCACCTTAGAGATAACCAGCCTAATACAAGTATAATCGCATTGGATTCCAACATTTCCTTAAAGAGCCTGAAGAAGTTAAACTAATTGTCAACAATGTAGCAAGAAGGAACATCTGCCTTGACACTTGAATAATATAGCTATGCCTCTGGGATTTGTATTAATGTTTGTTACGTGAATTCAAAAACATTTGGATGGATGTGGGAAGGGAAGTAAAAGGAGAAGGTGAGTAGCTTCATCAGCCCACTTACAATTTTCAACAAAGAAAACTTCAAATTTAGATGCAGGCAGAGTTAGACAAAATATCATTAGGGCACTGATTTAAGGAGGTAAAAAAAAATTAGCCTACAAGGGACAGTACAGTATTTCATTATGTTAACATGAAACCTCAAGAGTTTGCTGACTAGAACCTACTGGGTATGCATGCCAGACACACTGTCTTTCAAATCAAGCCTTTTGTAGACCCTCTATGAAGACAACTTTTCCTGAATGTGTTATTAGTTAAGCTTGTAAGCTTAAAAAGGTATTCTCATGATATGTGAAGATATATAATTGATTTCTCCCTTCTCTTTGCTTTACTTCTATGAATATGCTTTTTCTGCAATAAGTAATCAGAAAACATGATGTCTGAGGTGAGGCTGAAAATTAACAACTCTAAGTATTGATTTGATTTTTTAAAATTTTGAAACCATTTGTTTGATTATTCCTTTTTTTTAATCTAACTTGGAAAAAATGTTTTGCAGCAGCGAGTTACAACAGAATTCAGTTTCTAAGTATACTAGCACTGCTTGTTGCTTTTTTATGTTTAACTCAAAAGGAATTCACACCTAGTCACAGAGTATATGAATTGTAGTTAATAAACCATTACTCTCTATGAGCATTATGCTTTTGGGTTCCTACTATTATATATTCCTTAAATTAAAATTTTAAAAAAACTCTCCTTTCAGTACAAGTAAAATAGGCTTAACAGTAAGTAACATATTTGCCAGATTTTTTTTATTAGAATTACATGGTAACTGTTAAAATGGGTTTGCATTTGCTTCAGGAACATTAATTTTCAGATTAAATAAAATACATGCTCTTATTTTAAATCAGGCTCATTTTATACAATAGACCAATTTTTTAAATGAGCTACCCTACACTTAATGTCATTAGTAAACAATGCATTTAGTCACACAGGAATACTAGGCTCATACATTTAAAATACTCCAGCATCTGGTTACACCAGCTGAACCCCTACATAGTGATGTAACCTAACAATAGCTCCTTATATAAGTGAATGGATATAGGACTGCAGATCCTCCAGCACAGATGCTGCCTCTTATCCAGCCTCTCTGGAACAAAGTCAAAGTTGTAACCATTATCTTTATATGTTGAATCTATTTACCATTTTTCTAGAAAGAGTGAGAAACTGATTGCTATCTACAAGTTTTTATACAATTCCATGGAAAGTCTACCAAATGAGATTTTTTAAAAAAAATTTTATTGGTACATTTTATTAGTACACTTTAAGTATACAATTCATTTACATTTATCATTGGGTGTTTGTACCTGTACATGATATATCTTGGTTCTTATTTTTTTCCACATTACCTGTGCGCCCTTCACCCCCTCCACCCTTCACCCCCTCCACCCTTCACCCCCTCCACTCTTCCCTATTTACATAGATTTCATTTCCATTTTCTGTTCTTTTCTCATAGTTTTTCCTTTCCCTCTTTTCCTTTCCCTTTCCCCTCGCTTCACTCCTTCATCTTTGGACCTTTTTTCCTATTTCAAATTATCAATTATTCACCAAATTAGATTTTTCAGGAGACTGTTCTTAATTAATTGTAGAGTTGTATTAAGGTCGGTCATATGATCCATCCACAGGGTGGATGCATCTGTTACGCAGAAAGGTAAGATTCTACAATGTTAACATAATTCTGTCATTCATACCTAATGATTATTAAGAATACGCGAGGCAATGTACTAAATCCATCATATGCTTAATCTCACTAAATACTCACAAAGGCCCTACAATGGATTCTATTTCCCTATTCTTATTTTCCCATTTTACAGGTAAATAAATTAAGACTGAAAAAAAGGCTAGAAAATGGTAATCGCAGGATTCAAACCAAGTCTAACTAAACTCTAAACTGAAAATCACCAGCCAACTTTCCAGTTTTCTTAAATGTGACTTTTTAATTTTATTTTCTAATTTTATGCTTTCTATTTTTCTCTATAATTAAAGTCCCATCATTCATTGGTGCACTAAAAAAGCCTTGTCCCTGGTTGACTCTAACACAATGGAAGTATCTATGTAAGTTATTTACAAATAAGTCTTATTAATTTTATTTTGAAAAATTATCAAATTTCAGTGTTTATAAGAGATAAAGCAAAAAGAAATTAGTAGCTACTCAAAAAACATTTTTTTTTTGGTACCTGGGGATCAAACTCAGGTCCTTGCGCTTGCGAGGCAGGCAGCAGATCCACTGAGCTAAATCTCCAGCTCTGCTCAAAATTTTGTTAAATTCAACTTTCTAATTGCAATCAATTATCAGATAGTCTAAATTTTAAAAATAATATTATAGAAATAAAATACATTTATAAATAAGGAAAGGATGTTACAATATTTGAATCACAGGGAGACTGCAAGATAAAACTCTACAGGAATCATCTGCCATCTCACTCTCATCTCACATCCACTCTCCCAAACTTACATATAGAAACACATACACCCATCTGATGCTTCGGTACCTTCCAATAGGGTAACCAGAAATACAGGTTCTGTCTCTGTTTCTGCTTACCTGTTGCCTTTGTCTATTTGCTTTATATTGTTATAACAAAATAATTGAGATGGGTACTTTATTTTTAAAAGATGTTTGTTTGGCTTGTAATTCTGGTGGTTGTACAGTCCAAACAGCATGGCACCAGCATCCTTGTTAGGGCCCCTGAGCTTCCCCATAATGTAGCAAAGGAGTAGAGAAGGAGCCAGCAGCATTCAGAAGCATGAAGCACATGGGTTGGCCTCACTTTACAACAACTACTCTCAAGACATCATTAATCCATCTGTGAGGGTGGAGCCACCATTTCTTTCTTTCTTTTTTTTTTTTTTTTTTGTACCAGGGATCGAACTCAGGAACTTGCGCTTGCGAGGCAGGCAGCAGAACCACTGAGTTAAATTCCCGGCCCTAGCTACCATTTATTCCTTAACTACCTTCCATCAGGCCTCATCTCTTAAGTGTCTCACCATCTTAACATCACCACCTTGGGGACCAATATTTCAGCACATGAAACTGTAGGGGACAAAATACATCCCAAACATGGCACTCACCAAAGATGAAAAAGTACGTTATGAGAAAGCATTTTGCAGGCATTCCCAACTGTGTAAGTACCTCCAGGAATAATGCTTATCCCCAGTCTCATTGAGTGAGGAAATTAAAATTCAAAACAAAAATTGGTTAGAATAGCAATTAAAGAATTAATAAATAAGTCTCTCTCCTTTCTATTTGTCCTTGTGAATTTATCTTTCTTTAAGTCCTTGGCTATGATTTTAATGTAATCTTAGAGGAAAGCAAAGACAGCTATATTTTTTCAATGGGTATATTTAAATGGAAATTTCTCAAATTTTTTAACTTTGATAGCTCTCTCAGGAATGGTGTCTTATGAATTATGCAGTCTCAGGAGATTTAACTAGAATGTGGATAGTGTATAAGTTTTGGACATTGAATATTTCACAATTCTTTTCCCTATAAAAATACTCAAATTTACATAAAACATATTTGCATATAACCATAGATTTACACACACAATTATGACACTTCATTTTACACTTCATTCTGCTTCATGAGAATGAGTAAAAGGAAAAATAACTCTTCACTCATAATTTTTAAATAATAATTTATATTTTATTTATATTTAACAGAAAATAAGTTAGTTTAAAGATTTATATTATAGCTCAATAGGAAAGAAATTAAGTCATTTAACCTGTGCTGTAACACAAAAATAAATCAACCATTAGTACTGACATCTGAACTAGTTCTCTTTCCTGGAAAGCATCTTCTTGTTTTCTCATTTCAAAAATGATTGCTTTTTTACTTACTTCTGAATAATCTGCAGATATAAGATGTTGAATAACTTTGTTTTTGAAATATACTTGACAGTTATTAAGTGGCAGATGAATATAAATGCTATTGCTATGAGAGGTTATTTGATATTCAGAGCAGACTGATTTTATCTTTGTTCATTTGAAATATTAGAGAATTTTAACTCCACAGCATCAATAGGTTAAACTTGAAAATAAGACCAATTAAATTACTTTATAACTTTGAGCCACACAGAGCTACCAGTCTTCTATCCATTTACTACAGAAAATAGTCCACAAATTTTTATCAGAAAAAACTCTCATTTTAAATAAAAAATGTACAATGCTATTAGTAGAATTGGTCAATTTAGATGTTTGTTTTAAATAGTATGTTAAAATTTAAATTTAGGGCTGGGGGTTTAGCTCAGTGGTTCCCCTGCCTGCCTCAGCAAGCACAAGGTCTCAAGTTTTCTACCTGGTACCAAAAAAGAAAAAAAAATTTAAATTTAGATTAACACTTTATATCATTCATGCTGTTAAAAGACCTGGTAGGGGCAGGGGATTTAGGTCAGTGGTTCTGCTGCCTGCCTCACAAGTGCAAAGTCCCGAGTTCGATCCCCCCCGCCAAAAAAAGATACAGTATTAAAATTGCTCAAAAAATTTGAGAGAATATTTAAAGTTAATGCCACTCAAATAGTAACAAAAGTGGTTTGAATTATTTATTTTCAATTTAAGTTTTAGTGAAAAATAATGTAAGACACCCCTTAAATGAATAATTAATGTTATGTGAATCATATCTTTAAATATCTAATTATATTTATATAAATAAAATACATTTGTCTTCTAAATTGTGATAATTCTCCTACATTGTCAGAAATATTTTAAGTTTTATATTGTAGTTGACACACTTAGAACTCTGAAGAATGATGCTACAAAGAGCTGACTCAAGTCTCTCAACTATAAAGTTAGAGAAACACCTTAGCAAAGCTAAAATATTTCTGTGAATATTAAAAAATCAAAGACTTCAAATAAACCACTCAATTGCTACACTCAAGGAACTAAAAGAGAACAAAATAAATCCAAAATTAGCACTAGGAAGGAAATAATAAATATTAGTTTCAACATAATGAAATGAAGACCAGAAAAACAATAGAAAATATCAAAACAACTAAAAGTTGGTTTTTGAAAAGATTGAGTAGATATTGATATTATTAGATAAATATTATTATATAATATAGGTCAATATTAGCTATTGATACAGACAAACTGAAAGCTTTTTCTCTAAGATCTGGTACAGGGTGAGGAAGTTCCTTTTGTGTTACCTCTAGTCATCATAATAGTAGGAGTTCTGAGTAGAAAAATTAGACACAAAAAAGAAATAAAAGCATCCAAATTAAAAAGGAAGAAATAAAATGATCTTTCCAGGTGACATGGTAGAAAACTTTAGAGATTCAGTAACAAAAAGTTGAAAGTAATAAGTGAATTCAGTAAAGTTACAGGATACAAAAATCAGTAGTATTTCTCTACACTAACAGTAAACTAAGTTAAAAGGAAACTAAGAAAAATATTTATTGTATTAAGAAAAATAAGAAAATACATAAACATAGACTTGATCAAATAGCCAAAAGACTTGTACAGTGAAACTATAAAACAATGAAGAAACAACTTTGTTTGTTTGTTTGTTTGTAGTGCTGAGAATAAACCCAGGGCCTCACATATACTAGACAAGTCCTCTACCACTGAGTTACTGTATATGCCCAGCCCTTATTTCTGTTTTTGTTTTGTGGTACTGAAGATTGGACCCAGGACCATCACACTAAGCTACATCTCCAGCCCTACTTTTTATTTTGAGTCAAGGTCACACTGAGTCACTAAATTGCCCAAGCTGAGCTTCAGCTTGGAATTCTCCTGCCTCAGTATTCCAGAGTGCTGAGGTTATAGATATGTCTCACCAGGCCCAGGTCCAGCTCCTTTTGAATTTTATTTTGAGATAGAGTCTCACTACGTTTACCAGGCTGATCTCAAACTTTTGATCCCCCTGCTATGTAGACAAAATGAATGCGAAAAAAATCCGTGCATCTACAGTCAACTCAATTTTGACAGGGGTGCAAGAACTCTACAATAATTGGTGCTTGGAAAATTGGATATCATATTCATATGCAGAGGAATGAAATTGTACCCTTATCTCACACTATATACAAAAAACAACTCGAAGTAGTTTAGAGACTTAAATGTAAGACCAGATGAAAACACAAGGAAAAGCTTCTTAACGGTGACCCTAATGATGATTTTTTTATATGATCACAAAGCACAGGCAGCAAAAGCAAAAACAGACAAGTGGTGTTACAGTTTATATCCAGATGTCCCTCAAGAATGTTATGTGCTCATAGGTGGGACTTTTGCAAAGTGATTAAACCATGGAGGCATTATAGCTGACTTGCTGTTAGGAGTTAGGGCCTGGTTGGAGGCAGGTCATTGGGGGCATGACCTGGGAGTATATATCTTCCTTCCAGCTCTTTCTCTCTGCTTGCTTCTGGGCCACCTTGACATGAGCAATTTTTCCTCCACCATACTCCTCTGCCATGATATTTCTTCTTTGGAACTGGCTAACCATGGATTGAAATGGAGCCAAAATAAACTGCACCTCCTTTACATTGTGGATGCTAACTATTGTGTCTCAGTGACCAGAAAGTGACTAGACGGGTAAGGTTGCATCAAAGTAAAATCTCCGTACAGAAAAAAAGAAAATAATTATAATCAACAGCATAAAAAGGCAATCTGTATGAAAAAATATTTGGAAATCATATATTGAATAAGGATTTACCCTCTAAAACACGTAAACAATTCATTAAATTCAATACCAAAAGGTAAATAACCCAATTACAAAACAAGCAAAGGGCCTGAATAGACATTTCTCCAAAAGAGCCAAATGACCAAAAGTTGTATGAAAAAGTCCTCAAAAATCAGTAATCATCAGAAAAATGTAAATCAAAACTGAAAGTATCATCTTACACCTGCTTAAATGGCTATCATCAATCAGACAAAAGATAGCAAATGATGAAGCTACAGAAAAAGGGACTCTTCATACATTGGGGTAGGAATGTAAATTGGTATACCCATTATGGAAAACAGTACAGATTCTCTTTAAAAAATTAAAAATTGCTGGGCATGATGGTGCACATCTGTAATCTCAGCACTCAGGAGGCTGAGGCAGGAGGGTGCCATGAATTCAAGGCCCACTTGAACTACAAAGTGAAAACCTGTCTCTAAAACAAACAAACAACTAAACTAAAAATTGAACTACATGGCCTACTTCAGATCTGGAATATCACCAAAGACCCATGTGTTAAAGACTGAGTTTCCAGCTTGGTGCTATTAAGAATTAGTTAAAACAGGGCTGGGGATTTAGCTCAGTGGTTCTGCCACCTGCCTTGCAAGTGTAAGGACCTGAGTTTGATCCCCCGAGTTGTTTTTTTTTTTACAAAAAAAGAATTAGTTAAAACTTTGAGACATGGGGTCTAATGAGATATCTTCTGGTCAATGAGGTCATATCTTCAGGGAATTGTGGTGCCCTGTTCTCTTTTCCATATTTTGTTCCTGGCCATGAAGTGAATGGGCTTCCTCCACTACTGTTTCTGCCATGATAAACTGCCTTGTCATAGGCACAAAAGCAATGGGGCCGACTGACCCTGAACTGAAATCTCCAACACTGTGAGTCAAATTAAACCTTTCCTCTTTTTAAATTTACTATCTCAAGTATTTTGTTATGGAAACAGAAAACTGATTTATATGCTACTGTAAGATCCAGAAGTCCCATTTCTGGTTATATATCCAAAGGAAATGAAACCAGTATCTTAATAGGTATCTGCTCCCCTGTATTCATTACAACATTATTCACAATAGTCAAGATATAGAAACAACCTAAGTGCATCAACCAGTGAATTAGTAAGAAAAAAAGATATGGTGTGTGTGTTTGTTATGGTTTAGATCTAGAATGTCCCCCCAAATTATCATGTGTGTGAATGATTAGATCATAGAGATGCTATACTCATCAGTGGATTTAGTAGCTAAACATGCTGTCAGGAGGTGGGGCCTTATTGGAGGTTGGTCCCTGAGCTGGAAGAGGGTGTCCTTCTCCCTGGCTTCTTTCTTCTCTCTTTTCTTCCTGGCTGCCATGGGTCAAGCACCTTTTCCTCCACCATGCCTCCTGACATCTTGCTCTGTCTTGGAGCCAGCAAACCATGGACTGAAATTGTGAACCAAAATAAATCTCTCCTCCTTTAAATTGTGGTTGTCAGGTATTTTGTCCCCATGATTGGAAAGTGACAAGAGAGATTTTGATACAGAGACTGGGGTTGTTGCTGTGACTGTACTGTACCGGGCCATGCGGTTAGAGGCCTTTGGAAGGGGTTTGTAGAAGAAGTTTGAAAAGGTTTAGAGACGCTGGTTTAGAATGATGTAATCTGGGATTGATGGCAGATTCTTGTCAGAGCTTAGAAGACCAGAATGTGAATAGAAGTGCAGACAGTAAAGACCAGGCTCAGAAAGTTTCAGTTGAAAAGAATGATTCCATTGGTAGTTGGACATGAAACTATGTGTGTTGGGCTTTTGCAGAAAATTTGTCTACATTTGGCCAATGTTCTAACACTTTGTAGGAGATTGAGATTAAGGACAATGGATCTATTAATTTGGCAGAGGAAATTTCAAGACAGCCCAAAAATCAAGCTGTGGCATGAGCACTTCTAGCTGTTTCAGACAGCTTTACAGTGAGACTTAGGAGCCAAGGCCACTTAAAATATTTTCCTTTTTATCAGAAAGGAAGCACCTGCAAAGTTGGAGCCAAGAAAAGTATGGTATTCAAGAAAAGTATTCAAGTACTCATATGAATCTGTAACCATGATTCAAGGTGTCCTGACTACTGCTTGAACTAGCAGCAGACCTTGGCTTCATCTACGTGGTGCAGGTTTTATGGCAGAATGCAAGAGTTATAGGGTCATGTGGGCTTCCATCCAGATTTCAGAAGGACTGAGAAGCCAGGCAGTGTGTCCCTGAGAGGACAGTGCATGAAGCTGTGAAAGTAAGACCAAAAGTGCAATGGAGACCACAGGACTTTGGAGATGACAGGATGTGGAATATCTGCTGAGGAAAGTCACAGGCAGTGAGCAAATTTAGCCCAAGAGAGAGGCCAGGTATACTGTAACTGGCAAATCTTTAGGAGCAATGTGACACTCAAGCTGTTTGGAGCTAACATCTCATCACATCTTCCCCAGGTGCTGGACATGGAACTATAAAATTTAATGTTTGCCCTGCTGTGTTTCAGTATTGCTTTGAATCCTTTCTATTCCTCTATTTCTGCTTATTGGAATGGAAATGTTTATCCTGTGCCACTGTATGTTGGAAGTATTTTGCTTCTTTTTTTATTTTTACATGGGCTCACAGCTAAGAGTTTCCCTTGTAGGGCTAGGGATTTAGCTCAGTGTGTCGTGGCTGCCTTGCAAGCTTAAAGTCCTGAGTTCGATCCCTGATACCAAAAAAAAAAAAAGAGTTTTCCTTATGTCTTAGAAGAGATTTTGCATTTGGACTTTTCAGTAATGCTGAAACTGTTGAAACTGGTAACTCCTAAAGATGGACTACATGCATTTTGCGTAATGAAGTGGACATGAGTCTTTTAGCAGCCAGTAGAGGAATGTTATGGTTTAAATCTAGAATGTCACCCACAATTCTCATGTGTCTGGAAGGTGATTGGATCATGGGTGCTATACTCATCAGTTAATTCATCCAGGAAAGTGCCTAAGACAGCAATAGAATATTATTCAGCCTTAAGAAGGAAAGAAATCATGCCATTTATGACAACATGGATAAACCTGGAAAACATTATGATAAGTGAAATATGCCAGACAGAAAGACAAAGTCTGCATGATCTCATTTTTATGTGGCAAAAAATATGGAGAGGGTAAGGAAAAGGGAGAATAGAATAGAATAAGAAAAAAATAGAATAAAAGAATGTTGTTTGCTGTGTTAGTTGCTTTTCTCTTGATGAGACAAAATATCTGACACCCAAAGTTAAAGGGGAAAAGGTTTATTTAGCTCACAGATTATAGAGGTTTCAGTCCATAATTGGCTGGTTCCAAGGCAGAGTGGCACATGGCAGAGGGGCATCGCAGAGAAACAGTTCAGGGCAGCCAGGAGGCAATAAAAACAAGGGACCATGCCAGGGATTTAGCTCAGTGGTTTCTCCGCCTGCTGCACAAGTGCAAGGACCTGAGTTCCATCCCCCATGCCAAAAAAACAAACAAACAAACAAACAAACACCAAGGGACCTTAACAGCATCTTTCTGCCACTTTTTATTCAGACTACTTAGGGCCTTAGGGCAAGTTGCACTCATGCCCTTAATCCTCGTGCCCTCAGGTCTAGCACCACCATGAATCAATTACACATTCTAGATTCAAGCATTCCAAAAAAGCCTATGACCACATGAGGCTATAGGGGAACATCTAGACACAAACCATAACAGTTGCCATAGGGTAGGGTGGGGTGGAGTGGAAAATGAGATGATGTTGGCCAAGGATAGGAAGTTTTAGTTACGAAAAGTAAATGAGTTCTGGATTTCACATATACTATATTGTGACTACAGCTAGAAATATTGCTTTGTATACTTGAAATTCATTAAGACAGTAGATCTAAAGTGTTTCCATCAATCAATCAATCAATCAAAATACAAAAAAATGGTAACTGTGTAAGGTGATGAATATGGTAGTTAACTTGGTTGCAGTGATTTCATCACATATCAAAGCATGGAAGTTATATATCCTCCCTCCCCCCCAGGCAGGTCCTTTATTTCATTCCCTTTCTCCTCCCTTTCCGCCAGTCCTGTGAATGGCTCAAGCTTCACCTGGTCCTAATTCCATGCTGAGGGCCACCTGGGGCAGGTCCCAGTCACAGACTGGCAAACTCCAGGTGGCCTCCCTGGGACTCCACGGCCTCACTGTGAGCCAGGGGCACTGAGGAAATGGATTGTTTCTAGCCACTACCTCAAAGATCAGACCTGCCTGGTTCACAGGTCAAGGAAATGTTCTCAAGTACATGGAAAGTGTTTACCATTTTCCTACAGTTCTTCAGGGCGTGGCGGTTTTTTTCACCACCTGTAAAACTCCTTTCTTGTTCACATTATCTTTCTTGATTGTTAATTATTGTAAAAATGAAAAACAAAGATGTGGGTCGATCATGTACATTAGCCAAGTTTGTACATAAAAACATGCTGGAGTTTCTTCTGCAATCCACAGTAACCGCTCAAAGGACCAAGTTAGAAGAGGGGAGTATGGAACACTAGACTTGCTCCCAGACAGCCTACTGGGACGATACGATACCACTTTCCTGTCTCAGAATTTTCCCCTGCCCACTGTTTAACAATGGCAAATAGAAGAATTCTGATAGTTATCATACATAGCATACTCAGTCTGCTGTGGCTCCCAACCCACCCAACTTCTGAGTAACCGGGTTTTTCCGAGTTTTATTTTCCTTTCATGTAAATTTAGTAGGGAAAAAAAACCTTAAAAACTCAGGTTGTAGCCAGGGACCCCATAAAGAATGGCAATTTGCCAGGACTATAATGTGTTTTCAGTCCTACTGGCCATTTTCCAGTAAATGCTGACTGAAAAATATCCTCTACCCCGATCTGCAGCATAACCTCGCTCTTTTGGGGACGCACTGTTGTAAATTAGACCTTGGCGACAGCCGCCCCGAGGAAAAGGCCAGCGGCGGCTCCTACAGCTCGTCGTCGTGACTCTTGGTGAGATCCTAGCAGTAGCTGGGTGGCCTGGCTCCTCACAAACATGTTCCAGTTGTCCAAGATTTCTTCCTTGGTGATCTTCTCATCCTCGTTCCTGTCTGACTCATACACCAGGTGCCGGGCCTTAGCCTGCGTGTGGTCGTAGTCCTGCGGGAAGATCCAGTGCTCAATCTCTTCCCGGTCCAGCTTCCCATCCTTGTGCAGGTCTCAGAAGTCACTGAACTGCTCTCGCTCGACAAGACCCAGTCTGGCTCGGGCCCGCCGTCCTTGTGGGAAAACATGTCCGCAATGTACTACTCATCCTAGTCCACAAAGCCGTGTCTGTCCTTATCGACGTCCTCCAGCGTTTCCAAAACCACGATCTCCTTCATGTGTTCGAACTCCTCTCGGGTAGCGGCCTTGAACCCTCTCTTTGTCCGGGGAGGCATCCTTTTGAAGGTAAGAAGATCGGCGCTGTCCTGGAACTCTGCGGGGTTCCCCAGGTAGTAGCCTTAGGTGGCTTGTTTGTACTCCTCCCAGGAGATCCTGTTGTCTTTGTCTCTGTCGTAGTCCTTCCAGACCTTGGCAACATTATCATAGATGTATCTTTTCTGCACCCGTTTGATCCAAACTTTGAGCTCCTCGGTGGTGACGAAGTCATCCCCATCACTGTCCATTCGGTCCACGGTCTTCCCCAGCCAGCCGGGTCCTGCTCTCCTCCAGGCTGAGCTGGTCTAAGCCGCGCACATCCTCGCGGTCCAGGAAGGCCTCGTGGTCGTACTGGAAACTGCCGTTGCCCCGGCACCCAGCTCTGAGTGGGGGCACAGCGCCAGAGCCAGCCGGAGTCCCGCGTGCCCACTGGCCAGGAAGTTATATATCTTAGGCATACACAATTTCTATTTTTCAATTATACCTTAATAAAAATGTTTAAAAGGTATGAAATTTGGGTATATGAATATGCATACATATATAATTTATACATATGCATTAATGAAGCATTAATAGACCCAAATACATTTGGAAATAGAACAAATGATAAAGCATTAAAAATAAACAAGAAAAAGGTTTCTTTATTCAGTAAATAGTGTGGAAATTAAAAACTGGTAAATACAACTGTGAATCTTTGTTGAATACTTCCTACTGAAATGAATTCCAAATGGGATCAAAAATGTGAAAAAAGAGGAGCTATGAAAGATCTGAGTGGGAAAAGTATGACTTTTAAAAATAGATACATAGAAATATGTACATTAACTACATAAATTCAAATTTTGTACTAACAATAAATAGCAGAGACCGCATCAAAAAGAAGCAAATTCAGGAAAAATATTTATTTACTAGTAATATTACAGACAATTAATTGACTTCTTTAATATATAAATATTCCTATTATTAGGGCTGGGGATTTAGCTCAGTGGTTTTGCTGCCTGCCACGCAAGCGCAAGGACCTGAGTTCAATCCCCGGTACCAAAAGAAAAAAAAAATTACCATTATTTATTTTTTAAAAAAATAAAGAAATAGACACTTCAAAAATATGCAGACACTTCACAAAAAAGGAAAACCAAATGATCTTTAAATTAAGGAACTATTTTACTCTTATAATAAATGCAAATTATAATGACAATTTTTTTTATTTATCAGGAAATTTGATTACCTATTTTATTGCATTGTCCTACATAACAGAAAATAGGCATTCTCATCATTTTTGGTAGGAGTGTAAATTTATATATGCTATCACAATGTTGAAAGTAAATCATTTTATCCAGGAATTCCATTTCTAGGCATTTTTCCCACAAATATTCTTGAACAAATGAAAAATGACACATGTAGAAGGAAATATGGAATTGTTTATAATAGCAAAATATGGAAAAAAAATCTTAAGTGTCTATCAATAAGCAATCAACTAAATAAATATTACAGGATTTAAAATTAAGATTTCCACCAAGACATATGTGAAGTTCCAAAGGCAAATGATGTATGTGGAATTTAAAAAACGTATTGTAGAAATCACTATATCTAACTTAAAACTGTAATACATCAAAGAACATAATTAGCAGAGTGAAAAAGCATCCTACAGGATGGGAGAAAGTATTTGAAAACCATGTATCAGATAAGGGGTCAATCTCTAGAATATATATATATAATTCCTACAACAGAAAAGCAAATAATCTCATTTAAAAATGAGCAAAGAACTTGAATAGATCATTTTTAACTAGATAGATCACTTGTAACAAAACCAATTAGTTTATTTCTAGAATCTGTGCTTCAAAATGCTGACCTACACTACTTCCTCATTACCTACTGAGAGCCAATTTGAGGATGAATGGATGTTTTAGCTCGATCAACTATAAAAACAACTCAGAGTATGGAAGGAGCAGGAGATTTTTCTAAACCAATTTCCTTGGAGAGAAATGCTACGCTGATGAGAAGCAAGAAGAATAATGTTCCTTCTTTTGGTCTAAGGAAGAAGCATAGGAAAATGTAAAACTTAAGGGGGCTATCTTTGACTACTGTGAATAACCTACTTACATTTGTGAAGGCAATTTTGTATGAACTTGTTTTCATTTCTCTTAGATATATTAATAGCAGTAGAAAATGGATTAGTAGTTGTGTAGGGCCAAGGGCTGGGGTGAGAGAAAGGGATGTGATTGCTAATGTGTATTTTTATCAAGTGATTAAAATATTCTAAAATTCTGTTAGCCAACATTCTCAGAATACATTAAAAGCCATTCAATTATATAATTTCAGTAGATGAATTCTATGATATATGAATTATATCCCATTGAGGCAGTTATTAAAAATTTTAAGATCTCCCAAACATACTAATTAAGGTAAACAATAGTTTAATGCAGGATTATGAAAATAAAAAACAACCCATGTTGAGAAACAACCGATGTTGAGCAAAAAACCAAAAATATAAATAAAGACAGCTATTGTTGTTTGTTTGCCTTATGGCCTTTCCTTATTGTGCCATGGAAGAATCATTTCGATATAGCCTGGTTTTGTGTGTTGTTCCTACCGGGCATGTGTATTGAAGGTGACAAAGACATATGAACAGATTAGACAGCAGTGTAGCTTTACATACAGTCATTTAGTATGTGTATGTTTTGGAGTGAGGAGAGTTTTCAACTTTTTTCCACTTGGTTCAAAATGTGGAAGAATATTTTGATAAGTGCATGTAGGAGTGAGCAGTTTTCCTTTTGCCTCACTGAGATGCAAATTGGTTGAGCAAGGTACTGGGAAAGAGCTTTTGTTGGGACCAAAAGAGAGCTTCAGATTTGTTCTCGGCAGAGGACCAGCTACCTAAGAGCTGAGAAGTTCAGAGGGCAGAAAGAGGCTAACAAACCACTTGATAGTGAAGCCAAAAGAGTTCTGTGGTGAGAGTGGCTCATAGTTCATACTGTCCATGTGTGTGTTTGGGGGGGTGGGGGGAGAGAGAGAGAGAGAGAGAGAGAGAGAGAGAGAGAGAGAATACCTCCCAAAACTATTTACTACTATTATTACCACCAAGGAGGGGATCTATGTGGATGGTAGACAGAAATGTTACTTTTCACCGTAGACATATTTGTATCTTTTGGGTTTTATACTGTGTATTGTCCATTCAAAAATAATACAGTAAGTTAATTTTTCAAAATGAGCTCAGATTTACATACAAAAATGACTCAAAAATCACATATACAGGGCTGAGGATTTAGCTCAGTGGTTCTGCTGCCTGCCTCATAAGTGCAAGGACCCAAGTTTGATCCCTGGTACCAAAAAAAAATCAAATATACAAGGAAAGGAACACAGATCAAGGTTGTCTAGGAATCTAGAGATGGCAGGATGAATTTCCCAACATCATCAACTTTCAACTCAACTCCCATCCAAGCTTTACTGTTGGTGTCTTTGAATCAGTTTTCTTGACCTGATTGGGTGCTGAAGGAAAAGGGGGAAATAAAAAGAAAAATATAAGGTACATGGATGTAGGAGACATAAATATTATATTTATAATGTTAAGAGGGTAAGCTGGTAACAACTCAGAGTAAAATCAAAATTGGCTCCCAATTAAAACCCAGATTAGACAGACTCACCTACAGGTCAGAGACAATATCATCATGAGAGAAGCCACTCTGCCTCCTGGGGCACTAAGAGAGTTAAGGAATCAAGTATTAGTGGATCTCTTTCAATGATGTAATAGGGTTCCCCAAAGAATATATTGTTTCTTTTTGTTCATTTGTTTGTTTGTTTGGTTTGGTTTAGGATTTTTTAGGAATCAATCTAAGCACTTATGGAGACTGAGAAGTACTATGATCTCCCATCGGTAAGCTAACTACCAGAGAAAGCCAAGGGTATATCTCGATTTGAGTCCAAAGGCCTGAGAACCAGAAAAGCCAATGGTCCCAATCCAAGGGCAGGAAAAAACCAACATTCCAACCTAAACAGGCAGAGAGTGAAATTCCCTTCCTCTCCCTTTCAGTTGTACTCAGACTTTAATGGATTGGATGATGCCCACTCACAAGGAGGAGAGTAATTTGCCTTAATCAGTCTATTGATTCAATTTTTTTCTTTTTTTCCTTTTTTTTTAGTGTGTGTGTGTATATGTGTCTGTGTGACACAAGGGACTGAATCCGGGACCTTCATACTGAGCCAGCTCTTTATTATTTTTTATTTTGAGATAAGGTCTTGCTAAGTCACTAAATTGCCCAGACTGGGCTTGAATTTGCAATCCTCCTGCCTCAGAGTTCTTCGATTATGGGACTGTGCCACCATGCCTCGCAAGTCTATTGATTGAGATGCTAATCTTATCTATAAACATTTTCACAGGGACACTCAAAAATAATTTTCAGTCAAATATCTGGGTATTCTGTGAGCCAGTCAAGTTGACACATGAAATTAACCATCATATGTAGGAAAGGTATCATCAAGAGTGGGAAACTTTGCCTTTTCTTTCTTCTGACCAATGTGTAATGGAAATGGTCACCAAGGAGAAGGAAGTGAAACAAAGAAAGTAAAAAACCATGTGGGTTCTTTCTTTGAGGGAAAATGAGGTCTATACTCAGTACTAAAAGACCCACTCTAATTCCAAGTATATCCTCAGTGGAAGTGAGCTGTAATACCACTGTCCAGATAGGTATTCCGAACTCTGATTAAAAAATAAAAAACATAACAAAGCAAAACGCTTTGACAGAATGGGCAGAGTGATAGCAAAGCCCAAATGATCATACGATTTTGTACATTCTTTTTTCCCCCACTTTACCTTCATGGTCCAGGAAAATAAAGTTAAAACACCTAATTCCCAACCCTCAAACTCTAGTTGGAGGAATCAAAGTGTTTAAGATGACAGGGTGTCAAAATATTTCTTTCTTTTCAAGAAAATAAATGCAGGTCTTAGCAGATCCTCAAGCATAAGCAAGACAGAAAGAAATAACATGACAACTAAGCAAACAAATTAGGAAGGAAAAATATTGAAAAAAAAAAAGCTTTGAACCAATCTTAGAAAAAACACACTATAAAAAATACTACAACAAACTGAATTTCTCTGCAAGTGTTTTAATTTTTAACTTAATAAAACAATAAATTTTAACTTAATAAAACAAGAATTCACAGATGAGTTAAAACATTGAAGAATAGGAACAGGAGATGTGGGTTCAATTTCTGGCACTGCCAAAACAAAAACAAAACAAACGAAACCTGAGAGAATGGAGAAAAAAGGGATTATAAGCCCAAGGAAATAAGAATGGACAGAATACAGTGTCATTAGAGAACTGATGATAAACGTCAGATGCAAGAAAGATCTGAGATAATCAGAGCAAATGCAAGTGAAAAAATAAGAAATTACACAACCAAAAATTCAGGGAACTTGTGAACTGACAAATTTAGTGCAATATAGCAATGTCTCTTAGGTAGATAACACACAGAAACACAGCAATGTATGCAAATATGTATATATATTTTGAAATAAAAAATTTTCTCTGAAATTAATTGAAAGTTTAATCTGCAGATTGAAAAGTAACATATATTCCAAAGTAATTTTATTACAGTCTCTATGCTCTGACATAAACCCTTTGTTAATCTATTTTGCAGTAATGGAGGTTACTGAAAATGAGATATATTGAAGGAAAAGAAATAAAATCCAACATTGTAAACCTCCAAAATATACAAAGTATTCTTGTATATAAGGTATACAATTACAATAATAGACGACGTAGATATCTTCAATCATGAAAGAAGCCTGAAAAATACACACCTGTGCACTCTTCTTCACTAAAACCAAATCAGACTAAAAGAGACAGACATTACATACTTGAAAATAAAAGTCAGCCACTTAAGACATGACTGAAGAAGAAAGAGAGGGGAATGCATGAAATATCTTAAGTGAATAGTAAATCAATTTTAAATATGTCTATTAATTAAGAAACAATATAAATGTATAAACTTTAGCAATATAAAAATAATACCATAAGTAACAAAATCAAGAGATGGGAGAATGGAAAAGGAGGAGGCTTATGTTGATCATTCAGAGCAGAGAAACAATTGAGGTCATCTACAATTGAATTACATGGATCCTAAAATGATTTTAAGTTTTTAGTAATATTTTCTTAATTTTAGAGAGGTCTATTAAGAAATAATATTTCCTGCTCTGAATATAATACTTATTTGAAGTTTAGCAATCCATTCAAAATCATTTCAGCTTCGTTTGGCTTCTTACTTCAATACTTATTTATAAAAAGAACATATATGTTAATAATGGTAAAAAGGGACTCAGGGTGATTGTTTTTTAAAACATCTTTTTACTTTTCTGCATGACTTGAACTCATAATGAGCAAGTGTTATATTTGTAAAATCAATAAAGTAATTTTTCTTTCAAAAATGAACAGGAAAGATAAAAACAGGGAGACATTTAATTTTTTGACAAACTGATTTTGAGCTTAATAAATGCTGTGTTGTAATTTAATTATTTCTCAGACTTAAAATTTTCTCTGCACTTGGATAGATCTCATCTCCAAATTTCAGATAAGCACTTCCATTTGAAAATCCTTTGATTCTGTAAACAGAATTTAGCATGCAGAATAAGTCCTAGTATTTAAATTACTTACTTGGCTGCTAAATCAACAGCATAGATGAGATCCAAGATTGGAGCCAGAGGAAATGGATGAAGGTTTAAGACTGAGAATTACTACATTATTATAAGAATACAAAAAGAAAAAATCCTACTTTTACTTTTATAAAGCCATTGTTCATTCTGCTTCTCTAATTATATCTTCACCCATTTCATTTCAGTTGATGCCCATTTTTTTGTGGGGGCTAAGGAGGCTGATTTTTCATAAATGTTTTCTTCATACACACAGGTGTGATGCTTCCAGGTGAAAACCAATACTTAGAGAACATGAACTATAGAACCACGTGTGCTTTTTAAAAATACATTCATACAGGCTATTGAATAGCACTTCTCTCTTCAATCTTGGAATTTTCAGCACATTACATGGATTCCCTAAGGGTAAAGATCCTGGCATATTTAAGTTCATATTTTGTCTTTAAGAATCTTAAGAAAAAAAAGAATCTTATGGAAGAAATGTCTTTATAGCTATCCACTTACCATGTGACTTTGTTTCCTTGCTATGTAGATGTGGTAGATAGAATAATGCCCCATGCAAAAATGTTCACATCTGAATCCCCAGAATCTGTAAATATGAGGTGTGATCAAAAAATACCTCTGGGTGTGGTGGTACATGCCTGTAATCCCAGCACTTGGGAGTCTGAGGCAGGAAGATTGCTGTGAGTTTGAGGGCCTTGGAGGTAGTCAACCATGGACTGAATTCTTTGAAACCATGAGCCAAAGTAAGTTTCCTGTCATTTAAGTTGTGGATGTTAATTACTTTGTCCTATCAATGAAAAGTGAGTTATATAATGCAAATCATTGTATACTTATTATTTATTTGTTTTATTTATTTATTTTGGGTACTGGGAATCAAACTCAGAACCTTGTACTTGCAAGGCAGGCACAGTGCCACTAAGCTAAATCCCCAGCCCATATACTTTTTTTTTTTTGGTACTGGGAATCGAACTCAGGTCCTTGCCCTTGCAGGGCAAGCATCAGAACCACTGAGCTAAATCCCCAGCCCCCATATACTTTTTATTGTTGAAACATACTTCTGAGTCCCATACTCACTACAGCCTTTATTTATTGGGTTATACTGGATGAGAATAAAACTGAACCAGACAAACTCATTGAGGCAGTATAACACAGTGTGGTAGTATTTCTTAATCTTTATTGTTGCTGCCATAAACCCATCAGTAACAGTAGTTTTCTATACCAAGTGTTCTCATTTGGAAACTTGTGGAAAGGATGTGTCACACCATGAAGAAATGATTTTTAAAAAGCCCTTTAGGATGATTCTGTTATATACTGCCTCCTGCCAATACTGCACCACCAGATGAAATCCACTTGGTTGAAAATCACTGGTAGTTTCACCAGGGAGTCAGAAAACTAGGATTTGAGACCTGGATCCATGACTAATTTTATTTAGGCTTTCTGGGATAATTCATGACGCATGTGCAGCAGAATCACCTATTATGTATTTTTATAAATGAAAATTCTGCTACCCAGGTCAAAATGCTCTGAAGTTGTTCTTCAGGGTCTCTGTTTTTGCAATCAAAGGTGAGTATTTGGCACTATAAAGATTGAAAACAGGGCCGGAAGTTTAGCTCAGTGGTGCCAGTGTCTGCCTGGCAAGCGCAAGGTCCTAAGTTCGATCCCAGGTTCCGCCCACCCCCCTGCAAAAAAGATGGAAAACTTTATGTTGTAAATGGCTTTAGCCAAGTTGTCATATTTCTTTGGTTCCTTTACATAAATATAAGAGGTTGTGCTGGAAGGTATTTAGAGACCTTCCAGTTTCTGCTGCATGGCAAAGTGGAAAGATAGGGACTTTAGAACCAAAAAGATATAGGTTACATTATGAACTCCAGCTCTTACTATGTGGCATGGAGTGAATAACTCAACTTCTATTATTCTCAAATTCTTCATCTGTAAGTGGAAATAAAACTTTAAAAATAGCAGTGGTGTATACAGATTGCTTGATAGTTTTTAAAAATGATCTTTTAAAATTTGTCATAACAAATATTATTACCTTGCAAGTAATGGGATGACATAATATTATTAAAGTGTTGTTAGGCTTTTGTTTTTTGGTTAGGCTTTTTAAAAATTGTTTTTAAGTTTTTAATTTTATTATTTATTTTATTTATATATTAATTGGTACATTTTAGGTATACAATACATTTACATTTATCATTGGGTGTTTCTACCTGAACATGATGTATCTTAGTTCTTATTTTTTCCCCCATTACCTGTGTGCCCTTCACCCCCTCCACCCTTCCCTATTTACACAGACTTAGATTCCATTTTTTTTTTCTTTCTCATAATTTTTTTCCTTTGTAGGTGATTTGTTTCTTTTCTCTAACTGCCTGTAGAATTTTGTTCTTCTGTTGAATATCTGGGATCTTGACTATTATATATCTAGGTGTAGATTTTTTTTTTATCATGGCTGGGTGGAGTTCTATATGCCTCACTTATCTGTGTGTCCAATTCTCCACCTCTGTCTGGGAAGTTTTCTACTATTACTTCTGTGAACAGTTTTTTTTATGTCTATTGTACTTTCTGTTTTTTGCGTGGACTCCTATCAGTCTTATGTTATTCTTCTTTGCATCATCTAGCAGCTGTTGGATTGATTTCTCATGGTCCCTTACTATCTTTAAGAAATCTCTGTTTTCATGGTCCTTAACCGTGATCCTGTCTTCTATATATGATATTCTGTCTTCAGATTCTCTTAGTCTGCTGTGCATGCTTTCAATGGAGTTTTTAATCTCCTGAATATCTGTTTGAATCTGTTTCATGGATTCCATTTATTTCTTATGTTGGGCGATCATGGTTTCCATTTCTTTCTTATGCTGGGCATTCCTGGCTTCCAGCATGTTTCTGATCTCATCTATTTTCTTATCTGTTTCTGCTCTAGAACCTCTAATCATGTCTTTCACTCTACTCACCATCTTTGTATTTATCTGGGAGATTATTTCTGCTTTGAATTTTTCTAGAGCCTCATGCATCTGCTTTGTTACTTCCTGTGCCATCAGTTCAGGGTGTCCAGGTGGTTGATTATCAGACTTTTCCATCTCATTTTCCCCAGAATTTCCTTTTTGTGGCATGGAACCTTGTGTTTGTGCCTTGCTTAAATGTCTTCTCATTTTTGTTTTTGGTACTGTCCTTGGTTTAATTCCTGGGTTGATATTTCAAAATTGCTTAATGCAGGCATCTTTGTTGCTTGTGTTTAAAACCCTTGTGGAATGATTCCTTTTCAGAAGTGTCTTCCAGATATGGCTTGTGTTTAGGTTTTGAGGCTCTAATGACTCTGAGGCTATTTTATTTTCCTAATACTAGGAAGGAAAACTGATTAGATCAATCACAACATGTTAGGCCAAATGATACAATCAGCAATACCATAGCACGAAGCGCAGCTTTGAAAATGACAATTTGTGGTAGTTATTAATCTATGACATTTAACTATGTGAAGTATAATCCCCTGTGCCTCTGTAGTGTGGGACCAGGTAGCAGAAGAGCTGGAAGGCTGGGGGGGGGGGGTGGAACTGGGCCTTAAACGGAGCGCTGGATGGAGGCGGGGCTCCAAGCCACTCCTGGAACCTCACCGTGGCATGGCCAGGAACCTGGACACAGCCGAGGAGCTTCACACTGCTTGGCTGACCCGCAGAGAGGAGCACCTAGGCTTTTTTTATTCATTAAGTTTATTGGTACATTTTAGGTATACAATATGATGACATTTATCATTGGGATATATCATTTACGTGATATATCTTGGTTCTTATTTTTTTCCCCATTCCCCTGCCTTCCCTTCATCCCCTCTACCCCTCCCTTTTTACAAAGACTTTGTTTCTGTGTTTTCCTTTTCTCATATTTATTCCTTTCCCTTCTTTTCTTTCCCCTACCCCTCCCACTTACCCTCCCCTTTGGACCTTTTCTTCCTATTTAACATTATCTACTACACATTTTGATTCTTATTTACACTTTCAGTTTCTTACACCAGAGAAACTATTCAGTATTTACACATTTGTGTCCTATTTATTTCACTTGAGAGTATGGCCTCAATGTGCATCCATTTAGCTATAAATGTCTCTAGTTTCTTGTTCTTTATGGTGGAGTAGTACTACATTTTATAAAAAAAAAAACCCCAAAAAACAAAAAACACATCTTCTTTATCCAGTCTCCAACTGGTGGACAATTGGGCTGTTTCCAAGTGTAGCTATTACAAACTGTGCCTCTATGAACATGGGGGCACATATATCACTGTGGTATGATTCTTTTAATTCTTTTAGAAAGATTCATAGCAGGGGAATAGCTGGGTCAAATGGGACCTCTAATTCTAGTTCTTTGAGGTATCTCCATACTGATTTCCACAGTGCTTGCACCAGTCTACCCTCCCACCAACAGAGGAGAAGAGTTCCTTTTTCCCCACATCCCCACCAGCATTTGTTTTTGGTTGATTTCTTGATAGCAGCTACTCTTATAACTGTAACCATTGTAAAGGTTCTTGAACATTGGAATATCTATCTATTCTACACATTGGGGTAGGGCATATTAATCATAAAATCTGAATAATAAACCACACTAAACTCAATGGCTTAAATCAGTAAGCACTTGCAATTGCTCATGGAACTACGGGTCAGCGCAGCAAGTTCTGCTTCTGGCTGGCCTTATGGGTGCGTTAGCAGTAGGGCCCCTGGAAGGCTCTCATGATCTTAGCTACACTCTTTCTTGTCAATGAATGGGCTGGCTGTGAGCTGGTTGGCATGCCTCAGCTGGAACCTGTGGACTCTCCTACACCCAATCTCTCATGTTTTACTCAGCTACTCTAGGACCATTTGCGTTGTTGTTTGTGATTTTTTTTGGTACCAGAGATCAAACTCGGTACCTTGCTCTTTCGAGGCAGGCGCCAGAACCACTGAGATAAATTCCTGGGCCTAGGACCATTTGCATAGTGGCACCAGTGTACTAAGGGAGAAGAAAGGCATAGGACTCAATGTTTGGAACAGGCATGTTGTTACTACTGCCACATTCTGCTAGTCAAAGCCTTTTACAAGACAAGCACAGATTTCGAGAGTGGGAATGGAGACTCTTTCTCTTGATAAGAGAAAAAGCAAAGAAAGGACATACTCCTTTGCTTAAATTTAGAGAACTGTTTTTCAAATTCTTGCAGGCATCACAGTTTCCTAGAAAGTTTCTTAAAGCATAAGATGTTGGGTCAACCTGAATGTCTAATTTAGTAAGTCTAGGTTAAGGCCCAATAATTTGCATTTTTAACAATTTCCCAGGTCATAATAGTACTGACTTTGCATCACACTTTGAAAACCATTGGTCTACAATGGAGCCTTCTTTATGTAAGAAAAAATAAAATAGGGCCGGGGATTTAGCTCAGTGGTTTTGCCACCTGCTGCACAAGCGCAAGGACCCAAGTTTGATCCCTGGTACCAGAAACAAATAAATAAATAAAAATAAAAAATAAAATAAAATTTAATGTATATGTGTAATCTTACTTTCAAGTAAACTCTATTTCTTGCATAGTATAATATATATTGTTCATGATATATTAATTTATCTCCTAAAAATATGAAATTTTAAAAATATAAATACTTTTTAGAATACTTTGACTTTCCTGAAAAAATGTCTTTTTTGATCCTATCTTTAAACACATACTAAACTCTAATCCATCAAAAACCATTGAAAGATTTTATCTCATCTCTTCCTTTGTGTGGCCCTTCTACATTCTATTCCACTCCATATGAAATACAATTAGGTCAATGAGAACACTTTTACATTTTGTTAAAATTAACAACAAACAATCAAATAATTGAAAAGATACATTCCTATTCCACTTATTGTATAAATAAAGTGAGAGACTCAGAGGAGATGTATAACTTGCATGCAACCTCCAATTTTTATTTAATCACTTTTGTTTGATATGTTATGAACATATATGATTTAAATCAATAGTCATCTACTTTATACTTTCATCTCCAAGTAATAAAATACCTCTGGAGATCTTTTGTAAACTCCAAGTTAATTGTGATTTCCTGATTCTTAGAAAAATGCATCCAGTTTTCTATTCTTTTTTTTTTTTTTTTTTTTTGGTACCTGGGATTGAAATTGAACTCGGGTCCTTGCACAGTTTTCTATTCTTTATTAATAGGGAAGACAGAAGTAATTACTAAGTTCTTGCCTATTTTTTTAGAAGGTCTCCCTGGAAAGATAGCCATTAGTTACATTATACTGTGGAAAATGAGTCTTAGGCTAAGAAATTTACCTGTAATCACACACTGGATCCAGGACTGGTTTGTCCAGGACCAAATTTCTTTCTTGTACATCAAACAAAATAAATATCCAAGTCAATTCATGTTAATGAACCACAATTATCTCATAATTAGCTGGATTATTTTTAGAGTTGCAGTTCTTGGTGGTAATGCTTATAAACAGTAAAATATTCTTTATATTTTAAGTATTTCTCTTTTTTTTTCAAGCAAATGCTCTTTTTTTGTTAAATTCTTTTATCGGCACATTTTAGGTATACAACACAATTACATTTCTCATTGGGAATTGTACCTTTACATAATGCATCTTGGTTCTTATTATTTTAAGTATTTCAAAGATCTTACTATCAGGCTATCCTGGTAATATTGTAAATAATCTTGTTGATTACCTAGTATATGCAAAACATATACAAAAACCCCTTATTTATCATCCTATTTAATATTCATAACAATTCTAAGACATGTACTATTTTTGTCTTCACAGATTTTAAAAAAACAGGCTCACATGATTAAATAACCACTCAAGTTACACAGCTAGTAAGTAGTAAGGTTGGAGCTCAAATGAAATTCTGTTTGATTTAAAATCTTACCATCTTATCTGTGGCACTTCCTGTCTTGCTACTTGTACTTTTTAAAAATCAACTATTGCAATGTGATAGTACTACAAAAATGGCTTTGAATCAAACACTGAGCCTATTTCAGAATAAGAAATTTATGCCAGAATGTAAGGGGAAAGGTGAAAAGGAAACATCTGGTTAACTCAAATTTTAACAGAAAAGTAACTATGAGACTGACGTGTTTAGCTAACACGTGTGACCAAGTGTGTGGGCCACCAAAACAGTCACCTTTAGAAGACATATGCTTATCTGAAAAATGCCATCAATGTTGTAACACATTTTCAGATTAGTCATAAGTCTGATTATTCTGAATACATATATAATTGGGGTTGCCGGTTTTTTGGTTTTTTCTTTTTAGTGGAAGAAACTTACCCTTAAAGAAAACTTACCCTATGTTATCTATGTTATCTAGTTTTTAAATGAAAATCTTAGATTTGTCTTTGAACAGGTTTTTAGATATTTATATTTTCTAAATCAAATCCAATTTTCAGAGAATACATTTATTAACCTTGCTATATTGCTGCCATTCCTTGTAGCTGTGATTCAAATTGTGAACATAATTCTCCCCACCCCGTGAAGTGCTGGGGATAAACTCAGGGCCTGGCACGTGCTGGTCCAGTGCTCTACCATGAGCTACTCCTCCAGCCCCCTGAATGTAATTCCTAAAAGGGATAGCAGTTAAAATTGTTTGGAGTTATGGCAGGGTCATCAACTAAATAAATATTTGTAGTCTTCCAAGGTGTTATGGTTTCTAGCTAGCTGTCCTTCCAAAGCCTCATACACTCAGAGGTGGGACTTTTGGAAGGTAATTGAATTATGGGGGGTTATAGCTGACTTGCTATTAAGAGATGGGATATGGTCAGAAGAAGTGGGTCACTGGAAGGGGGTGACCAGAGCCTGTCTGTCTCTGTCTGTCTCTGTCTGTCTCTCTCTCTCTCTCTGCTTCCCTCCACCATGCCAGGAGCTATTCTTCCTCTGCCATCCCAGCCTCTGTTGGAGCCAGCTGACTATGCACTGAAACCTCCACAAAGTGTGAGCCAAATAAACATATCCTTTAAGTTGTGGGTGTTGGCTGTTGTGTCTCTGGGTTGAGAAAGTAACTAAGACACAGGATGAATATTCATCCCACTATATTTATTTGAAAATGAAGGCAAAAAGAAATTTTATAATGAAAGGAAAGGGGAAAGATATTTGGACTCCAATATTAGGATTTTTTTTTGGACTATTATGGGATTTATTTTAAAAACTCAATTATGGGACTTCCTTTAAGAAAAAAAGTGATAAAATTCAGTATTGTTTAGGGCTGGAATCTCAAAAACTTTTACCTGGAATCAGCTACCATTCAGAGTCATATAAATAATCAAGGAAGATGTCATTTACAAGCAGAAAAACTGTAATAGTAGCAGATATGTCAATTAAGAAAGCTTCAAACTACAGAATATTTAGTTAAATATTAAGTAAAGACAGCTTTTCATATACAACAAGAAGTCTAAGGGTATTTAGTCCCAGGCTAATAGAATGGCTCAAAAATACCATCAGGAACTTAGATTCTTCCTATCTTTCCTTACCTTCTTTTGGAGATTGACCTTCAATTTTTACAAATTGCTTCATGATTGCAAGACAGTTGCTCTGCTTCTAGACATCACATAACATTCCAGGTAGGAGGAAGGAAGTAGGTCAAAAGGGCAAGAGGTGGTAGCAGCTGTGTCTAGTCCTCTTTCATCAGAAAAACAAAAGTATTTCCAGAAGACTCAGCAAATACATATTTGCCAGAACTGTGTCTAACAGCCACTAGTAGCCGGGTGGGGAGGCGGGGTATACACACCTTGGGGGATTAAATGTTCAGTTTTTTAGTCTCTAAATCAAAGTAAGTCAAGGAGGAAGGAGGTTGAGAATTCATGTTGAGTGAGCCAAATTACAATGTCTATCTCAATAGCATCGACATTTTACTAAGCAATGTGTTTTCACACTTTGTATCATTAAATCATCACAACTGTGGAAACTGTTCTTTGTTTTAATTTTACTAACAAGGTAAGTATAATCTAGAGTGGTTAAGAAAATTGTCTAAGTGGCCAAGTTTATAAGCATTGGAACCAATTTCTATATGGCTCTAGAAATGCTGCTAACATGGGTAAAGAACTTGTAAACTAGGCATGATGGCACATCCCTGTAATCCCAGCATTGAGGGAGGCTGGGGTAGGAGAATGACAAATTGAGTCCTGCCTGGGCAATGTACAAGACCCTGTCTCAAAATAAAAAAATTAAATGGTGTGAGGATATAGTTAAGTTCAGTGCTGGCGCTCCCCTGAGTTTGATCTCCAGTACCCCTCTTCAAGTAAGAAATCACAACAGTATGCAAACAGCTTTCCCAAAGACTGAGTATTCAACTTGCTCTTAAAAGGCAGTATACAGGGGAATCTTTAAAACTCTTATTGAATTCTTATATACTCTTTTTCTTATAAGCAGTAGATTTTGTTGAGAAATTTCTCAAAGGAGAAACAAGGTCTCTTGGGATTAACCATTGTCTTCCATTAGTCACTGAAGGGCTCACATGACTCCCAATATTCACCCACTAGTGGAAGATTTATACATGATGAATTATTTAATACATACCTAGTGTATATGTTGTCCAGACTTGGTTTGCTTTTATCAATTATAATGTAGTCCTCAATGTATGCCAAAGAAACTGTTTTGCCCTCTCTTTTCCCCTATCATACATACACCAGGACCTGAATCAGGTCTATAATCATGTTAACAAAAAACAGAAAATAAAACAAATTCCCTTGTTGAAGTAGTAAATGTCCTCTTTTGAAAGTTGTACTATCATATAAGTTTTTATGGAATGAGGTACAAACTTTTGGTAGGATTTTTGCAGGGTAGAAGTTTGTTGTTGTTTTTTTTTAATCTATAGTTTTTCTTTGGACTCAAAATAGCTTTACCTCCTAGAAATTTTTCAATTTACATTTAAGTGTATGATTCTTGCAAATTCAGTGCAAGTGTGCTCACACTAGGCTCAAGTTCTCCTTATTAATGCCGAGTGAGTTGATATGGCTTAATAATCTCCAACTGTGTTATGTTCCCCTATATTTCACAAGGTTAATACACTTAATGTGTATACTTACTGGAACTGTTTTTATCACATCTTAAAAATTTTTGTTTGTTAAAAGACCTGATTTCTAAATTCACTGTTCATTTCTTTAGTCTGTTTTTCCAAGTGTCAAGGAAAATGCCTTTCTTCCATTACTTAGCATTCCCCATCCTTCCATTTTTTCCTCTCCTAATAATCAAAGTTCTAGGTTGAAGGAGTAGAAAGGTATATCAGACAAAAATAAAGTTAGTAAAATATTTGCCAAGATGTCATCAAAATCATTGAAAAGTCAATTGCAAAATGAACAAACTAAACACTTGCCAAGGTAGCAATGAACTATTTTTTCCAAAAAAAAAGTCCTTGTAATTTTGTGTCAGGAGAATGTGTTCAGAGAAAAATATTTAGTACTTTGTCCAATTAGGTCTTGAATAATATGGCCTTCTCTAATAACAAAACTTTATTGTTTATTATTATGCTTACAATTAATAACATACTACAAAATCCATCCCCTAGCTCCACTCCCAACTATTCACTACTGTGAATTATCAGTAAAATAATATGAGGAAAACTTTGGAAAGAAGTTTTCCAAGGCCTTAAAAATAGCAATTTACATAGGAACAATTATTTTTCCTAATTATGTATAATTCTTATTCATTAAAGTATATCTCTAAGGATTTCTAGGAAAGATTTATTAAATTGGTGTTACTGTTAATCAATAAATTAGTTGATTAATTTACATCTCTGAATAATTTCAACTCATCTCCTGTTCCCCTCCTGCACTCTTGCCTTTATACTCAATTCTAGGAAAAGAAGTCTAGCACTACCTTCAAAGCAAAGAATTGGGAAAAGTGAAAAGTAATTGGTTGTGGAGTCTTCAAGGCTTAGGACCTGAAGGAACCACAAAAGGTTAAAACCATATTCTTCCTTCCCTTTGCTGAAAGTCTTGGCCAAATTCTTTCCTTTCCGTCTATTAAAAGTGGTTGTTTATTAGAACCAGTGAAGGGCTGCTGATTCTTTTACCTTCCTGGTGGACCAGAGGCTCTCTGAGGAGTGGCATAAAATCTTTAGTGCTTTCCCAAGGCCTAGAATAGGCTGCACAACTGATATACACAAAATTTAAATGATTAATAAATAGCTGACATAAAAAGGGAGAGATGCCTCATTAGACATAAATGCCCTGCTTTTTTCTCTCTGCTTCTTGCTTTCTCTCAGCTGTTATAAGGTATCAGTGATAAAAAAAAAAATAGAAGCCAGTTACATAGTGTCAAGAGAAATGGTGCTCCTTAAACTCTTATAAAAATAAATAAATATCTAAATGGAAGGAAGTGGGAGGGGTAGGGGAAAGGAAAGAAGGGAATGGAATTAATATGAGAAAATGGAAAAATAGGAACAAAATCTTTGTAAATAGGGAGGAATGAAGGGGTTGAAGGGCTGGGCAAGGGTGAAAAATGAGAACCAAGAGAGACTATGTAAAGGTGCAAATTTCCAATGATGAATGTCATTATATGTATACCTAAAATGTACCATTGATTAGAATGAATAATTGATAATGCAAAATAGGAAGAAAAGGTCCAAAGGGGTAGGGGTAGTGGGAGGGGCAGGGGAAAGGAAAGAAGGGAAAGGAGAAATGATGAGAAAGGGAAAAAATGGAAATAAAGTCTTTGTAAATAGGGAAGGGTGGAGGGGGTGAAGGGAGGGCTAGGAATGGGGACAAAATAAGAACCAAGATGCATCATGTAAAGGTACAAGTTCCCAATGAGAAATGTAATTGTGTTGTAAACCTAAAATGTACCAATAAAAGAATTTAAGAAAAAAAATATCTAAACGGTTCTGGAGAAATTGCTCGGGATGTTTGGAAGGTGCTGTGTAGCCACACCAAGGCGTACAACAACATTTAAGTTGGAAAGTTGAGTGTAAAATAACTGGCTGTCCACGTAGGGGAATAAAGTCTCCTGTAGGGGTTCGCTGTAAATGACAAACCGGTGTCTCGGAACTGGGTTCTTAGGACCATTAACAAGACTGAAGCGGGTGGTGGGTGAGGGCGTGGCTAGAATGTTTTCTAGGAGTGAGGAAGTGGGGAAGCAGCAAAGCAAAGGTCCAAGACGCCTCATAAAGGAGGCGAGGCAAGAGACCTTTTAAATGTTTTCTGCCTTCCGGTGGCAGACAGGCTAGTCTGGGCGAGATTCAGAGCGGAGGGATTCCGGGAGCTGGTGCCAGGAGCGGCGCGGGACGGGGGCGCACAGCGAAAGCAGTCTGGCAAGTAGCGTCTTCCGGGCGTACCTGGAGGGGCGGTGCGGGGCTCTGAAGCCAGTCCGGCCGTCGGTCGGAGAGGAGGAGATAGCTCTCGTCTGGTCTGACCGTATCGCGTTGGAGGAGGCACCTCGCTCCCGAATCCTGCCAGCCCTGTTGGGCAGGGCTGACTTTCAGTCTGGGTGCAGGCTTCCTAGCCGCAGGCTGCGTGCGGTCAGGGTCCAGGGCACCGTCCTGCAGTTTCCGCCCGAGCTGTTTTAGCCCCCTCCGACCGTCCTGGTGCCCTTCCAGCAGGGTCCGGGCCCTCCGCCGAGCGCCGCGCGCGCAGGCAAGCGCTGCCTGAGCCGCCCGGGCGCGCAGAGTTGGAGGTGCGCATTAGGGACGATTGCAAACTCCTGGCCAGTGACCGTCCCGCTCACCCTTCTCTCACACGCACCCCGCTTTCCTCGTCCCGCCGACCCCACTCTTCAATTTTAGATTCTTCTTTTTTAAGAGTTTGGATAAATCTGCTGTCCGTAATCTGTTCCGTTGGAAATGATCCGATGGTTTTTCTACTTATTTGGAAGCTGACTGCAGAGAATGCCAGTGGGGGGTGGGGGAAGAGGGAGGAGTGTGTGTGTGTAAGGGGGGAGGGGGCTTCCCTCTCCTGGAGGACAGACCCAATGATACATACTGTCATTAACTGTTTTGACCCACCCAGACCCCACCCTTTGGTTGCATCCATCACAGTCATTACAAAGGGGCAGCGCTGTCACACTGCGTGCCCTGTTCCGGGGCTCCCGGGCTGGCTTAATGAGGTGCACCCAGCCGGGGCTATTGTGCGGCGCGAAGGAGGCAGGGACGAGACTGCCGCGGTCGCAGCAGCGATTCGCACAGTCCGGGCTGCTGCAGCCCCGCAGCAGCCGCTAAGCCCAAACCTCCAGTGGATGGGTGCCTCTGCAAGTGTCTTCCTGGAGGAGCCCACGGGCAGAGGAAGACTGTGGCAGGGCTGTGAACTTAGATGGGCTTTCTTCTCCGGCAGCTGAGCTGGCTGGAGGCAGTGCAGTCACTCCGGTAAAACGCGGGGGTGCTGGGGGCGGGGGCGGCAGTGGTGCTTTAAAGCCCTTCCACGGTCAGAAGGCGGCTTGGATCAATTTCCCCTCCAACCACTCAACTCTCGCTTTTACCTTTTGTTTTGTTCGCTTGGCTTTTTCCTCCCCCTCCCCCTCCCTGGTTTGGTGTGAACCTTGCCGCTCGCTTTGGGGTTTGTGCATTTAAATGTAATTCTGATTGGTGAATGTTCTCTCCTTTTTGTTGTGATTACTAGAGACACTTTAGTCCTGCCTTCCCAGTTCTGCGCCCTGCACAAGCAGTTTTGAAAAATTAAGTGTAAAAAGCATGACAAAGCAATATGAGGTTGCAGTGGTAAGTGAACTTTTAAACCACAAATTACCATTTCTTCTCATATGCTCGGTCTGTGGGTGGGTTAAGGGGATTCTTCACACTAAAAGGTTGGAGGCTGGGCGGAGGGGACGATTACACGAACAGTTCTTCTGATTTTGTTTTTCTCTCTACTGTCGTGCTTAGGCAAGTTCTGTGCTTATCTATGTGATATTATTGGGATGGTAATGGGCTTGATGCATTTAAAGTGGGTGAGACCTGGCAGTTCGCAGGAGAGAGGTGTAGGGGAGGGAGTCCAGATAACTAGGTTATTGTCTGGTTTCCAAAGAACAGTGCAGCTCGGACTTCTGAACTTGGAACAGTAGCTGGGTCGTTCCTGAGCAAAGGAACAATGGGGTCACCCTCAGCCAGTACAGCCATTTCTGTGCCCTCACCTGCACTGTTAACCTGCCACCTTCTGCTTCATACTTCAAGTAGCAACTTCAGAAGCCTTTCATTCTTACACAAATGTTAAATGCTGATTTATGACCAAATAATACATTTGGAAGATTATAGTCCTAAAGGGTTTGAAGAATTGCATATTATCCTCATTACCACTATTTTCTCTCCTCCATCCTTTTTTAAAGTGTATAGATTCGTTTAAGAGTCTTCCTTCAGCAGCCTTTTGAACTTCCTTTTATTTGTTTTGCTTAAAAATTTATTTTTTATTTTTTATTTTTTATTTTTTTGGTACCGGGGATCAAACTTCCATCCTTTTATTTGTTTTAAAATAGGAGATATATTTCTGGGAAGGATTACTGAGTTTTGCTCCTTTACCCCATTCATTTCCTAAAGACAGCTATCCAGTATAGTATTTCTTGCAAAGTTACGGGATTCAAAGTTTAGTGAAAGACTTAACTTTTGCTCTGGACTTTCCTGAATTGTTTGGCTAAATTTATACTTTTAAAAAAACCCAAAAAACTAGTGGTATTCAGTAGTCCTAAAACTTTTTTTCTTTTTGTGACTCTGGTTGCTTTTTAACTCATCCAGAGCTGTTGCTATGGAGATGACTGAGATGCCCTATATTGTTATGGACCTGCACATTCTTTGATGAAAAGAGCACATCTAAGTTTTCAAATTTGAATGATGGGAAGGAAACAGAAATGCCCCCTGAAAGGAGTTTGTTCTTGTTTTGTTGAGCCCATTCTTACAATGTCTATGCATGTAGATATGACTGCATGTGCCTACATTTCTAAAGACCTATTCTGGAATATTTTTGAGCAATTATAAACTTCCTATGGTCAGAGGAAACACAAAAAAATTAGACTGTACAGTATTGCAATAAAGATTAATGTATTTTATTTGGCATCTATTTTAATATCTGATTTTAGTTGACTTTTTGTCTATTTTACATGAAGTTATTGCCACTCAAGAAATATCATAGCAACTAATCACAGGAAAGTGATACCTTAAAAAGTCAGCTTCCCAAGTCATCGGTATTGCTCTTAGTCTAGCTATTTGCAGTTATCATCCTTAACAATGTTTTCAGTTTCAGAGCTTCAAAAACAAATGAACAACTAAATTATTAATCTGTTGGTACAAAAGGAATCAGTTCAGCAAAATTTGTGGAAAAAAAAATCTCAGAAAATTTTGGATTAGAATATAATATTGTATATATTTTTAGTAGTAAGTTTCACTAGGGTGGTTTTCTTAGGTGCTGATATTAGATCACAGATAGTCAACAATGATCTTAATTGTATAATTCACTTTGGACCGTACTACCAAACAATCATAGCTATTCAATTTTATAATTAATCTTGAACTACATTAGCACTATCTGGAGGCTTTAAATAAAAATCTTAAACTATGTTTATATGCATAGCATTAAAGGAAGAACTTATTTATACTGCCGGTATAGATAATTAAAAGTAAATACATGCTTTATATATGTAAAATTAGATTACTTCAACATTTTGAGAAAAATCTTTACTCAGAGTTAAGTCATACTCAATATCAAATAAGCACTCAACTTTACTATAGTTTCCACCTACACATTATAAATACTGTTTCAATTGAAGGCACTCATAAAAAGTTGTTATTTAAAATAAGTTGGGTAATTGAAAATTATCTCCTAAATAATAATAATGTATGTAGTTTAATTTCTTTTATATTCCTGATGCTTTCCCTTACTAATATTATAATTATTTGCCAATTTTCAGGTTACTAAATCTATTCTTTTCTGGAAAATATAAATATTTTGAATTTATCTTTTCATGCAGAAAATATATCTATTTGTGTCTTATTGGCACATTAGAAATACTGTGACCATGTCCTGACGTGTTCACTGACTCTCAGCCCATTAGAATAAACATTACAAATAGCAGCAAGATTGTAATGTTCATAAGAACAAAATTCTAAGTGTTCAACAAGATTCTAAGTTTTCGATAAAGTGGTATTCTCACAGAAATATTTATTGCTTCCTATAATACTGACTTGCTTTTAGTGAATAGACAGTCGTACATAAAGGAGAAAAGTAGGTGAGATGTCCTTATTAGGGCTGGGGTGCAGTCACAGTATCTAATATTACACTGTAGGCTTGACCACATCTAGGGCATAAGATGTACCCAACAGCAAAGAAGCAAAAAGGAATGGCTGCAGTAATACTGTGATTTAAAAAATGTAAAAATAACCTTCATTTATTACTTTAATTAAAGTAACTTTCATTTATTACTCATTATTAAATAACTTTCATTTATTACTTTAGTGTTAAATTTCATGTGTATACATCATCTAAAATAGCTAAGAAGTTAACTTTAGTAGATAACATTTGTTGTCTACCTGACAAGCTCTAGTCATGTAGGTAGTGCTGTATTTATGTTATCCCAGTTAATCTTCAAAACACTGTAGGCAGCAGGTTTATTTTGCCTACAAACTAAGTAGCTAAGGTTGCATAGCTCATAAACCATTAAGAGAGGATTTGAGTCAAAGTCTGACTACAAAGTTGGATCTTAAACACATTGAGAATCAAATAATAGAAAAATGAGAATTTACTAGATTTTTTAAAACTTCCCACATAAAACCCACATAATTTCCACAAATTCTAATTACTTATTAATGATACAACATTCTTAAAAGGAAAAAAACCTCACTGAAATATTCCTAACTACAGCCTCAAATTGAGTTTGGGTTCTTTACCTAGGTTGGCTGATGGTTTTTCTTTTAGGACATTTACTTATGGAGAAGTGTGTTTCTTTATTACCCCTGGAAAAAAGAAAAAAAAAAAGGAGTGCAAGATTAACTCAATTGTAATGATAAAAGTATTTCTAAATACCAAGAATGCCTACTTAATAAAAGGAAATCTAAAATTTAAAGACAAACTCAGGTTTCCTTAAAATTGACTTAAACTCAAATAAGCAAATTGATTTTATTTTACCAGTTTAATGGGATTTAATTTTCATTTTAAAAACTTCAAAATGTTGATTATGCTAAAATTTCCTAATAATTGTATGATTATATAAGTAGTAATCATTTCATATTTTTGCCATAATACTTATTTTCTAAGTTAGAGTTTACTTTGATATAACCAATTAGCCTCTACTCTGATCATTCAGTGATTAAGGGGTCTCTCCATTTTTTAAACGCCCTCATTTGGTAAACTAAAAGAAACATAAAGATAAAAAGTGATTGAGAAAAAGTTTCAATGCAGCCCCGTTATATAATTCCTTTTTAAACATTAAAAATGATAGACTTTAAATACTAGACTGTTCCTTTACAATGCTCTACTGCTTTTTTTTTTTTTTTTCTTTAGTAAAACCTAACCTGACCTGACAGATTGGGATAATCTGTACTTGCTCCCGTTTGTTTTATTTATTAGTTTAGATTCAAAAAAGTGGAGATGTTAAGATTTTATCAAGATAGTTCAGTCAAGTTCCCTCAAGTACCAAAGAAAAAAAATGTTTAAGGGCATCATTTACATTCCAGAGAAAACTGCTCAATATTTCACTGTGACCTGAGGAAAAATGAAAGCACTCAGAATAACTCTACCTGCACTTTATGCAATAAATGGTCTCCTAAATTATTTTGTGTAAATTTTTAAAATTTGAGTTACTTTTTTAAAAAAATGCAGAAAGCTTATGTATTAAAGGAGCATTTGAATTAATAATCTTATATGAAGAATTTTTTTAAATTGGTTCATCCATTTTGTTTTAGATTTTTATAAAATGAAATCACCCAGAGCTACCGTATTAAAGCCACATTACTGTGAGAGTGCTAATAGATTCTTTTATAATAAAATATTTTATTTCAATAATTTAAAATGTACGTTTACATTATTGTTTACCCATCACTATCATTCATTGCCAGAACTTTTTTATCTTCCCAGCACAAAGTGTTAAAATGTCTAAGGTAAAGACTCAAATCTACCCATGCTCATCTATATGCTGAGACCCCCACCAGGCAAGGTGGGGCCTCTTTCATGACATTCAAATGTGCTCAAAATTCCCGTCCCCTTTAACTAGAAAGACAGTTCGGACAAGAAAGGAAAACTTCCTTCAAGGTCAAAAAATATTGCTAATTTGAAATGAAGATATATTAAAGATTGTAAACACCGATAATTCCATTGTAAATATTTATAGGGTACAAATTGGGGAGTCCAGTAAAGAAAAGCAGGGGTTTTTCCCCTAAAATCTCTGATTGTGCATAGTTTTAGTACTAATGTTTCAGTAATTGACCTTATTTACTGTATGCTTGATATAATTACATTTATAGCCAATGATGAAAATAGAAAAAATTTTTTGGAGATTTTGGTAACATCTTGGAGCTATTTGTATGCTACAGATATAATAGATTCTTTTAATGTCAGGTAATTTGGAACTTTTATAAGCCATGATATAAAGGGGAATATAGTGAAGCTTGCGTGTTAAGTCCCACAGTGACTCACATACAACTCAATTTCACTTTGACCTTGGAACCCATTCCTTGAAAGACACCAAAAGTTTCACTTCCAAGAGAATAATTTTAAGCCAGGCATGGTGGCACATGCCTGTAATCTCAGCACTCAGGAGGCTGAGGCATTGTGGTAGCTGAAGACCAGCCTCTACTACACAGTGAGAACCTGTCTCAACCATCTCTCCCAAAAAGAAAGAGACTAATTTTAGTTGCTGGCTCATTATAAATAAAATTCAGGCTCAATTTTTGATCATAGTTGATGGAATGTTTATATAATTTTCTGTTTTATCTTTATTTGGATATTTATGCTATATGACTATGTACTAAAATCAAATGACTATCCAGATAATTTTTCTAATTCAAATTTATTAAAAAATGCACAAATTTGTCTATATAGATAATAAATACATATTTATTATTGATATACCAATTACACCAATATGAAACAAAGGAGGAAGGTTATTAAAGCAGTTTTTCTTAAACTTTTAAGAATATGTCGGGTGTGGTGGTGTATGCCTGTATTCCTAGCACTTGGGAGGCTGAGGCAGGAGGATCACCAAGAGTTCAAGGCCAGCCTGAACTACATAGTGAGACCCTGTCTCAAAAAACAAAACAAAAATTTATGGAATAATTAATGCACAAAATTGAACTGTAGCTAGTAAGAATTTTAACTACATTTATTATTATTTAAAAATACAGGTATGTTTTAAGATAGGTCAGTGCAGTCTATTTTCTACTTTCCCATTATTTTCTTATAACTTCATACAAAATTATCATATCACTTGAAAAATTAATAGGAAAAATATGGACTATGTTTAAAGTAGGGGAAAAAATCCCCACAAAAATGACCTTAAGAAAGTCCTACTTAGGTTCTGAAATCCTTCAAGCTATGTACCTCAATTTTCCCTATAAATGCTTTTAAATATGTAATCATTTTGTGTTCAGAGTAAAGTTATATGTTATGGACTTTCAAAATATAGGGCCAGGGATTTAGCTCAGAGGTTCTGGTGCCTGCCTCGCAAGCTCAGTGACCTGAGTTTGATCCCTCCTGGTACCCCCCCCAAATATATATATAATATAAATAATATAAATATATATAAAATATAAATATATAAATATAAATATATTTTATAATATAAATAATATAAATATATATATAATTACCACTATTTTTTGTTAACTATAACGAGAGCTAAGAAACCCAGACTTGAATTTCTAATGTTTCAGGGCTTAATCTATCACCATTGCAACTGATAGTATAGCAGAGATAGTATTGAATGTATGTTTGATTTTTACCATGGATACCATAACATTTTGATGTGCCTTGGAATATAAATGACTGATATACTTCACTCTGCAAACATTATTGTGTACTTCTCAGGTTAGGTACAGTGGTATAAACCTGGGAATGCTCTGCTGGAAAAGAAACGGTCTGTGTATGAGATAGACGTGTATATGCAGTAAGGCCATTGGTATCAGAAGTATGCACAAAGTGCTGTAATGAACACAAAGTGAGCTATCACCAGTATGCCTGCAGTTGGCATTAGTATGGTATGACATTTGGGAAGGCCTCTTAGTGGAGGCGAGGTTTTGTTTGCATGCTGACTTTTTGTCGTTGTTGTTGCTTGTTTGTTTTCCACTTTGAAAAATATAGTAGTGGATCTTCAAACAACATACAGAAAAAAATATGAAGTATATGTTTACCTCATCTTTACATATTGGTATGTACTTATGATGAGAGGGAACAAGATTTCCACATAGGATGCTAAGTTTTCAAAGATTCATTAATGGAATTTTTCAGATATACTGCTTTTAACAAATGTGCACAGCTGGGAAAGCCTTTAATGTATTGATCATTTTAGTGTTTTGTTGCTTGTAACATAATGGATAAAAGGAAAGGCTCCATTTTAATTCTTCTATGCTCAAAAAAATACCTTGCAAACTGTGCAAGGCACACAAAAGAAAAGGTAATTAAATAACGTAAATGGCTGAGAAAGATTGCCTGTGAACCTAGCTAAAATGAGGAAGGGGTTGTAATAAAGAAGTTGAGAAGTAATGATATGAAAATATTTTAAAATAGGAAAGAGTTCTGCTTACAACAGAGTATCAGCTTAAGCTATCTAACTTTCCTCTGTATTGCTTTCACGTTTGCAAAGGAGAAAGGATGTACTGTTGATCTGAATTCCTTATTTATCATTAATTTTCAACATTGATCAAACTAAAACCACCACGTTTTTCTTCTTAAGCTCCCAAATGTACATAGTTTCACTTTGAAAACCCTTCACTTCAAAGTGATCAGAACTTTGTGTGAACTGCATTATGCGTTTCACTCTCTGATAGCTTGGCAATACAGTTTAGCTGGTTCCCACTGGGATTCTCTCCTGGCAACAATTTTTCATTTCCCTGTGCTCATTTTTAGGAAAATCCTCTCAGTATTGTTCTATGTATTATTTTATAGGAAGGAAATATGTAAAATACTCTTGAACTCATTTTACTTGTGAGTTTGAATAGCATTCAGATTAGAATGATTTCCCCAGAATTTTGTAGGCTTGCCCAATCCAGCTGTATATTTTATATGCTAATGTAAATTCTATTTTTGTTCCCCTTGGGGGTTTAAGTGATTATAATTGTTGCTCTTCAAAAGCCAAACAGATGATGATTGCTGCTTCAGGAGTATACCAAAAGAAACTGGCTTTCATTAAACCTGCTCATCCACTTCATAATTATCTCCATTTTATCTAGCTAAGAAGCAGGAAAAAATGGCAAAGTACAGTTCATTGAAGCCAGTTCAGTTATTTAAACATAGCTTTATTGGACTAGCAGGAGGTGTTAAAGTAGGGGGAATGTTTTCAGTCTAACTTTGATATGTAGCCAGTGGCCCAACTCAAGAGTTAGTTGAGCATCAAATGTCAGGCCACAGGGAATAGAGAAGAGAGCTATTTTGTGCTATTCTGAGAGGAAGTCCTCTAGTGGATTCAATAAATAGTAATGCAGTGACAACTATTCTGAAATATTCTTTTTGCTTGTTCTTCTTCATATAAGTTCAAAATTGAGTTATCTATTTACTATCCACTAAGAAAGACTCAGAAATGCACTCTAAATGAAAAGGAAATTACCTATAGAATATGTAAAAAGGGATATTGATAAATTCTAAAAGGATGCCAAATCCTGAGCCTAACATCAGGAGTCCTTCAAGGGATCCCTATGATCATATGAGCCTTGCGATCTCACTATGTGTCAGAAAGCGGGTTATCAGGGTAGTTGGTTTTCAAGAGGGAGAGAATCTCCCCTATTTGAGTAACATAGTGGGTATTAAGTTATCTGTTCCCCAGTCCTAGGATGGGTTGCACTGGAATATGTTTCTGACCACATATATTGCTGGCTATCCTCTCACCCAGGGTAACAGAAAAGTGTCAGTCAACAGCTGTTCAAGCTTCCAGCTGTGAGAAAATAATTCTCTGCTAGTTAAATAAAAACTCTGAAAGGGCTCTCTCCTCCCTAAAGTTTCAAAGAACCGTGTTTTAGAAACCAACTGTATAAAGCTAGGCTTAGATAAAACATTATATTCACAAACAAATAGAAAAAAAAGGTTTCATTTTTACTGTAGATTTTTATTTTCATGTTTCATGGTAGTCTGGCAAGTTTCAGACAACTTCACTTGAGTTTTAACATAGGGTTATCTTATGAATGGATTTAAAAACTTTTGGAGAAACGTATTGAAAAAAGGCTTATGCAACTAAAAAGTTGTATACACTAAAACAAAAAAATCCTTTCAATTCTTATGCTACCAAAATAAAAATATTTCCACTGTTCATAGGTGAACTTTTAGTTTAGCTTTACGATGGCTCCATGATGAAAAGCAAATGCTATCATTCATTTTGTATACAGAAATATATAAATTAAAAAGCAGTTTGAAAACTAGAATCTAGGCGTATTATCAACCTCTTTCATCAATATCTTGACCTACCAACAGCTTGCTAATACATGATGTTGAATTATATCTAGTCTGCAGTCATTTCTAAACCTGGAAGGTAAAATGTCCCCAGGGAATAATTACTTTCCCCCTGAGGTAATCTTTACAATTTGCACTCTTTTAGGTAATCTATGTGTTTGCATTCTTAAATCCAGGAGGAGGGTGTGACCTAGTCTCTAGAAACTCTAAATTAAAAATTAAAAGTTCTGTCTGGTGGTATGCATCAGAATTCCTTTGTACAGTTGTTCCAGAGTGTACATCACTCTGATTTCCCACTGACAGATCCTATAAAAGCCAGAAGTCTGAGAATATACCAGCTACACCTAGACCTGCTGAAAATTATTTGATTCATTTTCTTACTTCCTGATCACCTTTTCTTTATACGTCTAGAACCTTTCTTTTATTCACCTGAACCTGCACCACCCCCCTTACTGACATTACCAAAACCTAAGGTCTACTAGGAGACACTTCTTTCCCAGAAAGACAGGTTGTTAATTTAATAAATACATTTCTACTAATGGAAAATATTAAGAAGAATCTGCTTATAGTTAATTATAAGTGCCTAGGGAAAATATCCATAACTTGTAGGGTGGTCATTTCAGGCCAATATATATATTTCTGGTAGTTGCTTTTCTTTTTTTTCTTTTTTTGGTACCAGGGATCAAACCCCAGTCCTTGCGCTTGCACAGCAGGTGGTAAAACCACTGAGCTAAATCCCCGGCCCTTTGGCAGTTGCTTTTCTCAACTGGGTGGTACCCCTGATCTCTATCATTGAGAAGACTCCTTAGTTATCTTGAAGTAGGACAATTCAAAATTAACTCAAAAAAATAGAACTCAGAAAAAAAATTGATTTGATAGCATTGGCTTATCTGCCATGTTATTAAATAGAAGTAAAAGACACAAATGTAGCAAACACTAAAATACATCTTTGCCAGTAGAATGACTGTAATTTCCCAGGGTTATCTCACATATTCATTCTTTCATTTTACTAACAAGAAATGGTGGAAAATCATGCTTATTCTATGACCTCACAGACCTAGAAATGTAAATAAAATCTTAAGATGGTCCAGTTAAAATTCAACCTCACACAAAGTATAAATTTTTACAAATTTTTAAAGTACAAATTTGGGAATTACTCAAATTAATATGCTCAACAGACTGCAAAGCCAAAATAGTTCAAGCCAATTTAACTCCACATTAACTGAGCAACTGAAAAAACCTGTACTGTTATTGAAAAATCCTTACTGTTTTTTGCTCTAAAACAGTGTTTCTTCAGAATCATCTATGGAGCTTTTTATAAAAACATGTGCTTAGATTTCACCTCAGAATTAATGAGTGGAGTCTCCCAGGGGAGAGACCAGGCACCTGTACTTAAAAAGAAAAAAAACTTTCACAGGTAGGTAGAGGCATTAACACACGGCCAATGTGTGAGAACCACTGAACTTTACCCAGTTCTGTCATTCATCGAAGATTTACTCTGTGGCTGGCATTCTCCTAAGCACTTAAAAAAATATATATATTTGCTTAATGCTCATAGTATCACTAAAAGGTAGTTATTTTTCTTAATACTTATTTACCAGTGAGAAAGCTGAGGCTTAGAAAGTTTGCACAAATGCCTGAAGTCATTTTCCAAAGACATGGGAGAGGCAGAACCAGAATTCAGGACTGTTGCAATACTTTTAACTGTGACAACCCTGAACTTGAGAAACCTTTTTAATGTACAAATTGAAAATGTATAGCTGTATTTTATAGCTGTAATTTCCTACCTAGAAGCTTCAATTTCGCTCCTTTGATTACCCTAAGAATATCCAGCGCGTGCAGGAATTGTTTCATTTTATAGCCTTAAAAGAGAGCCAATGTATTCATGCGAAAGGAGACATGGTCTAATAGGTAAAAGATACTTTAATATTATAAGCAAAATATTTTCCTTTCTTTGTGTAAAGGTCACTTTCTACCTCAGTTCTTAATTCACAAACTCAAGAATCAACAGCAACTTTATTGCAAAAATTATTCAGATTTGAAACTGTTGAAAGTGCATGATTTTCTTTTCAGGTCAGTTTCTTATAAAAATATTAACAATTGTCTTAAATCATTGCTGATAAATGCAGTTTCCAGAGTGGATTATACAATTTCAGAATTTGTTCTTTCTGATTTAGAGCTGACACCAATATTTAGAATAGTGATGACTCACGTCTAGAACTGGAATTTGTTTTTCATGGATTTATACATTTTTCCCCTTGAATTGCACCAAAAATGGTTTTTTAATTGGCTTTAACTCATGCCCAATAAATTGGAAGGAAATTGATGACTGCAGTCAGGTTTGGTTTAAAATTATTCAAGACTGCACCATGAGTCAAATGAATGCGTAAGTGAAGGCAGCAACATTTTATGTTCTCTGTTCATGACAAATAAGGTTCTTTTCAAAATGTTCATAATTTATATCTTAAAAATAACATACGTGTTCTTCATAAAGCTTAAAAGTAGTAACGGCATGTAAAAACATGCCATATTTTTAAAGTTTCTCTTAACTTGCTATTGTTTCTTAGTACCTTCTTTTCCCGTGCTACAATACCACAAATTTAATCATATTATTTCTTTATGATAAATAATTCCTGTATATAGCTCTTGTTAAACCCCTGGTTGTGAGATTAACAATATTTCTAAAAAGTAAAATAAAGTAAGTGAGAATGTTCAGAGACTGTACTATCCTATGGAGTTGAGTGAGCCAGTATCCCGTTCTCTGAAGAGGGACTTTAAAGACAAAAGTTAAGCAATATAAAAATTGAATCAAGTCATGTGTCTGTTTAGAGCAGTGATATAGCAATTCACTAAATGGTACCTGTCAGGAAGCCAGCTTTTGTTCAATCTCATTGTAATTATTTACTATATTATGATTTCATTTTTATATGCCATAGAAATATAAGCAAATCACGTAAGGACTGCTTGTTGGGAAGGAAGGTTCATTTTATGAGCTTCTTAAGCAACCCTGTGAAAGAATAACAGGAAAAGAAATGATTAATTAAATGAAAAAAAGAACATCCTTTAGTCATAATGTAGATAGGCAGTAAATGAAGAAAATGGTTGATATTCTTGTATACCATAAATGTTAGGCAATTGTAATTGGACAGGATAATTATATCTGATGTTGTAGTCTAAGAAACAGGTAGAGCAATTTCTGAGATTTTTATCATAGTGCTTTCCCATGATTATTTTTCATATGTATTAAATCTCAAGGTTCATTTTTGAAAGTAAATATTATTTTGTTTATAAACTATGAAGCTGCAGGGTAGTTTGTGTGGCCTCTCTCTGAATCTAAGTAATCTTTTAGGAGGTCACTGGTCCTTAGCACCCAGGATCTAGCAATTGCTCCTACCTGGTGGCTGTAAGGGCCTGAAGCTTGAGCAGCAGATGTTTTTCTTGTCAAAACACAAAACAGTTTTTCAGATTTATATGAAAAAGAGTGCATGTTAAGAATTTTTATAGACTCAATCATGCAGAAAATGTGGAGAAAAAATGTAAATCTAACACCTATTACCTAAAAATAGTCACTGTTTAATGTTCTAGTGAACATCCTTTTTATGAAGTTTAATAATCAATAATATTTCATGAAAATTTTTAAATTTTTAGTGGATATTTATACAATAAATATATACTATTCTTTTTCTTTCTTTGTTTCTATTTTGGTACTGGGGATCAAACTCAGGACCTTGTGCTTGCAAGGCAGGCAGCAGAACCACTGAGCTAAATCCCCGGCCCTGCACTATTCTTTTTAATGGCATTATAACTGTTTATCCTATGGTTATGGAGCAGACCTCTTAAAATATATAAAAACGAATTAAATTTTCTCAAACCCCCAAACAGTATTACCTGGATGTTACAACATCTTAGGAATCTTATATTTCTAAAAATCCTAGTGCATTTGATCTGAATCACATTAAAGAAGCAGCTGTCAGTCTTATATCTCTTTCACTTGTCAGTGTTAGCATGGCAAAACACAAGAATATGGATTATTTCTGACAAAAAGTTGTATCTGTTCACATTAATTGTAATACCTATTTTCCTTATGTTTTTCTCTTTCAAGTGTCATGACATCTGTAATTTCTGCTGTTTATCTTTAAAGTTATTGATACATATAAAGAAATACTTAGCAGTATCTAATAAACAGTAGTTAAGGACTTAGGCCCTAGAAACAGACTACTTAGAGTCAAATCCCAGATGTTAATTTCTAGCTCTGTGATTGTGAACAAATTACTTAACTTCCTCAGTTTCTTCATCTGTAAAATGATGAGTGTTGTTAAAATCGAATGCATATTATCACTATTACTATGAATCCAGTGTTCTCCTGGGAATTATGAGACTTAGAGTGACTTGCTGAAGGGAATCAGCTAAGTAGTAGGAGAAATCATTATTGTCTAAGCCTAGGAATCTGCTTAATGCCATCATTTGTCCTTTCACAGCAGTGTTTTTAAAGTTCTCCTTAGGCACAAAGTTGGCTTAGAGGCATCCAGAACTAAGCCTGGCACAAGCCTGATGGAGTCTGGTCCCCCATTTCTCTCCTTCTCAACCCTCTTGGGCTTGTTGGTGCAAGGGTACTATTTGTTCAGAATTTTCTTTCTCAGTTTCTGGTAAATATATTTTCACCATCAAAACACTTTCATTATTATTAGTGTCTTGAACCTCCCTCTATACCTGTCAGTCTTTCCCTGATCTCAGTTATTCTCAGCCCCTGCTACCTCATTCCAAGGGCTCTTGCATTTTAAAGTCTAAAACTGCACATCCAATCTACAGCCTGTAGGCTATTTACTTCCTTTTTTAATGTTATAATAAACATTAAGAAATTAAAAAGTTTTGCTACATATATATATAAACTATATTATATATTTTATATTTGACCCAAGACAATTTCTATTCCTATACTTCTGAGTCTCTTCCTGCATGGCACTTCAGGAAGTCAGAGTTCTCAATGGGTATAACATAGCTGGTAGTTTCATGTCTGTACTTCTCTCTGCTGACTTTCAAAACCAGCATGATATAACTCAGCCATACTCAACCAACCTCCTCCACAGCAGTTACCCTGGTCTTTTCCACCAAAGTCCTGCAATTTTTAGCTCTAACCTGCCCTTCTTTCCTTCTGAACATATTTCCTCCTCTCCCGTGGATGAGATTTGTATAAATATTCTTTAAATTGAGGACTGAACACTGTAATATACATTAATAATTTTTTTAATAGAGACTTTAAAGAAAGCTCAAATTTTCATGTATCCTAATATGAAGACATGCCTCTTTTAGTATTTATTTTACTTCTAGGATATATCAGTATTCTAGAAAACATTAGTGCTCCATGAGTTAAATAATGAGCACTGACATGAAAGAAAGACTTTTCTTTTTATTGTCTACACAAGGAATCTAGAAATATCAGCAAGAGAAAAAAATTTCACAGTAAATTGTGTCAAAATAATTAAAGGAAATGTCTGTTACTCAAACAGCTTAAACAGTCTGTAACACCATTCATTTATGTTGCAACTTCCAACTCATGTTTACAAAAACTGACATTTCAAACATCCATATTCTCCAATTTCTTATGCCAGAATGACAGTGACCAAAGGAATACAATAACATTTTAGTATCCTCAGCCTCAAAATGTACATACATATGCTTGAACAGATAGATTTTCCAGTTAGTCATACCACTATGAAGAGTTAAGAGGAATTGCTGTGAAATGGCAATAAGCTAGAGCACTGGATATTCTGTGTGTATAAATATGTGTTTCTATGTGGTGCTAATTACACTTTGTCATATAACTCTGGCAGTCACATGACTGGGCTTGACCTTGAGTGCATAAATCTGATCAAATTATAAATCATTTCAGGATACAGACAGATGCCTATCGAAGCTTTAAAAAAATTGTCTCTTTTCCATTGTAACAACGAAGTAAAACCTGAAAATGTTTGATTCTTTTTTTAAAATTTTTATTTTATTGATACATTTTAGGTATACAATATAATGACATTCATCATTAGAAATTTGCACCTTTACATAATCTCTCTTGGTTCTTATTTTTTCCCCCTTCCCCTTCCCTCCCTTCAACCCCTCCATCCCTCCCTATTTACATAGAGTTTGTTTCCATTTTTTCATTTTCTCATATTAATTAAGATTCATTTTTTTAATCAGGCTATTAAATTTTGTTTTCTTTTATTTCACTTATTCACTGAAAATATACATCTGTAGCTGCATGTATAGCAATCCATAGCAAAGAAAGCCCACAGGGAAACTGCAAAACTATAAACCATAAGCAAATTTTAGTATTCTTTTTATATGCTATGTTTTACAGTATCAAGTGGACATTGGTGCTCCATTTTGTTTTATTCTAAACTAACAGAAAACTATTATGAAAGCCCTTTGTGTAGTCTATCTTTATATTCCTTTGGGTGTTTACTTTGATAGATTTTTCAAGCATAGACAACCTAAGAAACAGAAAACTAGAGCAGAAAGTTCTGGTAGCCTATGGAAATGGAATAAATATAAAAGTCTATAAAAATATATGTGGAAAGAGGAATGAGTCTAGGGAGAGGTGAGAGACAAGAACATTGGAACTGATTTCTTTCAGTGCTATAAAGGACAAATAAATTTTAAAACCTTGATTTAGAATTAACACAGAATGGCAAATAAGAATAGATAATGTATATATAAATATATATATAACTGAATATATATATTGAATAAGTGTCTCAACATGAAATAAAAATACTTTAATTTGATTAGACTGCAATGGTATATACTTGATTAAACTTGATTTCATCAAATAATTAACTGAATTATAAGCTACACTTAATGCCAAACACTAAAATTTAAGCCTAACTAAAGTAACAATAGCCGTAATTAATGCCAAAGAGAGTAACATTGCAGAAAGACTGACATTCAGGAAACCTATTTCTTTTAACCTTAGAAATGTTACCTAAATTCCAAATGCCTCTGCTATACCCCTAAAAATAAGAAATAATTTATGTCCTTCCTTACCTCCTGGGGTTACAATGATAAATATGTAAAAGTGCATTGAGCTTTTTGTGATAAAAAGCACTATAAAAATCTAAGGTGTTTTTATTATATCAGTCAAGTGGGATCTCAGACTCAGTTCCTTTTTGAAGACCCACAACTTTTTATGGGTGAATCATGAAATTGTATTGGGAAATATATTGAAGTCACATAACAGGGCAGGCAGACAGAAGATTTTATGCCTTCTGGGGCCTTTTAAACTTGGTTACAATTAGGAATATGGGAAGATATTTATAATAGAATATATCCACTAGGAGATTAATGAGAGCAAATGAAAATATTTAAGAGACAGTATGCAAAGGCAGAAATTTGAGTGTTGGCTTCATCAAATAAATGTGCTAAGTTACCATTTTTGTCTCCATAACTGTAGTCATCATGAATTGACTACTTCCTCTATACTAGGAAGTTTGATTATTTTATATTGATGATTACATTTAACCTCCTAGTGGTCTTAAATTGATCGTCATTATTTTATGTATCAGGAACTAAGGCTTAAAAAAGAATAACTTGTCTAAGGCGTCACTTTGGTGAAAGGAAGGTCCAAATGCTGAAGTCAAGGCCTGACCTCTTAACAGGCTGCAAAGCTCCTAGAATGATGACTTTACCATTTTTATTTAAAGGTGTAATTACTTGACAAGGTATACTTAAAAATCTTTTTAAAGAGATAGTGTAGAAAATTTTAGGATAAATTCTAACAACCACAAAATCCAGACACTTTGTGAAGATGTTTTATGTAACATTCACTGAGCTATTTAAATATCCTAAATTTTCCTTTTATTAAGACTTTCTAAAATGTAATGTGATTTCTATTAAACATTTATTGCCCCTAATCTAATTCTGTTATTTTGGCACATGGTAGGCACTCAAAAGACATTGAATCAAAATGGAGCTTTTTATTAATGATCAGGAATAAATATTTAGAGATGGGAACTGATTATCACTCATTTGCTCCTTATCTGATGATAAATGTTGTATCTGGACAGACACAATTAATTGTATCATATTTTTGGTGAGTGAATTATGATCAGTTATAAACAAAATATTACAGCTTTTGAATATTTCAAAAGCATCCAATAGTTTTGCCTTTATATATCACAGAAACTCTTTGCTTTAAGTGTATACTGTCCCATTTCCTACAAGAATTAATAATAGAAAATCTTTAAAAAACTTTTAATATTTTGGATACTTTATTATTTTTCATCATTTATAATGAATTGCCGTACCTTTAGAAACCATATATAGCATTTATTTGTGACAAATATTAGGTGATTTTTTTATTTTCCCAAATGATAGATATTTTATTGACTTTTTTCATGTGATCAAAATATGAGAGGATATTTCCATATACGCTTTTCTTTTTCTTTTAAAGTTTTTATTTTTATTTTTTAATTTTTTTGGTACTGGGGATTGAACTCGGTCCTTGCACATGCTCAGCAGGTAGTGAAACCACTGAGCTAAATCCCCGGCCCTAAAGTTTTGATTAATATACATTTGCAGTACATGATGTTTACATTCATCTTAGGGAATACGTACATGTTTTAATTCTTTTTAATTACCCCTCTCCTCCCCTCCCTCATCCCTCTCTCAGGGGTGGTTTTTATTTTAATTTCATGCTAAACCATTTTTCTATTCAATAATTTAAAAAACAAAGTTATCTTTTAGTTTTGCAATACTGTAACAATTTAAATCTATGGAATATTTCTTCTAATTTTTTCAAAATTAGAGGCATTTTTTAGTTTTTATGCAAATTCACATCTTTAAGTCATACCTACATAAACAAAAAATAATTTCAGCTCTCCATTGTATAATTATTTTCAATTTGATTAAGAAAAAACCAGAGCTTTAGAGATCATTAAAGCTGGTAATTCAAATTTGTTTGAGTCCTTGTAACAAGCAGAAAAATATCTTGTTTATCTGAATGTCAAAGACAATGTAATAGTGCCTAAAAGGCTGGAATTTATTAAAGGAATATTTCTTAAAATGCCTTTATAGTAACCATTATTTAAACAAATATGACATTATGGAAAATGATAGTTTGGAAAGGAAAAGTTAGCTTAAAAAGCCATAAATTAAAGGATACACATAATACTTATTCATACATACACACCTGAATTTAAAAGAGAAACAAAACACCTGTCCTTTATGTTATATGCTATAAAGCATTTTCACATGTGCTTCAACAGAAATGTGAGATTCCACAACTTATAACATGCTTATTTGCTTACCATTCTATGAGTAACAGGATAACCTCAAAGTTTAGAAGAGTTTTTTAAAAATTAATTTTATTGGTACATTTTAGGTATACAATATAATGACATTCATCATTGCAAATTTGTACCTTTACATAATCACTCTTGGTTCTTATTTTTTTCCCATTCCCCTGCCCTCCCTCAACCCCTCCATTCCTATTTACAAAGACTTTGTTTCCATTTTTTCCTTTTCTCATGTTAATTCCATTTCCTTCTTTCCTTTCTCCTATCCCTCCCACTTCCCCTCCCCCTTCCCCTTTGCCCCTTTTAGAAGAGTTATTTTTATTTGTTTGTTTGTTTGTTTTTTTGTACCGGAGATCGAACTCGGGACCTTGAGCTTGTGAGGCAGGCAGTGGAACCACTGAGCTAAATCCCCAGCTAGAAGAGTTATTTTTAATGTATCAGAATAGTTAATAATTACTGAAACAATTCAAAATTTTTTCCCAAAACTTTTCATAACAAATATGTTTAATTGCTCTTTATCCCAAAATGATCTTTTCAGCACTTTTTCCCACAAATGTATGTTTAATTTTTCTCACTCCAAAGTGAGTTAAGCAGCTTTTATATTGTTAATTATGTGTACTCTGACAGTGATGTAAGTTTGGGTTTACACAAAGTAAAAATTGATTTTCTAAAGCTGTATTAACTATGTATTGTCAGCTAAATTGTCTTTTTATAAATGTTCCTAAGACAAAAGATAAATGCCATTGTGGAAAATGTAATGCATCCTCTCATACTTATATATATTGCAAATGGACACCAATGTACTTGGAATCAATCCACTTAAGACACAAAGAACAAAGTACAATAGTAGGTCTTTTGGGAATCAAGACAACAAGATCTGTGGCTATATGGTGATCATTATACATATTACATTTGGAGAGTAAAATTCAAAAGATGTAATATTTCAGACCTCATATTTATTAAAGTAGTCAGAGGAGTGTAGACATAAAATGTGTTATATAAACCAGGTGATATCAAAATACATACCTGGAACTTTTTGAGTTTCCTAGATTACCCTGTTGTGCTGACCTGGGTAAAGAGGGGGAGGAGTTGAAATAATTTTATTCCTGGAAGTAGATAAGAAGATTCTTTTCTGTAATTGATGACTTTTTAGGCAATTCTAAAAATTATTATGAATCTCTGCTGAGGCCCCATCATTTCAACAAAAAAGCCAGCTTAACTCAAGGTTTTACTAACCCCTGTATCGTGCTGATCTGCTTTTCTTACAAGGAAAGGAGAACATTAGTCCATTTGGGATCCACTTTCTCTGCCCTTTCTGTTATAAAGGTAGAATTCTCTTATGTTTGATTGGTTTAAATTGTCCCTTAATCTCTGTCACATTTAACTTCACTCAACTTTATACTTTTGAAATTGTTTATAGGCGCTATGGACGGGAATAGTGACCAAACACTGTGTTCCTTTCCCACTCCTCACAGTTCCTCTCTCCGAATAATTTTTAAGCCAGTGGGCCTTCTCACTGCCTCCTACCCCCATAGAAACAACAACAAACAACAACAAAAACCAATATCCCATTCCAGGCGCCCCCTCTCTGCCTGCCGAAGGCATTTTAATGACAGTTTACTTTAGCGGTCTATCAGCAGGCTGCTGCTTCTGCCACCTGAATTTCAATTTCTTAATTTACAGCCTAGATAAAACAGAATGGAGCAGGATCTGGGCTGCTCTCTACATTGGGTTGGCCTTATCAAGCGTGAAGTTTGGCGCATTGCAAACCTATTCAAGTGATTATCTGTTGAGGACCTCTCGAGTCATCTCCATCTCTGCAGCGGGCTGATAAGACAGCTGTTTCTCTAGCCGCTGCGTCTCCCTGGGCCTCAGTCTTCTTCTGATACAAACTCTGCCTTTGTCACCGTGCCCTGGTGCCGCCACTTGCTCTGTGGGGCAAGGGTTTGATCTGAACACACGTAGGGGGAAAGTGTGAGTGTACGAGAGCCCAGAGGAGGGAGGACAGAAGAGGAGAGGGCCGGGAGAACAAGGGGGTGGGGAGAGAGAGTTAGAGACCAGGGCGTGGGGGGCAGGGCGTCGTGCTGAGTGCAGTTGATAGCTCTGATTGACTGGGTGCTCAGCCCGGCTTTATTATTTCAAATTAGACGTGCATCGCACACGAGTGGAAACATAAATCTTCAATATAGGAAAGAGCCTCCGAGCATCGGAAGCAGAAAAACCGTTTCTTCCCAGGACCCGGTAAAGGGGCCAGTGAAAAGACTGATTGCTACCAGCTGAGACAGATGGTTTCCTTTAACTTTGGAAACTGCTATTTTTAATTACTTGTATTAATTTTGCATGAGGTGTATCGGCTGCAGGAGGAAGCTTAGAGAAGGCTGTTAGCATCCCTGAGAAAAACGAACACAAGGCTCCCATTTGCCCTTTCTCACCTCCAGTTTTTGTTAGCTCCCCTGGTTGCCTGGAAGCCCCTTTGCAGGATAGCAGAGACGTGAATTTATCCCCCCCAAAGTTGCTACTGAGTAAAAGAGGAGGAAAATCTGTGGACATTTGTGGGACCGTTTAGGTAAACGATCGTTGATCTAAAGCTGCAAATGTTTTTTGAGACATCTTGAGGGCACGTGCAAGAGATTTTGGTCTGAATATGAGCAGGAAATCATCTGCAGGAGAATGAGTCTCATACAAATATTGCCTAGAATTTTAAAAGAGAGGGTGTATGTGTATCTGTAGGGGTGGGGACAAGGTAGGCTGGTTTCCTAAAATTTATTGCGATACAAATTACATTTATTTAGTTTTAAAACAATGAAATAATTCACATGTCTTTCAGTGCGGACAGTAACGTCAGCATTTAAGAGGATTTCTCCTTGAATGTGCCTTTTAACTTTACAGTGTTTCCTGTGGAACAGGAGCTTAAAAATACAATGTAAAAAGAAAGTAAGGGATGTTTGTGATCCTGCTCCTTGCCGCCCCTGGCATTGTTCTTAATGGAAGTGTTTGCAGTATAAACGGTCTTTGCAAAATAGTCAGGGAAGTTACTCACCTTCGGATAAAAGACTTTGCCCCTTTGCCAGGAGAGAAAGGAGCCCAGAGAAGAATTAGAGGGAGAGAGTACGGGTGAGCGGCTAGGTGTTTTTGCAGCCATTCTCACTGGGGATTTTAAGGATGATACACTCTGGAATAGGTTTACCAGAGTTTTCTGAGATTTCCTGGATTTGTAATTATTTTATGGACACTTTGATGAAAGGCGTGCTCATATAGGCAAGGGAAGTATGTGCAAAGGAGAAGAACAGTAGAATGTGCCCTGTGAATTCGGGGCTCTAACTCTCCTGGCGCTTTGTCACAGTGGGCAAGTCCTAACAAAAGAGAATACAATTCAAAATAAACGTCTTTCTATGGAGTAGGACAGTCTCTTCCTCAAAGTCCGTGGAATGAAACGTTCCTAAGAAGGGCAGTTTCCGTGTCTCTCAGAGAGGGACAGAAAACCCTGCACTAGGGTTTGCAAATCTTCTCTTCTGAGTTTGCTGTTCTCTGTCCATGGTGCTAAATCCTGCTCATTCTCATGCCCTGTTATCTAAACACATATTGGTGTCAATTTTCTCCAGAATTTTTTGTTTTGTTAAACTGTGGAAGAAAAATTGATACTACCTTTAGAAGAATAAACAGAAGAGTAACTATCAGGTTATGTAATATCTGTATTTCTCATAGAGACTTTATTACATTTTCGACATTATCAAAACAATCCCTCTTCCCCAACAAAGTAACACAAAACAGCATTTTAATTTATCTGAGAAGGTATATTGCTTGGGATTTTCACCCTAAGCCAAACATTGTAAACTCATTCACATAGCTTAAATGTTTTGCTTACTTTTAAAAAAGTTACAAGTAGTTTATAGAGCCCCTTATTATAAAATACTAACATCACTCTCTCTCCAACCCTAGGGATGACTAGTGTAAGGAGGGGTTATTTATCCTAAACACCACTGTCCACAATAACTTTAAGTGTTCTGGTGAGTGGCTGTTTTGTTTTTTTTAAATAAAAATCTTCCTTAAAATAATCAACTAAATTCATTATCTTTTCAACTTTGAGAACCATTCTTTTTGCAATTTTATTCACATTTGGACACCAAACTTTATCTCCAAGCTTTTAGCAGCTCTCTCATTCTCTCACCTTTCTGCTGCAACTGAATATGCTGAGGACTTTGAGAATATGTCAGAGCTAATATGACTTAATTAGGACTCAAAAATCTTTTAAATGCTTTTCTAATACAAGGTCAGATGCTATGGATAATTCTTTTACCTAACTATGAATAATACATTTTTGCTTAATATAGAGTGATATCTTTGCACAGAGCCTTCATTAATTGCAAGAAGTACAGTATATGTGAATGTTTTAGACTATGACACATGAACTTCAAAGTGAAATCAACATCCAGCTACCATTTGTGTTAAAGTGATTGTAGCCAACTTTTATTTTTAAAAGTTGGAAAAGTACATGTTGCTAATGGTACACTTATACACTTAAAAGTTTTAAAAACATGTTTTATTTAGGAAGTAAACTAGTATTTTAGGAATTTCAATTTCTTAAAGAATATAAATCCATTTACCTACAGAGAAAGTACAATATGTTAAAGATGAAAATATTTTGGAAAATATTTGCTGCTCTGCCCAAACTGAAAAAGAGGATATATATGAAATAGATAGAATTTATTATTTTGTACTTGAATGAACAAGTTTGTCATTTTCCATGTAATATCCTAATATGACAAACATGTTAAGATTTTCATTACTGCATACCATCTCCAGCTTTCTACAATTCCTGTCCTTTTGGAAAATATACCATTGTAATCTACACATCTTTATTATGGATATTATTATATGCATCAGAAAGTAAAACAAAGTATTTGTTAGAAGGCACTTATATAATAGTAAAGATTTTCTTCTGAGTGGTGAGAAAATTACACGAACACACACAGCTAATGCAGTATCAACTTAAGAGTGTGATAACAGGGAAAAAAGACAATTTATTTTATAGATAAGTCTGATTAAACCAAAAAGTATTGTATTTTAACCTAAATCGTATTTATTTAAGAGGGTATTTTTTTTTTTGTACTGAGCTGAGGGGTAAAGGTAGGGTTTGAAGGTTGACAACAAATCCAGTCTTCTGTTATTCATGTGTCTGTTGTATATAGAATGCAGTCTTTTTCCTCCCCCAGTCTCTTAACACTATTTCTTCATTTTCTTTTCTTTTTGCCCTGAATTTCATCTAAGTCTAGGGAATAGAGTTAAGATGAAATTAAGATCCTAGGGGCTGTTGTTATTAAAAAAAAAAAGTGGGGGTGGGTGCTAAGGAATGATAATTGTAAATGCTAATTATAAGATAATGTATAGATTCGGGCCTTCTTTCCCAACCCCTTGATATTGTCATGCAAAGTAATAGAACTCAGACATTGTTATACAGGCTATAAAAGAGATAAACAGTTTCTCTGTTCTTTACCATTATTCAAGTATCCACACTCAAGGACAGAGTCAAGGAACACTGAGTAACTTGACTCTTCACTTCCAAGTCATTTTACTCTTGGACTATCTTTTTCCTTCCCCTCTCTATAACACCTACACCTTCCTGCAATCTTTACTTGCTACCTGAGCCTTCTTTCTCAAATATTCTCAAAGGCAGCAACCAATAGTAAATAAACAGGTAAAGGATTTTTTTCCCCCCAGAAAAGCATGTGGCTCTAGAGAAGACATAGTACACTGTATAAGAAATGTTAACTACTGTGTAGGAAGTTGGTGCTATTTTTCAAGATGGGAAAAAGAAATTCTGGCTGGAGAAGAACATAACATCAAGTGAATATTGTCTCTATGTAAACATCAAGAAAATTCCAAGGACTTCACTTGCACTTAGAGGAAGAAATAAATATGAGAAAAACTGTATGACAGCCTCCTGAATATTAATAAAATATGGGGTTGTAATTAAGTAATCTTCATTTGTAAAGCAGAAACATTGATAGCACTTGGTCTTTTGGTTAAACTTTTTATATTCTAAGAAAAATCCCTGGTAAAGGTTAAACTATGTTTACTGTCAGCAATACATGTGTGGTTCAAGAACTGTACTGCCAGCAAATGCAAGAGTGGCTTGTTCTGATTTTATATACAGTTGCTCTATTTTTGAGAGTCATCATCTCACCCCTCCAAGTGAAGGACCTTCTCTCTTACTCCAGTACCTGTCCAGGACAGGATGTTTCTCCTATCCTTTTCTATTCTGACATGAAGTGAAAGCTAATTTAAACCGTGCAGCTTTATTTGAAAACATTTCTGACTTCATCCTTACTCTAAAAAGATGTTTAATAAAAAACAACAACAAAAAAATATTTTTTAAAAACCCCAAGAGATCTGCAATATGCATATATTAAAAGAGACAATTGCCTAATATACAGAATACTGGAACACAACTCGAAAAAGGCATGCGGGCAAGTAATGGACGTACATTCATCCTTTTCACTCAGATCAAAGAGAGGGAAGTTCTCAATGATTCATACATACCGGACAGAGTTTAATGTTATAAAGAAACAAGCCAAAGAAGCAGCAGTAATGGAAATGAATCTTTCGGAAGCAGAAAGATTTGAGAGGATAGCATATCATGCCATATCACAAACTCTGATAGTACAGTGCCAACCCTCCTCCCACGTTGCTCTCTCCCCATCTCTTTTTGCTTCTTGCATTTCCTTTCGCCGCCTGTGTTGTGTGTACCTCCCCGCACAACTTACCTTGAAAAGGGACTCCATTGAGCCCTCGAGAGTGACACAAGTTCCTAGCCAATCGTATCACAAAGCCTCTCCTGGGCGATGTCAATGGAAGCGTCTAGACCAATCAGCAACCTGGAGCAATGAGCAAGTTGCGTTGTGGCAAGACTCAGCGTATACTTCCGCGCGTGCTGGCCAGGATAGGAGCTTGGCAGAGCAGCTGCACACACGGCAGTGCGGAGGCAGAGAAGGGGTTGGTGATACGGTGCTATAAATCTGTGGTCCAGTCCACCTCCCTTTTAAGACGTCTTCCCCCCCCCCCCATTTCTGTTCTCACTTAGAGATGCAGCAGCTTACTCCTGTAGCGACCTACTAAAAAGCAACAAGGAGAAAGACGTCGTCTTTTTGAAAAAAACGTTCTTTCTTCTCTTTCTTTGTTCCTTGGTTTGTTTTCCTTGCCCCTTTTTGTTTAGTTGAACGGCAATAGGAGGGTAATCTCTCCGTCTTTTTAAACTCTCTTTTTTTAAGTTTCCCCTCCCCTTTCATTTTTTTTCCCAAAGATTTCTTTTAGCGTTGGACTTTGGGGTCGAAAGCATTTCTTTTTATTTGCTTCTTTTAAGCCGAGCACAGTTTAGGTTTCGTGCTGTCTTAAGAGAACTATCCAGCAGCTTCTTGCTCATCCTTATTGGGAGAACTGCACCGTTACTTTAAAAACACACATACACAAAAACCTTAAGGGAGAAAGGTAAGTTTCGGTTTGGTTTCTTTAATCATTAGTTGCAGCGATGTGCTGGCAAACCCAGAAAACCTGTAATTGAGCGGAATACAGAATATGAGTTAATTGCACATGTTTGCCTCATTTCAAACCTACTGCTCTGTTTTTTCTTCTTTTTCTTCTAGACAGCTAGACTAAAAGACGCATGCTTAACGTACTGAATATTCGAAAATGTCAGTGGTGGAAACTTAAGTGATAAATGTGGCCAGGGTAGAGCAGGGGTACAACGGGAGGCTAGATGTTGAATGAGCTTCAGGAATGAGGTTGGAAGTTCATTTCGTGGGAAGAGAGGGGTAACTTGGGTGTTGGGGGGATGCATGCCTCTACTTTCGTAAAGGAACCAGAGGACCGGAGAGGCTTTAGTATCATTAAGGGGAATCAGAAGCCTGGGCTTGCAGATTAGACCAACAAAACCTCCCGGCTTAATTGCATTAACCAGATAGCATGTGCTGGGGAGATGGGATTGCCAGATGGAATTTAGATGCTGCACCAGGCAGCGAGTTGTAGTTGACGGAAAAAAGTACTTGCCGTCTGAGAGCTGGGGCTGGGCTGGGGCTGGGGTGGTTAGAAGCTGTCAAAACTCATCCTTGCCAGGTATGCGGGCTCTAATTCACGGACACCAGTTACCGCAATTCAGTTTTAAAAGAAGATAGCCAATTTGGGGCCGAACCCTTAAGCCTGTACCGGATATGAGATTCCCTTTGTTCAGAAAAGCGTAAATAAGCTCGTTGGAGCTGTGTCTGTGAAGTGGCAGCTGCCTGGGAGCCTCGCAACGCTGGGCGCTGGGCGCTGGGACGTGGATTCCAAGCCCTGTCCTTGGTCCTACACGGCTGAGTTCGCCTTCGGGGAGTGGGGAACCCCCTCGCAGCTGCGAGGCTGCTCCGGCACTCCGGGAGCCAAGCCGGCCGCGCCGCCCTCGCCCGCCCCCCTTACCGCTCCCCTTCCTCGAATAGCTATTGTTAAATAGACGCTGGGAGCCAGATGGTTGGGGACGAGAAGCTGGGCAGACAGGCACACGCTTCATTTTAACTTTTGTGATTTCTCAGGGTTTGGGAGAAACTAGCTGGCTTTCTACTGCAAAAGAGCGAATCCAGGGTAGACTTGGGGAAGGAGCAGGGTGTTCACAGAATGGAGAGGGCAGGAGTGGTGATGGTGGAACGAGGTGTTGGCTTTGCCTGAGAGAAGTTTTAATTATTGGCACGAAGGGGTGTGGGTGAGTGTGTGCGCGAGAGCGCCCGGGTGGTGCTTGAGAGGCAGAGGTTGGGGAGAAGGTACAAAGCCGGCTGCAGTGGTTAATTTCTCGGCTCATCACCCCACCCATCGTATGGGTTCGAAAAGCCAGCGCACTGCCAGTCTGTCTCGGACTCTGTCAAGGGCGACGGGGGCCAGGGATGGCAAGGTGGCAGTGCCCACCATGGGCGCTCCGCGGCGGGCGGACAGGACCTCGCGTGGCCATTGTTGCTTAATTTATGCCCAGCGCGTTGCTACGTACCCACCTATTTCACGTCTGTAAAGAATTAATCGGAGAGCTATAGAACTGTGGCAAATTGGGGGTTGGAGGATACGTTCCCCATTTTCCATTTTCAAGTACCGTTTAACAACTGATGTGGAGACTGGGTATTTTCTCTCGTAATTACCAGCTGCAGGTCTGGTTGTATTGTGGCGAGGGTGAGAGGATATAGTCAACCATTTAGTATTTCTTTAACACTGCTGGACGGGGTGGATGTCTCTGTACTTCGTCCCCGAAATGCACAGATTCTCTCCCCTCCCCCGCTCATGTACCAACAGTCCCGTTGGTTAAGATTCTAAACCCTCAGCCCTTCTCCACACCCCTATCTATACCCATCCTCAGGGTGGTGTGGATGGGAGACGAATGTATTTTATATCCTAGGCCTACACTACTAACTGCAACCTATACGAAGTAGGTTTGAAATATATTTAAAGAAGTACAAAATACACAATAGTAATTGGAAGAAATAATTTTCCTAATTGAAAATCAGTTCTGAAAGGTCAGGAAAAGGTGCTTGTGTTTTGGGGAACAGAAGGACAGGAAATCTATTTGAGCCTGTTAGTCTTCCTTGTAAAATGGCTTCTTAAGTGGGACATCGAAGAAATTTGTTAGAATTTGAGCAAGTGCTCAAAAAAGAAAAAATTTGTTTCAAAGTCGCCTTTTAGGAGATTACATTAAAAAAAACCACTGCCCTTAGTTATTCCTGTCATTGTGTAAACGTATCACAGCAGCAGGTCTTATGTCTTCCCCTTTCCCTTTTTAAACAAGTGCACAGGCATCTAGCTTTATAAATCTAACCAGTTCTGGAGTTCTTCACGCAATGCAAGATCGTAGACAGAAGAGGTTTAGTTGACTTGGGGAACTCACCCTCCCCTAACTTCTAGAAGACAGCTTCAGGAAGTAAGTAGGATGTAGAACATTCTAAGAGTTTTAGGTTTGGAGTGGCAAATTAGATAGGCCTATATTTTCGCCTGACATTTGGAAACTGGCATTCCTTGCAGTCTCACCTGCCTGGGATGGGAATATTATAATTAACTCTTTAGAAGGAGGTCAAAAAGGTGCAGGCGCTTCCAGTGGTTTTCTCAGGAACCCGTACAATGTCAATTAAGGTCATTTAATTGTAAATCTGATTTGGGATGGCACAGAAATGCTGGCATAAAACCAGTTAGCTACTTCTGGTGTTCCCAGTGTGGTCCTCAAAATTGAGGGATGGCCTGTCTTCATTTCGACCATGGTTGAGTCCTCTACTTTAGTATGCCTGGTTTGACTTCGCTCTAGAGGGTAAATTTGCCTCCCCCACTTCCGCCCTAGGTTAGAGGAGTCCTCCTCCCTTCTCCCATGAATGCCCCGCCCGTCGCATGGGGGCGGGGAGCGCTGGGCGCCCTTAGCGGACCTTGCTGCATCAAACCCGCAGCATGCCCTTGAAGCTGTAACCTCGGTCACGTTCTTGTGGCGACTCAGTCGACCACTGCTCAGTTCCGTTCTCTTACCTCCTCCAATTTCAGGTAGGTATGACAGGTGATATTTTATGTGTAGTTTTTAGGGGGAAAGGTTAAAACGGAAGCCTTTGCAATGAAAAAAAAACCAAACTCAATATGACAGGTGCTCTCGCAATTAAGTGGCCAAGCAGGTGTAAAAACGTGCTCTCTCCGCGTGGCTCGGGGGGTCGGTTTTGACTCTGTTACGGGTCTGGGTCGAGGACGGGCACAGGTTTTTCTAAGGAAAAGGGATTGAGCTGGGCGAGGGGGCAGGCCGAGGCTGGGCAGCCGTGGGACGTCCCCTCGGTGAAGAGTTGGCCTTTTCGGGGCTTGCGTGGGGGGCACTGGAAGGAAGGATGCGGCTAGCGGCAGGCGCTTGCACAGTCCAGCGCAGAACTACCTACTTTGCCTTTGAAGCAGGGTATAGCACCCGGCACAGGTACTCCAGGCTTATTTAAGAGTTAGATTCTATCTAGAGAGAAGCAGGGAGGGGCAGTGGGGTACTAAGTCTAGTTTTCCGTGTAGTGACAGGACCTGTTTTGGTTGTGAAGGGGAAAAAAAGACCTTTTCAAGTCTACTTGCAATATATATGTATAAATGTGTGTGCATATACCGATGATACACATACGTATATCAAAATAACCCCTGTGCGAGCTGCTCTGACTCCCCTTGAGCGCCAGAAGCCCTTGGGTTTGCAAACTTGCACCTGGAATCCTCCGCCACAGGGCGCATGACTCTCTCCCTAGGGTCCAAGGAAACCTGGGAGAGGAGTCTGGTGGGAATCGGAAGCCGGAGGGACGGAGCCCAACAGCCGCAGCCCGTGTCTCCCGCAGGTCAAGGGAGACCAGCCCGTGGGCCGGCCGGTCAGGGCACGCGCCGGCGGCGGCCACAGCGCAGTGAACTCGCCGCCGGCCCCGCCTCCTGGCGCTCTTCCAGGCAAGCCCCTCCTCCTCGCCCGGCTACAAACGGCGGACCGTGGTGCCCGGCGTCACTGAGGTAGGGGCCGGCTGGTCGAGGCGGGCGGTCTGAGGCGCGGCGCGGGTGGGGCGGGGTTCCGCCGGGTTCCAGGGTGCCTTCCCGCCACCGCCTCTCCGTGGAGCCCGCCCGCCGGGAGCGACTCCAACTCCTCCGCGGCTGTGCTGTCCGCCCGCGGCACGAGCCCTAAGCTGCAGCTCCGAGTCGCAGCAGGCAAGTGCAGGGGGCGTGGGGGGGTGGGCGGGTCGGCAGCCTCGCCCTGCCCTGGTTCTCTGGGCGCTGAGGGTAGGAGCTGTGCACACCACCGCCGCCAAGCCTGGCAGGGCACGGCCGGAGGCAAAAACCGTGGTCCACGCTTAGGGCGCGGATGCTGGTGGGGGCGTAGGAGGTTGTGCCTGTGAAGTTCCTGGAGCGCGGCCCCTGGCGGCGGGGGTGCAGGGAATTGGGCGCTTGGGGGGGTGGCACCGCCCCTCCCGTGAGTACAGGCCGGTCGCGGGTGGCGAGAGCGGAGCCGCCGGCGGCGCCAGGCAGCGTGCACGGGCGTAGACGTGCCCGGTGCCCCGCGTGTAGTACGAGGAGGAAACTGCGCCGAGACGCAGGTGAGTGTGTTGGAGGGGCTGTGGGGGAGGGGGCTGTGCGAGCGAAAGGGCAGATTCCTGTGGAGGACTGGAGCCCGCCTCGTGGGAGGACCGTGCCCTGCGTCCCCGACGTCCTCCTGCCGCACGCGCCGAGCTGTGGTAGCTGGTGTGTGCCACTTGGTACGGCGGCGCCTCGCCCGGCGTGGGGAGCTCCAGGGGCGTCTGGAAACGTACGGCGGCCGCAGGCTGTGGAGGCGGCGTGAGGCCGTGGGCGCGAGGCAGGAGCAATGGTGACTCCCCTTGCGTGGATTAGGTGAGGTCGGGCGCAGCCGTGGGAGGTCGCTTCCTGGTCCACACAGGAGCCAGCGAGCGCTGCGCGGGAAGCGCTGAAGCTGCCCGACTGGGCGGTCTCTGGGATTTAGGTCGCTCGAAGTGGTTGCTGCGTGCGGTTCCTTCTCTAGCTCGGTGGAGAGGGCCGGCCAGCTGCAGCCGGTGCGTAACTAACATTTGTGCGTGCACGGGTGAGATTGAAGAGCCGGTTGCACCAGCTATCCTCAGTTCACCGGCGGGGCGCCCCTCCAGCGGCCGTGACAGTGACCAGTAATCGGTCTTCACACGGAAAAGTCTACTTGATATCCTTGAGGGCTAGAGCACCATGACTTTAGGTGTGAGCTGCCGCAAGTCTGGAGTTGTAACTGTCCAGATGGTCATTTAAAATTGTGTGTATATTCAAAGACCATTTTTATGATAATTTCATCTTCTGCCTTCTCTGTACATTTTCTGAAAATGTGGGAAAAGGAGGAATTGCTACTAGTGATTTACTGTTCTTTATTTCTTTACCCAAAGAATGGTGCTTAGTAATGAATGCCAAGATGCAATAGTGTACCTCCCGCAAGGAAAAAAGCTTTGTAAAACTTAATATTCTTGTGATTCTGCCTACCTTTTAATAACTTTGTCTTAATAAACACGTAGCTCGGCCTCAAAACTTAGAGCAAATAAGTTTATTTAAACTCCCTCAAATACTAGTGGGGGTGGATGGATAATTTCCTCTTCCCCCTGAGCAATATTGAAATACTGTTTAGGTGCCATTGAAAACAGTTCTCTCAAGAATCAGTTTTCCAGACTCTTTGGAGTTTCACATTTGTGCTGGGTTGGCTTCTGGCGGAAGCTGGCTCAGAGTCTCCATTTTGGTGAGCAAGTGGAAAAGCCCTCCGAATCTCCTGTCTCCTCTGGCCCACTGGGTATGGAAAATGGTGACTGTTTTGCTGGGTGGACCGGAATGTTGCTGCATTTATTTTCAGACTATTTATAGGAGCGTTGTAGTAATGTTAATTTTACATTGCTCAGGTCGAGTGGAGGGTACATTTTCAGGCTAAATTCTCTTAGAAATGGGAGAAAGTGAGAGAAGAAAACACGTGGAAGATAATGCTGGAGCGGGGTAGAAAAATTAGATTATGAAAAAACACAGTACATCCAAGAAAAGTATTTGTGTTTGTATGATTAAAACAGACCCCTTCTTGCCTATCTGGGTAACTTTGTGCGTCCACCTTTTTGGGGATAAGGTTTTTTACCCTTCTGAGAGTTTTTCTTTTACTCTTTGAGCCTTTTCTTCTCCCTATCTCTCTAGGTGTTTACTCCACCATGTAGCTGTGGTTTTAGGAAGTCAAGTCAGCTACTTCAGCTGTATACACTCTTTTCCTACCATTCAAGAGATTGGTGGTTTTAGGATACGATCTTTGTGTGGAACATGTACCTAGAGCCAGTCAGTGTTTGCCAGCCTACCTCTTAATTCATCACATTGTTTTTCTAGGCCCAAGGTGTGTTAGTTAATTGAAGTTCTTTTTGGTTTTGGATTTTTGGTGGTTGGTTGTAGTTAATGCTTCTTTAACAGAGAAACAAGATCTTGTCCTTGTTTTTCTGCTTTTAGTTAAGACCCAACTCCCTAGTAAGTGAAGGAAGAACAGTGCTGTAAGTGGTTTTTCTGCTGTCCAATTCCTTGAACCACCCTTTTGGTTCTTTGTACACAGACAGATGTTCCTGGATGAATCCTTGTAACCACCTACCTTCAGCTATTCCAGCCTTTGGAACTTTTCTTGTGACCATGAATATAATTTTTAAAAAACGTTTTCTCTTCTAGAAGCAAGTCTCAACTTCTACAGGACAGGACAGAGCCATCCAGAATACCCTGACTTCTAAGCCAGGATCAACTCTTTTCTTTGCTGAAAAAATTATTTTTTAATGTGTGATGCTTTTCAGGTATTAGTATGACACAGTTACCACAGTAGTAAATTATTCTTTATGTTTTTTTCTCCCAACATAACTGAATATTCCAGAATACCCCATTTGTCTTTTTGAGCTCTTGTCTGCATGGGTAGGGCCAGTTCTTTTCTCTTATTTGAAGTCTTACTCATTACCTTATTGCTGCCTTTATCATCCACTGTGTTTGAAAGTGAGAGAGTCTAGAGAGCTTTGGTACTTAACATGGTCAGGTTATTTTTTGGCAGCTTTATGGGGAGGTATAAGTGCGATGTGATTGGGCCTGGACGGTGTGCCACCCTGTGGAAAACCTGTCCATAGCAGTTCTTCCCAGCTCTTTGTTTCCTTGGCTACTCAACTGGACAGGCCCAATATCATAGTAAACTATCACATTTCAGTCTTTTTTTTCTAAAAGTAATTTTAGTGTGAGTACTTGGTTAGAGGAAGGGGTGCTTTATCGGCTTGTGAGCTGTACAGTTGTATCCCTCAGCCCTACCAGTTTAATTCTTAAGAATTTGCATTTTTATTTTCCACAGGGACCCAAGATTATGCAGTGTATCCTGGTTAGGTGCTTTGTTGATATAATATAGAAATGTTTGTAGGCTTTGTGCCCTGGTGATGCCACACCCAGCTCTATGGAGGACATAAAATACATGGAATGTTCACTTGCTTTGGCTGGTTTTCTTTTACCGTTGTGGAAGTTTTCACTGGTCTGGTTACTTGCAGAACACACATATTGCAGTTTAATGCCAGATCAGCCATATCTTGTGTTTCTAATTTAGGAAGAACATTTATCATGTATTTATTTTGTTTGCAGTACTAGCAGGTTTACAGTACTAATTTATTATTCTGTTTGGATTTCAAGTAATTTAAATCTATACTACAGACAGTATATTTGCTTTAAGACTTTTGTGTATTAAAAATACATGTTTTATCTTAGTTGAAGTGGTAACTTTTGGAGTCTGAACCTAAAGTAGAAATTAGTATAGTAACATCTTAGGATTTAAGGGGTATTTAGAAAAAATTTCGTTAACAAGAAATTAAGAGATTTGACTTTTAGCTTTTATCATGTAAATTATAAATTTCATTTTACCAAGGTAACTAGGAGAATTTTATGGGAAGATGATTTCCTGTGTCTCCAGCCTTGTATTCAGCGGTATAAAACAAAAGGTGACTATTGTGTGAGCAATACTGAACTAGGTATATTCTTGTATGCATCCTCCCCTTCAATACTAGTGTTAGTTTTTGGAGATTGATCTTTATTAAAATGTCTATTTTTGGAAAGGGTATTGTTTTCTCTTGGATATGAATTAGTCTTTGAATACATCAATTTTTTTCATATGCTTATCCACATGTTTCCTTCTGAATATTGCTGAAGAGTTTTATGAGATGACATGCTGTTTTATCTTGTAAGAAATCTTCATGCAAAGAAGGATAGGGCTTTGGAAATAGCAAAGGTAAAACAACCAAGGAAATCATAAGAATAGGTGATGTGGGGTTAAAAAACTAAATTGTTTTTTAGGTTGTCTTATTAGGAAGTTGTGTGTTTTTTTTTTTAAAAAAAACTTGCTGTTTCTTATTATACATCTATATTACTGATTTCTATTATGTCACTTTGCAGCTGAAAATAAAAACATAAGATTTCACACACCCACTTTCCCACTTTTAACAATTTCTTTTAAATGTCATTCTTTTCTCACTAGATTTATTTGTGGTGAAACGTCTTTTTTTTTTTTTTTCCACATTGCAGGTTTTGTTTTAGTACCAGGTACATTTTGTTAAGGTACTTATATATTACTTTTCCCTTGCATATTTGTAATAGATTAATACTAGGCTGTTTTCTTTGATCTAAAAAGTTTGTGTTATAAGAAGGAAATTTATATTCTGAATGATTAGCTTTTCTTCAGAATTTTGTTGTTTTGGCCTGTTCGTTATTTCAGCAATTTTAAATACTACCTTAGTGGAATGTGACAAAAGTTTTATTTTCATAAATATCAAATGAGTAAACCATTCAAGTGGGATTTAACTTTATTTCATTTTGCTTTTTGTTAGTAGTAGTCAAACTTATTCAACTACTTCACTTCAGTGGATACTTTCTTGACTAATTTTACCTCTTGAGTAGACTAGAGGGTGAGAACTGTTTTGGAATTCTTAGCTTTCCTTTATCACCTTATTGTGAAGTCACTGTAAACTGAAATTTGTCAATATTGAGAGATCTGAGTATCTTTGAGTATTTGAAGAAAGCTGTAGGCCTTTTCTCCCTAGAGAAGTACACATTTACAGAAATTTCCACAGATTTGTATTGCCTTATCTGGAGTAAAGATTCAATTGAGGTTCTACTCTATTTGTACAGGACTTTAGGAATCAGGAGTCCTCCTATACTGTTGGGAGCCAAGCACAGACATTGATGGGTTCTTGTCTGCTATTGAGTTAGCACTGTGGGCCTTCAGTTTTATTAGAAGGATGACTCTGAGCTTGCCTCTCTGCACTTTGTTTTAGAATCCATCCTGTTTTTTGTAAGCAAATATTACACGTGTAAGGTCTTCTTTTTTTTTTTTTTTTTTGGTACTGGGGATCAAACTCAGGTCCTTGTACTTGTGAGGCAGGTGGCGATACCACTGAGCTAAATTCCCGGCCCAAAACAATTCTATTTTCTTTTTTTTTTTTTTTTTTTTTTTTTTTTTGGTACTGGGGATCGAACTCATGACCTTGCACTTTCAAGGCAGGCACGGTGCCACTGAGCTAAATCCCCGGCCTGTAAGGTCTTCTTATGAGCACAGTGCTGCCAGTTTATCTGCTGAGTTGTCTTGCCTCAATAGATTTTGTCATTTAAGTTGAAATCCTTAATTTAGCAGAGACAGGTGGAAAATATTAGGCTGGAAATCTCAAGTTTCTCTTGTCTGGTTTTGGCTCAGTTAACTCCATTCTTGATTTCTTTTTTTTTTTGTATTAAGATCTCACTTTCTCCATTTCACAGACCAAACTAAAGATTAGCATGTGGAAGTACAGGACTTTTGGACAGTGTTTACTGAATTGGAAAGATAGTAATAAGTGATTCTTGTAGATTAGGTTTATACATTTTTGGCTTTCAACGTATTATTAGAAACTTTTTTTTTTTTTTTTTTTGGTGCTGCAGATAGAGTGTATACACTGCCACCAAGCTATAACTGCAGCCCTATAATATACCATCATATGTTTATTTTTGCCATATGTTGATTTCTTGTTTAAGGAAAAACTACAGGAGATTTTGAGAGTTGTGACTTTGAACATTTCAGTATAGAAATAGATATTTATATTTCTGATGGAAATTGGAAAGTTTAAAATGTATTTTCTTTGAAAATATAAATAATGCTAGAAGATAAGATGTGAATGTGAGATTGTGAGAATTTAGCCAGCTAACATCCAGAAATATGAATTTCTTAATTTAAATTTTTCATATTTTTTCAGTGAGAAATCACATTGTAAAATTTAGGCATTTACATATATAAAATAATCATTTCATATTTTCTTGATTTGAATTTTATTTCATTTCTTATCATGGGTCTATTCTTAAATGTAACAAGTTGGAGTTTTCATAGAAATACATTTTCCCTCTGCTTGTTTCATTTCCTTCTTACCACCCCAAGTAAAAAGTCATTGGTAGATGCCCTGCCGAGTAAGTTATTGGAAATTGGTCACTTGTTCAGTTTTTAAAGGAAAATAACATCTTTTTATTCCTTAGGCATCATTTGTGTATATCAGAAGTACGAGAGATATTTCTCAAAGCAAATAAATCACAGTGTCTTTGGAATTAAATTCAGTGAATTGGGTAAGATGGGAAAAATATTCCTGGAGTTGATCGCACTTGATCTTGCTTCCTCTGAGCTGTTTTTCAAAATAGAAAAAGTGAGATTTTTTAATTTTGCTGCTGCTGCTGCTTTACAGGTATTGCCTCTGGTGAAATGGGGGGGGGTGGTCACCTACCTTTATTGCACAGCTATTCAGAATGTGTTAAATATATAATGTTTGTTACAGAGTGAACAAGCTTTTATAACCTGTTCCCAGGTAAGGTCTGTTTCTGTATGAGTTTATTCAACACCTTTTTCTCCTGCCTAGGTGCTGCTTACTGATTGCAGACTTACTTGGTTTAAACCCTTTGGGATAGGTTTTGGCCTGTGACTGTGAATGACTCACAGACTTTTCCCAAGCACCTGGTCATCAGTGCTTTTTTTTTTTTCATTTGCTAATGCAAGGAGCTTGAATGCCCCACATCCTTTCTCTCCGTCGTGTGACTCCTCTGTACTAGCCTCTGTCCCTATTTATGCTTCTGAGCCCTAGTCTTGGTAATTCCTGATCAGGTACAACTTACTCCCTTTCTTTTCTTTTCCTGCCAAAACTTTTGCACTGTCTCTGATGCATTTTGCTACATTTTACTCACTGAAAAAGAATATCTTTTGTGACAAAGTAAGGCCCTGCTATTGGAGAAATGAGTACCAATGGACAAGTCATTTGTGCTACAGGTACCAAGTGGTGGCTCAGGGGTGGCATATAACCTGGAGCTATTTTTGTTTTTCTGGTACTGGGGTTCGAACTCAAGACCTTGCCCTTGCAAGGGAGGTGCAGTGCCACTGAGCTAAATCCCCAGCCCTGGAGCTATTTAATTTGGCCTGAATTGTATTTTAAAAAGTTGTGAATTACCAGTTTAGGGTTGGGAGATATAAAAATTCAGAGCCATATTTTTTGCCTCTTGAAAAATTGTAGGGAATGAGCAATGGTGAGCCCATGTTCATCAGATACCCTGTTAAGAGGAGATGCGTTTAAATCACTACCTGGTCTTCGTAAATGTTTGAATTTGTGACTCTGCTGCTACAGTTTTTAAAGCAGTAGTTCTAAAGATTTTATATTTTGATTTTTCTTTGTGTTTGCAAATAATGTTTGAATTTAGATTGTTCATTCTGAATTTAGATCTTATAGTCTCCTCTATTTCGATGAGGGAAGACTTGTCTTGGACCTCTCCTTTAACCTGATTGCAAAATAGTTTTTCTTTTATCAGACGTGCTTCTCTTACCCTTTTCCTCCTTCCTCCTGGGATTTCAGACCTGTCCCTGTTGAGAGTGGAGATTTCTCCCTGCCAGTTGCCTGCTTCTGTTTGTTCACATGTTTTGGGGTCATCAGAAGCTTCTTGGTTTTGTGAAAACTAATACGATGTTATGAGCTGTTTAATAGAGGCTTGAAGTCCACCTGCCAACCTCATTACTGATGGGTCAGCTTAGAAAATAATTCTTTCCTCAGATGGCTGTAAAAAAAGAGCTGCTAGGACAGCATACCAGATGTGAGGTTTGTGTGTGTGTTCCTCTCCATTTGTCCTTTATTCTTTTTAGTCTTCAGCCTTTTCTGCCCCTCTCTAGAAATAGCAGGGCAGCTTTGCAAAGCTTTCTCCCATGTGTGCAGTAGAGCAAGCTGATGTGCCAGCAGAAGTATAAAGGGGTTCCACATGTCTTGTTTGGACCAATGCTGTAATTTTATTTTACAATAAGGAAGGTGGATATTATTAATCTACTCCTGAGCATAATAGCATGATTTGAATAGCAGAGAGCAACTTTGGTGTGTGTTAATGTCTAGTGAGCTGAATACAGATGAATGCTAAGTAGGTAGAAAATGTCAGTGTAGAGCCTTCCTTTTGGTGACTTTAAGCACTTACATTTCTAGTTAACTTTTTGTTCCGCCTGGCAAACAGATATGAAGATCTTTTTTTATCAACCCAGCATTAATGTAGCTTCTGAGAACGAACAATGCCCGTAAAGCCTTGCTCTCCTGGCAGCCACTTGAGTTAGGCCAGTTATAATGATGAATCAGAATGTGTCCCTGTATTGAACATCTTAGCAAAACCCTCCAGAATAATAGGAGCTTAATGCTGGCAGTTTTAAAAATTGGCAGTCTATAGAACAACTACTTTTTCATTTTGAGGGTGAGTAGAAGTATATGTTTACTTTAAGAATCAGTTTTGAGTTAGGCGTGGTAGTGCATGCCTGTAATCCCAGCACTTAGGGAGGCTGAGGCAGGAGAATGTTTGAGCCCCAGTATGGACAATTTAGTGAGGCACTGTCTCAAAATAAAAAAATAAAAAAGGGCTTTGAAGTAGCTCAGTGTGAAGGCTCTGGGTTCAATCCCAGGACTTAAGGAAAACTAGTTTTGAAAACTTTTTAAAATTGGTGTACATAAAAACATTCTGAACTTGTTTTTTTTTTGTTTATGGTACCGAGGATGGAACTCAGGACCTTGTGCTTGCCAGGCAGGCGTGGTTCCACTGAGCTAAATCCCTGGCCCTCTGAACTTGTTTTTGAGCAGCACTTAAAAATTCTTGGTACTAAGCATCTTCTGTAATTACCTGATTCTTTTAGATGAATATATTGCTTATTTTTGATGCTCTTTGTGGCATGTTGGTTAAGAAGCCTCCAGGGCGTATTAATTATTAGGTATAGGTGGGGAATTGACTGTTGGTTAAAAAAATCAAGCCTGTTTTATCTCCCTAAAGATTGGGGACCAATCTTATGAAGCTTTTACTGTGCAATAAAAATGACTGATGTCTTTCATTTGGTTTTTAACTTTGGAGTTTAGACCATTTCCAAATTCATTTAAAGAAAAACTTCATGTTTTTGTGTTGTCATTATGTCTAGAAACCAGGAAGTTTGTGTAATCATTATTGTTTCATCACACTTTAATAAATACTTGATACTGAGAAAGGTTTGGAGAAGTTGATAGGGTGTCCTCTTCAGATGGTATTCCTTGCTGTCTGCTTAAGGTGAGGAGGGAGAAAATGGTAATTAAAAAAATCATAATCCAGACCCCCCTAGAATTAAATAGCAGAAACTGAGTGCTTGAGGAATTGAGAGAAGGGTCATATCTTTGTATTCTGGCTATCAGGAAATAGGTTAGGTTGTTGCATACTGACTTTTTTGGTTAGTGTTTTCTATGTATTCATTTGCTTTGTTTTTGTGTCCCATTTTTTCCTCTTCTTCTATGTTATTTTTGCTCCTTTTGAGTCTGTTTTGCGGTATGAATAGCTGTTTTCTGGTTTGTCAAGAACCCTGTCACAGGTAAAAAATATTCATGGAAAACCTGCCAAGTTTTAAGTTGTGCAGGAGAGAAATGATTCTGTGACTGTCTTAATTCTGCCATTGTGCCAGAGGAACACACCCAAGCCGTGTGTTTGTGTGTGTGTGTGTGTGTGTGTGTGTGTGAAACTACGTGAAGCCCAGCCTTGCCTGCAAAGTATTATTCTCTCAACAATATTATGTGCCAGCAACTTCCTCTGGGGATGACATTTACTTTTCAAAACACCTAAGAAGTCATAATGGTTGTACTTCTTTGACTGTTTTCCCCATAGAAGTGTGGTTGCAGGAGCAAGAGTGAAGTAACGGATCAGAAGCTGGGCTTTTCAGGGGATGGAGACACACTTCCTTCAGTCTTTCTCACATCTTTAGGCCATCTCCTTCAGGAGCAGGTGTTCTTAGGGCAGCTGTCTAGCTTTTTCATGTCAGTTTTTGGTGGTCTGTTTATCTGTCTCTGTGTGTGTGTGTGTTTGTGTGTGAGTGTGTCTGTCTTTCTCTCTCTCTCGCTCTCTTTCTTTCTCTGTTTTGGAAGTGGTTGAAAAGCTTGTGTGGTTTGCTTTGTCTTGTTTGCTGGAGAGGCTTCTTGCCTCAGTTGGAACTGGCTGACTGCAAAGTAATTTGTATTCTTCTTAATTTTCTTTGCACTCCTTAGTTTGGGTAATCTTTAAACATTGTTTTGTGTCCAGTGCGGGGGAAAGTGTTTGATTTCATAATGAATAATAATTTATGATCTAAACAAGAAGAGTGAAGAGCTCTCTTCTGGTTTTCCTTTTATACAATGTCTATCGTAACTTCTGAATTACTGCCTTGTAAGACTATGCAGAGTAAGAAATCGTATTGGTCAGTCAAGTTGGTTGTGTGTTGGAATGGGGCAGCAGAGAGCCTTCTGTTTTTAGTTGCTGAATGACTTGACTATTAGGAAGACAGAAGAACATTACATGGAATCAGCAGTAGAAAGTGGTGAGCCACTCAAAACCATGCATCCAGGAGATGGCGCATTTCCTCTATTACAGTACTGTCACAGTGATGTGGAGCCCTCTACAGCAGCCTGGCATAATCTTTTTATAGCTGAGGAGAATGAGGCTCAGAGGTCAGGTGGTTTACCTAAGAATATAACCACTTAGTAGGGAGACAGGACTCAAGTCTGACTCCCAGTTTTGTACCTTTTCCCGTGGACTCCAAAGAGATCTTTATCCTTCTGGCAGTTCTAATGACTGAGGTTTAAGGTTGCTCAGACCAGAGAGGAAAGTCCAGGAGGCAGCTCAGCTTTGTTTAGAGAATGTCTTTCTTCTGTTAGAGGTGCTTGGTGATAAAATAGGTGATCTCAGCAACAACTGTGTCTCATCTTCATCTTGTTTGGCTCCTCAGTGATAAGGCTGTTGTGCCAGGTTATTTATTTATGTTTTTAAAGGGCTTCAGTCTGATTACTGCATCATTTCTTGGAGAATGACTACCACTTGTTCTCAGGACCAGAATTCTATACATGGATTATTTTAGGGCTGTGACTAGGTGACTTCTGGAAGCAATTCCATCCAGGCTGGTATCTTCCTGATGCCAGCTGGCAGCTTTGACTTGCAGGATTACTTTTTGGAACCATATGAAGTATGGATTGGTTATTTTCTGTAAGTGAGGGAATGTCTTTAGACGTTTTTTTTAGAACACTGTTAAAATCAAGAAAAAAGATTGAAATACTCTGTGTTCTATTCCTGCAAGTGACATTCAGATAACCCTAGTTCATTGTAGTAGAAAATCTTATGTTAAGGGCTATTCTTTTAAACTTGTTAGGTGTTTGAAACAGATGTGATCCAAATCTGATGGGCTTTTAGAAGTGTCACTGTTGCTGTTGTGAGGGAAAAAAGAAAACCAAGTTAGGTGTTCAGTAGGCTATACAGTGTTCAAACTTGTACAACAAAATACACATTAGAGACTGCTTTTGATTCACCTTTGTTTAATTATCAGATTCAACCTTATAACAGTGAAATCAACTTTGTCAGAAAAATTGGTGGTAAATAGGAAATAATATGGATTCAAGATGATCTCTTTTTTCTTCCTTAGAAAGGCACAGCTGCTTTTTTCATTACATTTATCTTTTATGCTTATTATGGTTGTAGTAGAAATTCAAAAAATACTTATTTAATTCACATGAACTGAGTTTGGAATACAGATAGTATTATGGAGAAAGAGATAATATAGTACTAGAGAGTCATATTGATAGTTTTATTTGCATCTGTTAAGCAAACCATGAATAATAACATGATCTTATTAAACTTTCATTCACTACAGGTTCCATGAAACTGCTTAAGGAGACTGAAATAAAATAAGACAGCACTCAAAACTTAATAAGTCCTTGGATCTCTTTTATTTTTCTGAATTGTTTAGTGCTTTAACTAATACTTTATTTCCTCATGTTTTGGATATGCAATTTTCACATTTTTGAATCTTATAAGTATATCCACTTAATGTGGTTTTATGTCTCCCAAAACTGTGAGGTTGGCCATATACTTTTCAATCCATGATGTCTTAAAATTGAGAAACTGAAGTAGTTGGATGTCAACAGTCTTTGATTTATAATCTCCTCTCTTTTATTATTTATTAACTCCTTCTAGAGTATAAATGCTATCCTAGTGCTTTGTGAAGCTGATGTAAACCTAGGAAACTAAGGTCATCAGATTTTCTTTACATATTTCAAGCACGTGCCCTTGGTATAAAATTGGCTCAACAGGTTATATATTAATAGCAGAATAGACTGGCAGGTGGGATCCTGCCAAGGGTGTTCCACACTGTTTAGTTATAACTCAGGACATCATAAGGTGAAGCAGAAGGTAGTTGTTGAGAACTTAAAGTAGAAGAGCATTTTACATCATTCCATTTTATAAGATATTACAGTTTTAAACTTTGACCTAAGGAATATGTACCATTTTCTTTAATTTCTCAGTGCGGGTTTTTAAAAATGAAACTTACACTACTGTAATGGTCGAGATCTAAAATGTTCTCCAAAAGGCTCATTGTGTTGAAGGGTTGGTTGCCAGTTAATGGGCTTTTGGGAAGTGATTGATCATGAGGGCACTAACATCATCAGTGGGTAATCCATTGATGAGTTCATAGCTGAATGGGCTGTTAGGAGGTGGGGCCTACTTGAAGGAAGTGGGTTATGGCGTTGAGTGTCCTTGGGGACAGTATCTTTTTTTGGGCTGCAGTATCTTGTCCCAGGCCCCTTTCTCCCTCACTCTCCCACTCACTCTCCCGCTCTTTGGAACCAACCTACCATGGACTGCCTCTGAAGCCATGATCCAAAATAAATTATTCTTCTTTCAAATTGTTTTGTCACAGTTATGGAAAGCTAGCACAACTACCAAAGATTTTTCTGAGTAAAATGTTTCCTTGTTCCCTAAACAGTTTACACACACAAAGAAATCTAAGGACTTCTTATTAAATTTTGAGTGTTGTCTTGTTTTTACTTCAGTCCCCTTAAACAGTTTCATGGAACTTTGTCCATAAAGAATTTTTCTTTATGGTTGGACTATTAGTCTACTCCATCACCACAACAAAATATCTGACAACATTAATTTATAAAGGGAAACGTTTTATTTTGGCTTGTGTGTTTGGAAGTTGCATTTCATAACTAAGTTGTTTTTAGGCCTCTGATGAGGCAGCACATCATGGTGTGAAGTGTGTGGAGAAACGAACTACTTAACCCCATTACTGAAAAGCAAAGAGGAAGAGAGCAAGGTCCTCCTAAAGGTTCCAGGGCCTCCCACTAGTGCCAGCCTGGGAACCAAATGTTTCACACGTGGACCTTTGGAGGACACTTATCCAAACTATGGCAGCTCTCTGTCTCCCCCATTACCTGGGCTCATTTCCTGTTTGTCTTGTTTCAAGGAAAGGCAAATTTGCTGACATTTTATTAAATAGCTTATGAATATTTGAAAATGTTCATGATGCCTTTTTGGCAAATCTACACATTCTGTTGGTAGAATCTTTAAACTTTTAATCTTTTCTCTAGACCTCTATCTTCCTAGAGTTAAAATTTTATGATTTTTATTATGTCCTACTTCCTTACCTTAAAGATATTTTGCTTTCCTTTTGATTGTTCAGTCATTCATGTTTTTAATCATTGATCCAATCTTTTTTATTCTGCAGTAGTTTAAAAACAATTATTTTCCCACATTATATATATAGATTTCTCAGTTTTTTTGTGCAAAAGTTTATTTACTTGTAAATATTTACGTTTATACTGTATGCCATACATATTGAAGAGATTAGTGAATGCAATATAGTTAGTATCTTCTGACATGAAATTTAGAATTTATTGGAAAAGACACATGTTAAAGTTCTACAAATTATTATAAATTTTAAGATTTGTGCTTTGAAGGTAAAGAGCCTGTGGGACTTCTAACCTGGTGGGGGAGATGGTTATGGAAGGTCATTTGTTGACCTTATCTTTCCCCCCAGCTTCCCTTACTCTTTTATATAAAGGCATACTTTAATTTTTTTTTTTTTTGTATCGAGGATCGAACTCCAGTCCTTGCGCTTGCGAGGCAGGCGGCGGAACCACTGAGCTAAATCCCTGGCCCAGCATACTTTAATTTTATAGGTTTGGGATATTAGTATACACAGAACTGCTGTTCTTGATAGATTCATGGTTAACTCTGATAGTCTGTGCCACCTAGATTTTTAATCCACCATCAGTCTGGACTTTCTTTTTAATAGCTGCAAAATAAATTTTAATGTTCTTTTAAGGACAACATAATAAGGCAGGTTTTACTTTAGAAACTATATAGTGAATGCCAAGTCGAGCAGTAAGATCTGTGTTGCCTGCATTTTGTATTCTCATTACTGATGGCTTTGAAATTGTGCTATGTCTGATTTTAAAATAAAATTTATCAATAGGTTTTTTTAATAATACTTTTTCAGTGTGTGTTGATCAAGTCAGTAAGAATGTAAGAATATCTATTGGGCTCTTTGCTTAAAGAACTTCACCAGTGCATCCAAAGTTGTATTTTTATCATTATTAAATTATTTGTTTAGTTTACAAGTAACTTTTTATATAACCATTCTTTTTGCCAGATCTTGGCAACCCATACCATTCCTTTATAATACCCTGTTCCTTCTAGTATTCATTTAAAGTAAAAGAGCATACCATAATAATTTAGAATTGAAACATTTGTTGGTGTGGAACAGGCATAGGCAGTTTTCTTTATAGAAACCTTGAAAGGCATTAAGAGTATAGAAGAGTACTTTTTCTTTCCTTTTTCAGTGCCAAGGATTGAACCCGTGCCTCACACGTCTTACCACTGAACTATACTCTCAGCCCTACTTTTTTTCTTAAGATGACCTGAAAGGCTTTTGTGTAGTTCTAAACCCTAAAGATTTCATATGTTTGTAAGATTGGTGATGGGTGCCTGGGATTTAGCTCAGTGGCGCCATGCCTGCCTCCCAAGCACAAGGTCCTGAGTTCGATCCCTGGTGAGGGGTGGGGTGGGGGAGAAGAAAGAAAAAATAAAAAAGATGGGTAGAGTGTGGGAAATTAATCAGAAAAGGCAAGGGAGTACCTCATAGATCATCAGAACTAAATAGTTTGTGAAGGTATACCATGATATTTTAAAGTAGTATTTTTCTGACTTGCCTTGTTATCATTAACCTTCCTTATATAGAGTCTTAGTTTCCTCAAAGGAGTGGACTCTGGTGCCTAAAATGGTTTTCTTTTTTTTTAAAGGTTTTCTTTTGTTTTTACTACTATGCGGTGTTTTTGAAGTAACCAATATTTTGAGTCCTTTTTTGTTTATACTGACTATTTGAATATAAATTTTTTTTCCAGTTGGGTCTTATTTCATCACTGTTTTTAGATTCCAGGCTTTTTTTTTTCTTTTTTTCTCAGGTGTGCAGAAAGGCATATTTGATGGAATTTGGAGAGAAGTAAAGGCAGTTTTAGTTCAGGAGCTGACTTCTCATGTTAGTTCTGCCATGGATACAGAGATGACAGGGAACTGGCAAGAGAAGAGGGTGCTTGAGTTCTAGGTTCTCATCACCTTGGGTGAGTGTGTTCTTAATCACCCTTTAAAATTTTTTTTTTAATCTACATTGGAAGTCCCTTGATGGAGTCATTCTGTCTTGCAGATTTGTGTCTTGAACACAGTAGATCCTATTTCTTTATTAGGTTCTGTTTCTTAAAGATTAAAGTTATAGGGGTCGGGGATTTAGCTCAGTGGTTCCGCTGCCTGCCTCGCAAGTGCAAGGACTGGAGTTTGATCCCCCGTACCAAAAAAAAAAAAAAAAAAAAAAAAGATTAAAGTTATAAAATCAGATACACTGAAGGTGGTAAATAATGTATGCAGTATTTTTAAACTGGCATATTTAGCTTTGTATTTTGGTTATTATGAAGTTGGCATTATAACCTACATATTTGAGCAATTATTAGTGTTAATAAAAATTCTTAATATTTCAACTTACTAAGCATTTCTGTGTTTTTATGGATATCATTTATTACTATGTAATAGCAACTAAGTGCTGGATGCTTAGGTAAGTTAGTATTTTAAGGTGATTTTTGTATTAATAGCAATGTTTCTTTCCGTCCATTCCTAGGAATAATTGACTTTATATATTTGTAGTATCCTTGCTGGTTACCAGTTTGACTAGGCTGAAACTATGCTTTTACATGTATTTATGACCCATTTATGTAGCTTCAAAAAATACCAGCTGCTTCAGGGTTGGATTGATGTGGCTGTGTTTGCCAGGAATAAGGAAGTAGGCTCCCGGGGTGACCACAGGGCCAGTCATTTAGTAGCCTTGTTAAACTTCCTCCGGCCATTAGAAGAATGGCTAATTTCTGCCCAGCATTGCACCTGTTTGGAAGCAGAGAGAGAAGTCCAGGTCTAAGGTAAATGCTCTGATCATGGACTGCTAACCTTGAGGGTTATTGGGGTGAGTATCTTTGTGGTGTATACTTTGGCACTTGCACATGTGTGCTCACACTCACAATCCAGGGAGTAGCAACAGCAGCTCCATCTGGTATGTTGTAGGCCTGCCTTGACATAGAACTGTTGGTTCTAAAGCTTATTCTAAAGCTGCAATATGTTAAATGGGCAGCCCTTTATTGAATGCCTTTGGATGTTGGCAGTTTATCAGCAGCAGGGTTGTGATCCTGTCACTTCTTGTTAATAAGACTTTTATTTAGCTTAACAAATCATATCTTCTGTTTACATCCACTCTCTCAAATGGTAAACTTGAAAGGGATGTGTGCGACTTTTTATTAATTAGTAGCTATCAGGGTGCTTTGGACCTTGCTTGATATAGCCATTTAGCTACTTGTATATATCTTCTTCTCAGATGTTATCTTAAACTAGGACAACCCCCAAATGATTATAGTCCTTTTTTTCTCCCCAGTTGTGAAAATTTATTTATATTTTTGGTCCCGGGGATTGAACCCACCCAGTGTCTTCACACTAAGCTACATCAACAGCCTTTAAATCAAAAAAAGTATTTTTTTGATAAGGTCTTGCTAAATTGCTAAGTGGTCTAGGCTGGGCTTGAGCTTGTGATCCTTCTGCCTTGGCCTCTCAGTGCTGAAATTAAAGGCATGTGCTACCATGCTTGGCTTTGAAATGGTTTTTTATCTTTCCTATTAGGTGGTCATTTTCTCCAGGCTCAGTTTCGTTTCTATTTTCAAATTCCTAGCAGGGGTTTTATCAGAACATTTACTGTCCCATCGCAGCAATTTGACTTTCCCAGCATTTGTTTCTGAAAATAGCACACAAGCATGAGCACTTCATCTTCATATTTAAAGTACATTTTCCTTTCCTTTTCTTGTCTTTTTTCTTTTTTTAAAAAAGACGAGTCCTCATTATACTGCCTGGGCTGGCCTTACAAGTAATTGGAATTACAGATGGGTACAATCCTGCCTGGCTGCATTTCTCTTCTGTGCTCTTCTGTTAGGTCTTTCTATGTAGTCCAGACTGGCTTTAAACTTACTATGTATCCCAGGCTGACCCTGCAACTCACAGTGATCCTCCTGCTTCAGCACTCCTGCATGCTGGTATTTCAGGTGTACACCACCATGCTCGGCTAGGTTTTTTACATATAGCAAATTCACGGATATCAGAGAATGTTAGAGCTGGAAGGACCCTTAGCTCAGTATTGACCAACACTCATATTTTACACATTCAGAGCTGATGCTAAAGATGTTTTGTTGTTTAATAAATTTGGAATAGTGATGGTGATTGGTGACTGTAGTAGACCCATGGCTGATTCCTGACTTGTTCCTTCTCTTAACTTCCTTTTCATAAACTGCTGTACTTCCTTTTTAAAAATACAAGTGATGCTCTGGTGGGATTATAAATTGATAGTCTTTAAAGAGTTTTGTTTTTTAATAGCAGCTAGCATAATTAAAAATGTATCAGAATTGACTGAATAGCAATTTCTGTCTTTAAATTTATATTTTTACTTTTCAGTATGAAATATATATTGTGGTTTTTGAAATAACAAAAACCTGAATGTTAATCAGTAGAAGATTGGTTGAATTAATTAGGGTATGTCTCTGTTATATAGTCATCTATAAAGAAAGACTTCTGTTTGTACTGATATTAAAATGTAAAAAGCAAGAGGCAAAAATCATTGAAAAGATTCAGCTCTATAAGTATTAAAGCATTTACTTTTCTTTACCCGTGTGAATATTTGCATCAAATATGTTTTTTTTAATTTGCAAAAATACTATTAAAATGGAATGAGTACTTGAAAAGATGATCTTCCTTGTATTTTTCAGAGCATTTAAATAGATTTTTTGATATTTCCTATGTGAACTGTTCATTAGCATTCAGAGCCTGTGTTGAGTTGAACATTGCTCCAGGTCTGTGGGAGTTCAGAAGTGACAGGATGTGGATGCTACTACCCTCAAGTGGGTTAAGGCCTGTAAACAGCACATAGGCAGGAAAAGCGAGGAGTGATTATGGAGAGGGTTTGGTGAAAGGGGCTACAATAGTTAGGGAAACATTTTGTAAATGAGGTAGATGTGAGGTTTTATGTAAGTGAGGGAGACCTTTTTCTAAGAGCAGAGGATTAACTGATGTACTTTGAAAGGCGTTTAAAATTTTTTATTTTAGTGTTTCAAGAAAGTAAATGGGGCTGTTGTCAACTTTAAATTATCCTTGAATGAGAAGGAAGGGGCTGAGGTGGATCAGTTTCCAAAGGTCACTTTGGCTGTTTCAGCAAGCCTCTTTGTTCATGCCAGTGAGTAGAGCTGTTCTTGGGGTCTGCCATCTCCCGATGTGAAGCGGGGAGGGAAGTGCTTAGGCCCCTCGGTGAGTCTACAGCCTGGTTACAGTACCTACTAGTGTTAAGCTGGGAGTGAGGATAGGAGCTCTTCTATTATAGAACTTGATAGTTGGCTGCCTGGGGTTAAGAATTCTTGAGTTCTTATTCCATTCCTCTTGGCTAATAATAGTCACCCTTCTACTTTCTTGTCATCCTTTTTAGTTTTCACTTATTAGAGAGAACATACAATGTTTGTCTTTCTGAGTCTGGCTTATTTTGCTCAATATGAGGGCTTCAGATCCATCCTTTTTTGTGGCAAGTGACAAAATTTTGTTCTTTCTTGCTAGAATAAGGGGAGGGGTGTAAGGGCAGTTAATATGAATATAAATATGAACAAAATAATATTTTATACACTGAAGCATCTCCCACCCTTCACCCCTGCCCAGTGTGTAACTAGGAGGGAGGTCAGGGCAGAGTGTGTGTGTGTAAATGTGTGTGTGTGTATAAATGTGTGTGTATAAATGATCAAAATATGTTACATGTACAAATCTCCCAAAATGAAACCCATTAATCTGTATAACTAATAAAAAGGAAAAAAATTGAGTCTTTACTCATATTATTCAGCCTCTCCAAGCTCTGAATGGTCTGATCTACCAAATGGGAAAAATGATGATACCTAATCTGTGAAAGATTGGGGTGGATGCTTTATAGCGAAGCTCTCAAAAGCAGTACCTACTTTTCCTCAATCCTGAATTGGAAATCTTTGAAAGAATGACGATAAATTGTATAAATGAAATTATTTTAGGAAAAATTATTGGACTTTAAAGGCTTTGTTTCTGTAATATGTAGAACCTTTCAAACATCACCTAATGAAACTTTCAGTCTCTGTACATACAGAGTCCTTGGATAACTTGAGTTTTTTTTTTTTTTTTTTTTTTTGTAGTTGGGGGGCTTGAACTTGGGACCTTGCGCTTGCGAGGCAGGCAACTTGAGTTTTTAAAAGTGAGGACTTGGTTTAGATTTGCTGGGGAGACCTCTCCAGCTTTGAGGAGAGGAAGAAAAGAATGAAGAAACTAAAGGGTTTAGATTTCTCTTTTCAGTGATAAATAGAGCACTTTCAGGGTTTCTAATTCTTAATAGATCTTTTGCCCAACTGTGTCTCTCTCTTGGTGTATTAGGCCTGTAAAGAATCTTAGTCTAGCCGGAAGGGACTTGGGTGTGGTAAGGCAATTAGATGCTCTCAATAGAAGATACACTAATTAGTGATCTGCATCTCTTTCAAACAAGGGTGTTGGCTGCTGGGAGTAGCAGGAGTTACTATTGAGGATCAGTGACTAAGAATTAATCTTATTTAGCTGCAAATGGAGATAGATATTGTAATTAGATGTGAGAGAGACAGCTTCACTTAAAAATGTAGGCTGTGAAAATTATGCCACTTTTTCCCACCCATAATGTGGGGTGGTGTTTGAGTACAAAACCTTGTTTTGTACAGAATGACGCTTCAATTTTAGCCCTAGTTTGACTCAGTGTGTTAGGAGAGTATTGTTCTCAGGTTCTCTTTTTTTCTCTTGTAAAATGTGGTGGGAAACTAGATAATGTATAGGGTCACTTTAAAGATCTGATTTGCTGATGTTAGAGCCAGAGGAAGGGTTGGTGCTGCTACTCATGTCTTTATTTTCTTGTTTAGAAGTTGTAGGTCAAAAATCCCACGTTGTGTTTTGTTTTTTGGTAGGTAATTATTTGGAGATGGAGGTGAAAAATAAAATTTAAAAAAAGTGCTGTGAGAGCACATTGGGTTTTGTTAGGCTCTTCATCTCTGATTATGCTTGTCATAATTGGGTAATAATTAGTATTTAGGAAAGCCATTATGATAAGGGATTTAATAGTCTTCCTGCCTTCATTTTACATGACCACCTCCTGGGAGGAAATTTTGTGCACCTATCAAGGAAGAAAATGATCAAGATTTGGATTTAAGAACCTAATTGTTAAATCTTGATTAAATGATGTCTATTAGGTTGTAATTATATCTATCTATAAAAAATGTGTGATAGCAGATTTGATTGCCTGGCTTCCTAAAGCAGTCTTTTACAGTAATGAATTTTAATTATATGTGTGCCTGGGAGCTATTTTAAGCCATTAAGAGAGGAAAAATGGACAAGGCTTATTGCAAAAAGTGTTCATCTAAGTATATGACTTTTAGCCTGTGGGTTTGGAAGGATTAGGAACAAAACAGTATGACTGCCCCTTTCCCCCCTTTCCCACACAAGTATTCCCATACAAAAATTCCTGAATCAACATTCCTTAGTTTTCTATGAAATACCATAGTAACATATCATGTGTCAAAGGTTGTGGTGCATAGATGTGGTTGTGTCAGAATTATTTGAACCTTTTTGCTTGTGCAGACACTGCCCTAAGCATGCTACGTGCATTTACTCATTTTAGTTCTCATAGAACTTGAGATGTAGGTGGAATCTTTTTCCCCATTAAGTGGCCCAAAGACAGAGCTAGAATTAAAACTCCCGAAGGCTGTGCATCTAAAGTGCGTGACTTTGATGATGATTCTAGAATTTTCTGTCAAGATAATAGACATAGATCATGAATCTGTTAGAGTACTGTTTTTGGTGTTGTAACTTTTTTAGCATTGCCTTTATGAACTGTCTCTTCACATAAGAAAAATTGCAGGATTTGTCGAATTTGAGTTAGAATCTTGTAAGAAACACAAAAAAGGCAACTTTGGCTCTTGTCACCCCTGTCTGAAACCTTCAATGGCTTTTTGTTGCCTGTAGAACAAATATTTCAAGCACTCTCAGGCGTTCAAAGTTCCCCATTTTTTGCCAAATGCATTATTTATTTTATGAAGTAGCCAAGTAAATGATCATTTAATATGCCCAGTGAATTCTTATGCCGTGCCTTTTATTCACACATGTATATGGCTGTCTACACACGATGCCTCTGCATTTTATTAGTTTTGTTATTTTCAAACCCTCTGACATTGACCTCCTGCACTGTCATTTTCAGTTTTAAGTTTCTAATACTTGGCATCCAAGGATCGTTTAAGTGTGTGTTTTATATGATTTACCATATAAAATGAAGATGACTTAGACATTTCCTCACTTAGTTTGTGCTTACATATACACTGCTCCTGTGATCTGTTAAGGACTTACTCTGTGAGTTTGCGTTTATTTCAGGGTTGCTTATGTTTTGGGAGTTTTAGAGAATAGTTTTCCCATGGTAGTGCTTGAAGTTGGCAGTTTTTGGAAAAGGTTTGGATTTTGAGCTTATGTAAAAGGTAGATTTCATTCTGGATTTCGGTTAATTTTTGTCTCTAAATCCTATTGTTAGAAGCTAGCTGGGCAAATGGTACAGATCAGGAAGCATAAAGGTCAGGTTAATTTAGCTTGTGTCTTCTTAGCTAAATTGACCATCAAGTAATGCTTGTGAGTTGGACTCTACATCAACTGGCTTTGTACTCCATTGTGCCTGGCCTCATTTTTTATAATTAACTCAAATTCACCCATACTATTTGCCATGAGGAAAATGGACATGAAGTGAGTGGGTAAACAAGCCCAAATTCATTTTCTTTATTATATTACACAATAACAATTTTGGGTTAGTAGGGTAACCTATACAAAGGACATAGAGAAGTGCAATTGTTCCCAGAATAACTTTTGTATGGAATGTGTATTTGGTAATACTAGTGTCTGAGCTTCCTATAAGGTTGGTAACTTTGGATATTTTAAAGTCATTGTCCTAGTGAGACAAATCACACATCTTTGGACCACAGTGACTAAGTAGCAGAATTATAATCTGGCAATTTTGAGGGTTTACCATTAGAGTGTGAAGCTGTTTTTGCCTTTTGGCAGTATTTTGCTTTCATCAAGATGATCTCAGCTTTCATTAAGTTTTCATCTAATTGAAAAGATTGATTTTTGAGTAGGTGAGAATCCTTTTATGTAATGTCTCAAAGGACAGAGTATGGGTCAAATTACTCTTCAAATGGATGGTAATTGTGAGCAAGAGGCTTTTAAAATGGAGATAGCACCTTACCCAGAGCTTATTGGAACTAAGAGCTTTTATATGTAATAAGCTCCCACGTTTGTAAATAAAAAGAACTGTAATAGCTCAATGAAAGCCCAGAGACCAGAATTGACCCATAGTTTTGCTTTAACATCCATCATCATTCTAACACTTAATATTTTACGGTAGACCTATAAAGTTCATCATTTGATATTTAGCTTTTGGGTTAATCCTTCCATGGATCACTGAAGTATTGTACTCTAAATTTTTGTCTTATAAAGTTAAGACTCAATAGAAAGTCCAGGAACTAAAATAGGTACATGGTCTTTGTATATTCCAAAGTCTGGTGGGGGAGAAATATTGAGATCAAAAAAGTAATTTAGGGGTCCACTTAAACATTTTTTTCCAGTTTATAAGGAGGTGGTAGTGTCATAGAGTAGGCTGTAAAGAGGAGTCAATATTAAAAATGATCATTAAGCTCTTGGACATATTTTTCTAGTAACACTAAACAGAAGTAAATCAGCTTTCTGGGAGAAAATACCTTGCCCTTAAATGTCTTGTTTTTAATCTCAGCTTTGTAATGAATAAAGGGATATTGTTTCTTAAATATGTGGAGTCCTGAGATGTTAAAATTTCAACCTCTACTCCCCCCAGTACTGGGAGTTGAGCCTGAGCTTTTATACTGAGCTACATCTCCAGTCTGTGTTTTAAATTTTAAGACAGGGTCTTGCTAAGTTGCCCAGGGTGGTTTCAAACTTCCAGTCCTTCTGCCTCAGCCTCCCAGAGTGTTGGGTTATAGGAATGAGCCGCCGTCCTGGCTGAGTCTCACTTACTTAAGGGTCATTTTATTTTATTTTATTATTATTTTTTTGGTACCGGGGGTTGAACTCAAGGACCTTGCACTTTCAGGGCAGGTGGCAGCACCGCTAAGCTAACTCCCTGGCCCTAAGGGTCATTTTATATATTGATGAGTGTAGGCATATTATTTTTCAAGACTTAAAATGCTGTCTTCGCAGTTTCTTTTTAGTCGCTGGTAAAATCTTGGACTCTTAGAGACTCTTTATGTAAAGTATGAACACACTACTCATTTAATCATGATGAGCCTATAACTTTTATGGTCTTTGAAGGTAGGGCTTGTTTTCAAAAGTTGTCATCTTTGGAAATATTAGTTTTCTGTTAAAATTTAAAGAACATTAATTTTGTTTTGCTCTTGTAGTTTCTTTTGATACTTAATTTTTAGGGCACATATGTAGGTGTTTTCTTTGTATGTTTAAGATAAAATGAGGAAAATTCAGGCCAGGAGAAGTGTTATTTTTTTTTACCTTTTGTTGAATTTTATTTTTCTAGGAGCTATGTGTATATCACATATATAGCCTTCTGGTCATTGAAATGATAGAGGATGAAAATGTTAATGTCTACTTTGACATGTTTTATCTGCATTACATTCGTCAGAAAATTTTCCCAGGCTTTAGAGGGCAAGTGGTTGGTGTAGTGGCTCTGGAAAAATTAGGTTACATTTAACCACATGAATTTTCAAATTATTTTCTTAAGCACTAGGGATTGCTTATATAAGCTTTGTGGGATTTTAATAATTAGTTTGTTTGACTAATGTGGTTATTTGTAGTGAAAATGGTTGATATTTTAGAATTCTGAAACTTTAGGGATTTAAAAAACTGAAACATACCTTAAATAGCCTTGAATTTGAGTTAAGGGATTATTTATCCAGTATGGATTAGAATAAATCTTTTTTACCCCTTTAAAAAATTGTCCTCAGAAGCTTTTAAGAACTTTGGCAGGATAACTTGCCTTTGCTCCTGCAAGAGGCTTGCTGTACATGTGTTAACAGTCAGTCTGTCAGATGAAGTGGGTGGTTCTTTTCTTTTCTTGATGGGAAGCTAATGGCCCAGCCCTCTTGGGCACTCCGTGTTCCAGGAAACAGTCACTGAATGTTATGCTATTATTTTGCACCTGCTTCTGGGATCTGATTGTAGGTCTGCTTGGTATTATTTCCCTGCCCTGTCACACCTGAGAAGGAGAAAGAGAACCTCCTTAGGCATCTTGAGTCTTCTTGGGTGCTAGTGACTGACCTTGGAGATCTCTGGGAACAATTAATTGCAGTGATGTAGATCATTTTGATTTGGTTAGAGTGATAGAAGAGCTAAGGCTCTTCTAGAATTTAAATTTCTGCCTTGGTTGGGTCTCTACAACCAAGGTGTAGTATTGGTGGGGTCTTAACAGGTGTCTGTTTTATACAGTCCATGCTAAGTCACCTGGGAAAGAGCTTCTGGAGGACTATTTTTAAAAATTTTTAATTATTATTTTATTTTATGAGTACATGTGTATAGTACATAATATTTACATTCCTTGTGGGAAGTTGGTAATGTACATATCTCAATTCTTTTTTTAATCCCCTTTCCATCTCCTCCCTCTACCCATCCCTTAATCCCCCGCCCCCTTTGTACATGTTTGCAGTACATAATGTTTATATTCCTTGTGTGGAGTTGGTACATGTACGTAACACATCCCAATTCCTTTTTTTCATCCCTTATGCCTTCCCTCCTTTTCTCCTTCCTCTTCATCTCTTGATCTCCTTCCCCACTGAGAACAGTCTATCTCCCTACTTCATATTATCTCCCTACTTCATATTGTTCTTTGTTTTCACTCTGGGTTTCTCATAGAAACAGCATGATATTTAAGGTTGTGTGTCTGATTTATTTAATTTAACATTGAGTTGAAGACCTCATATTACAAAGATACATGAAGGACTGTTTTTAAAGGGCTAAGCAAAGTTTATTACCATGGAAAGCATAGGTATGAATTGGAACTAGTATGTAGAAGATACCAAGTAGAGAAAATAGCAGTTATAAAAGTATAGAAGTGGAAGTCTAATGAATGGGACAGAGGCTCTTTGGGGCATATAAAATCAAGAGCTAGTTATTCAGTTTGTTGGAAATCTTGATATATTTCAGGGTTATGCCATCCACATGATGGAAATCAGTAAGGATCCACTGCAGATTATAAAACTCAGTTATATTCTCATAGTGTTGAAGAGGGTTGTATGATGATGTTTGGAGAATTGATAGGGGAAGGGACATTTGAAAATGGGGAAAATCTGAGAGACTCCTTAGGAGGTTTGGTTGCTAGGATTTTAAATGTGGTGACTTTGGAAAGACAGATAGGGTTTGAGAACAAAACTGGTTAAACTTGGAGATCAAATCTCAAGGATACCCCTCATAGCCCCTAAACTTTATGTGGTACTTAGGATGAGATTCAGGGGATGATCGAGAGCCTCTGAAAACCTTTTGAATTTCATTTGTGTCGCATCTCCCCCATATCCTGTTCATATAGAGCTGAAATTTTCCTGTGTTGTGAAAATTAAACACCCTTGGCTCTGTTTTCACATGCCTATTTTCAAAGACCAGCCAAAGTCTCATGAGTTTTCTCTTCCCTCCTTTCATCCATAGTCTGGACACGTTTCACAGTTCATAGGCATATTATAAAATTTGTGATTTTTCTAAATCCTAAAATATTACTTGTATCATTTCTCTCAGTAGATGGTACCATCTTTGAGATCTTGTGTTAGCACCTGACAGGATATTTGGTCGTCCCAGAAGCCTATTTGTGTGGCAGAGCAGCATGTTAGGAATCTTATGTCACAGCTATTTGTGATTGTGTAATGCTCTCCAGTAACTTCTCTCTTTTACAGTACCATTTAGAAAGAGTAGGTAATCACAGAGGATTTTCTAAATTAGTGCTACAGTAAGAATAAAAGGAAGGGAATAGGAAAATGCAGAAGATACTTGTAGAATGGCTATGGATCATTTGACCTGGGCAGGGTTTTTTGCATGAGAAGTTGGGAGGAAAAAATGTTAGGACAAGGAGGTTAGAAAATTGAAAAGGCTCTTGAATGCAGGTCTCTGTGTGTACTCTGAGTGGGCTTTAAGCAGGTGATGGCATGACATGTTCTGGGAGAAGTTGAAGCTAGTTAATATGTAAAGACTGGCATGAAAGAGTAGGTGGTGGGCAAACAGATTTGAAGCAGTGTACGTTGTGATAAGGGTCTGCCTGGTGTCTTGCGAGTTGGAGGATGAGGGGTCGATATTGGTAGCAGTGGAAGGATTAACAGTTGTGGATACCTAACAGTTGGATTCCAAAGCAAGGAGGTATGGTTCTGTGGGTATTACCCTTTTCAGATCCCAAACATCTTCAAAGATTGGGAGGGATCAGTAGGAAGAAAAAAAGCAACTGAGAAAAGAATTGCCTTGGGGGTTGTATTAGTCAACTTGGGCTGTCATAGTAGAATACCAAAGGCTGGGTAGCTTAAAAAACTAAAAATTCACTTTCTCTTAGTTCTGAAGGTTGGAAGTCCAAGATAAGATGCTGCAGGGTTGTTTTCTAGGGAGAGCTCTCTTTTTGGCTCAGAGTGCTGCCTTCTCACTGTTTCTTCGTATGGCCTTTTCTGTGTATGTGTGTGTGTTTGTGGGTGGGTGGTTGGGTGCGTGTGTAGAAAGACAAATCTCCATTCTCTCTTATATGGACACTAGTCCTTTTGGATGAGGGCCTTGTCTTATCATCTCATTTAATCGTAATTATTTCCTTAAAGTCCTTATCTCCAGTATATAGTCTCATTGAGGATTAGGGTTTCAGCACACGAATTTTGGAGGTATAATTCAGTCCATAACAGTAGTAAAGGTATTTAATTTCTCTGGAGATGAGCAGAAATGAGTCTCTTTTCCTACAATTTCTAATCTACAGTTTTTCTTTTTCAGTATAGAAGGGAAATGCTTTCTGATCTTTCCAATTAGTCGAGGCTTCCTGTCCCACCCTGGTGATTCCATTTCCAACTTGCACATTTTTCCCTTTCACCCTATATAGCAGTTTCTGCCCAACTCTGCCATTTAGATTTGGATTTTGATGGTTGATACATAATTGATTTCTTCTCTAACCTCTTCAATTTTATAGTCTGACCTCATGTTACAAAGCGCTTTTAAAGGCACTGTGTTTAAGCTTTAAAAGCCACTTAAATAGGACACAGAGTTAAAAAGCCCAGAGAGTCTTAGCAGTGTTTTCACTGAATATCTGCTGACATTGTAGCTCTTCTGAGACCTTTAGGTCCCTATTATCCGAGAACATTAGGAGGTCAAGTGTTCATCATGGAACTTGTGTTGGAAATGCTAAGAAATATGAGACTTGGGGTGTTTTGTTTATTTGTGTATTTGTTTTGTGTACTTACCCAAGCATACACACAGCAAATCACAGCTTCTTAAATGAGGTTCTAGTTTTCAGACCACAGTAAAGGTAAAATTAGCAGCCGAACTCTCATATGTAAAACATAAAACCAAAGCTCTGGGAAGAATGGATAATACCCAGTTCCATTAGCTAGTCAGTTTATAGTTACTGGCTTCAACTTAGTTAACTCTTGTTTTTCTATCTCTTTAGGTTTATAGGTATTTTTGAGATGAGATGAAAGATTCCAGTTCCTTCAGTGAGGTTTTTAGTGTGGGCTCACTTTGTTTGAAAATGAATTCCCAGAGCAGCCAGTGTGCCTGTGATTAATCTTAAGTAGAAAACCGAGTCCAAAGCCAAAAACATATTTTTATTTTACCTGCGCAGATACAGAATGGGAATAAAGGATGTGTGGGTCTCTGAGAATGTGGATTCAAATGGTTTGGTGAAAATATCCACTGTCTTTTTATTTAGTCAGGTGTTTCAGTATATTTTTGTGCCCTCACATTTTTTCAGCCACAAACGTTTATTTCAAGAATCCCTCTCTGACCTCTCGCTGGTATTCATTATACCTGTTAGATCTATTTTGTTTCCAGTACAAAACAAGTGAGCAGCAATAGGGTCTATCACTTTTTTAGAGCATTTTTTTCCAGCCAAAAAATGGTTGAGGAGAAAATTTCTTGCCTGCTGCAAAGCTTTTTAAAATTCTTAACAGCAGCTGCTATTTTGTGTGTGTCATAATGGATCATCCACGAATTATAGCTGGTTTCCCTTTGAAAACTTTGGTTTCAGGTATTAGAAATGAATTGATTACTCTAGAAACATAGATCCTCTGACCTTTAAGTGTAGAGTCTATACATTCAAAAGATGGTTAAAGAAACTCGATGTTCAAATATCTTTTTTAAAAATTTATAAGTGATATTTAGTAAAGGCTTTAATGATTTAAGAAGTTAACACTTTTTACAATGAGAGTCTATCCCTCCTCCCTCTTTCAGAATGTTTTATTTCCTTTTTTGAGAGGAATGAGAGAGAGCTATAATAGTCAACAGTTCACGTTTCCATTGTAATGATTACAGTGACAGGGAATAGATATAACAAATTATTTAGGAAGCAGTTTCTTACCATTTAGATTGTGGATCTCAAAATCACTTAGCTAAGGGATTACCTGTTGAGTGTATGAAAGTCATCTTAAGACAGAATAAGATTTGTGAAAATGAAAGTTGAATAGAAAATTCTGTAGGTTACCAAGCTTTATCATTTGATAGGTGTCAGGTTTTAAGTTTAGAGGATTGGGCTGGGGATTTAGCTCAGTAGTTTCGCCGCCTGCTGTGTAAGCGCAAGGACCCGAGTTTGATCCCCGGTACCAAAAAAAAAAAAAAAAAAAAATTTAGAGGGTTACTTTGAATAATAATTGAAAGTTTAACCAAATCCTAGTACCAAATTTAACTGTCTCCTAAATACTTGCCTCCAAGAATTCAGTTGAGGATATGCAATCATTTATTGTCTATGAATTATATAAGTGTTAATATACCACTTAATATATAAAGTAACTATTAAAAGCTGGATGGCTTTCCCTAGTCTCCGATTATTGGACACTTGTCTGTTCTTGCCAGCAGACCATGTACTTGCCTTATTGAAGGTCTTTTACAGTGGCTCTCAGTCTTGGCTGTACATTAGAATCAAAACAAAAAAAAAACCTATTAGGAAAAGAAGCTTCCGAAGGTAACTATAGCATCAAAACTTTGAATAGCGGGGCCAGGGATTTAGCTCAGTGGTTTTGCCGCCTGCTGTGCAAGCACAAGGACCCAAGTTCGATCCCCGGTATCAAAAAAAACAAAAAAACCCCTTTGAATAGCAAATAAACTGGGTCATGTGTGTATCCTTTTGAAATTTCAGTGGCGTAGATTTTTAAAAGGCCTTATTTTCTTCTCACTAAAGTCTCAGTGACTAAAACAACTGAGCTTTTTGCTAATACGTTTATTTGCACATATATGTCTGATAGGCTTCTAATCTTATTTTCTCTTCCTTGGTAAAATTAGAGTGAGTTACATTTTTACCTTGAAGTTTAATTTTTTTTTCCTCCAAGCTGCTTATAGCTTCAGGGTGACTTTCTGAGTGATACATTCTACTTCCAGTGATAAAGTATAGATTAATACCAGTTGAACTGTGTACCTGTCTTTGTATTTTTAAAAAGTGAATTTTGAGCCAGGGATTTAGCTCAGCGGTGCTGCTCCCTGCCTCAAAAGCACAAGGTCCTGAGTTCAATCCCCAGGACCAAAAAAAAAAAAAAAAGACTAAAAAGTGTGAGTTTTTATTGAACTAAAATTTTTAGGAGTAAAAGATTCTTTCCCTCTAAACTCTCATTGTTATTCTTCTGATAGGTCAGTAATCACCTTTAGGTTTTCAGCTCTGCAACTCAGAGTCTGCGTGTATTCCTAAATATGTCTTATGAATCTCAGTGTGAAGTAAGTATCCATCTGAATTTCTTTACTGTAAGTTTTCTAATAGTTTGAACTATACAATATGTCTCAGCATAAATTAGATTTTTACTGCTTGCATTATTTTGATAAAATGAGGTATGAATATTTTAATTTTCTTGTAGTTATTCTTGACTTTCTTGGTATATAATTTTGATTTTGAACTATTTTTTCTGTTACTTTTTTAAAACAATGCACATAATTTGGGCTTTCATGGCAGCTCTTTTGGAAGGTGACTTTTCTTCAGTAACAGAGATGAATGCTCCCGTACAGACACAAATGTTTCTGATGTCCTTGGAAAGATTTAGAAATCTCTCAAGTTCAGCCAGATTGAGACAATCAGTGTCCAAAATAGAGTGTAGCATCAGTGAAGACCAGCCGAGCTGTTTTTCCAGTAGATCAGTCAGCATTCTGGGTAATCCCATCTCTTCAAGGGTGACCTCATCTGGTGACTGCCAAGGACATAAAAGTGTAGAATTTCTACGTATGTCACCATCTCTTCTTTGGTACTATAAATTAAGTGAGAACATTGAGATAAATCTCCTTGGAGTGAGATCCAGTGTATCTCCTTCTGGAAGAATTTCATAAATAGATCAACTATTTTCTCTAGTTTTGATCTGTTATACTGCTCAGGCTGGAGCTGGTCACACACTTCTGAAAGATTGACTCAGACTGTGGGTAGCTGGTAATTAATTGGCAGAATAGGTCCAATTTTCTGTTTTGCAGCTGATTAATACATGGAGTGGGGGTTTGGATTAATGGAATGTGATGCAATAAAGGTTGAGTTATACAGTGGCTCCTGGTTGAAGGGGGCTTTCCCCTTGTCTGCTCCCTCCCCGCCCCCATTGTCCTTTAAAAAATATAATGCAAGGTTTGGAAAATAGAGGATTAAAAAATAATGTTTAATTTTAATGATACTTGATTTTTAAGGGTGGCTGTAATAATTAAAAATCTGTAAGTTCTTTTTTTATGTCCCAGGACACAAAACTCATGAAAAATTTCAACTGACGGTATACTTTGGTCTGTGCCTAGATCCATTTATTTCATGGCTGTTCAGTTATATGAACACAACTACATAACTTCTGCCCTCAGTGTCTTCCTTGATAAACACTTATTTTCATTTTCTTAGTTTGATGAACAGTGCTCTTATGAACTCCCTGTGAGTGGCTCTCCACACTTCCCCTATTCCTCTAACAGTTCCTGGATGTTTGTATCAAGCTAAGTGCAGTAGGAAATAAAAGTGTGTGGCCAATGGTGGTGAGGGGCTAATGGGTTTGCTAGCTTGGGGTTTTGGCAAGGAAGGGTGTTTAAAATAATTTGGCACATTTTCTATTATCACAGTCATTTCTTAGATGGTTACAAATCCACAGTGGGATGTATATAATTTCAAAAGAGAAATTGAAAACATTTCACTTTATGAAAAACTTACTAGAGTTCTGTTTATCCTGAACTGGCAGTATTTTTTTTCTACAAAGTCCAATGAAGTGCACTTAACTATGCTCATTTTACCTGTAGATAATGTTTCTTGTACACTGCCGATTCACTGAGTTGTCATTTTTTCCAAGTGAATTTCTTGATTAAAAAACTATTTGGCAGTGTGATATAATGGGACTTACAGACTGGGGATCCACCTTTGCCCCCTTCTGGATGAGTGGCACTGGGCCAGTATCTGGGCTTCATTTCCTTCATTTGAAAAAAAGCAGTGGTTGATAATGGAAGGTATTCAGGATCTCTGGCTTCTAAAGTTTTCATAGTTGTAAAATTCTGCCTATGGAGCTTCCATGCCACTGCATGTGGCTGTGTCCCTAGGAAGAGATTCCTCAGGACTCCGGCTATGTCATAGCTTTTCCTCCTACCCACCCAATAGCTAGCATGTGGTGTGGCACCATCTTCTGGCCTCTAAAGACCAAATGCATTCAGATACATTTCTTAGCATTAGTTCTCTGCAAACGTCACTCTTCTAGAAAGGTTTGCTTTGATCACTCTTTCCTTTTTATTCCCGTAGCATCCTATTTTTCTTTATGGCATATGGAATGCAGTGTTAGACATTAGTCTTTTCCTTTGTCTTATTTAATATCTGTCCCTCCCAGTAAGTTCTCTGCATGTTTTTTGTTTGTGCTGTGTACTCTACCCAGCAGTGTCGGATACATAGTAGCCATTTATTAAATGTTTGAGTCCCTGTGTGCCTTAATCCCTTATTGAAATTGGACAACAGATAGCCTAATACACATGCCCTTTGTTTGTTCTGAGCCTTCCTTTTCCTCTTTTGACATCCAGATATTATAATCCCTCTTTCTCACACATACCAGATTGTGTTCTGTGTTGTGGTTCTGCATGTGTTCTGTTCTTTCCTAGACAGTAAGTGGGAACTGCTTATCTGAGTCATCCAGAGTATCCAGTGCTGTGCCCCGCATATTATGGGAGTTACATGAGGATGAATGCAGGTGTCTTTGTCTTTCAAGTGTGTTGATATTTGAGGCAAATCTGTTTTTTTCCTGTTATGACTAAAGCCTTATTTGGAAGTTCTATCTCTAAGGATCCTTGGCTTGTTTATTCAGTAGCAAACCTTGTTTTCAGGTTAATACAGTATTTGGCCCTTCTGTAGTTGTCCAGAGCTGTTCTGGCTTTTCATACTTTCTGAAGTTAGGTGTTTCTTCAGTGTAACATCTTTGGTCTTGCTTTCAGTTATTCCATTTAAGTGGTTCCCAGATTGTGAGCTGAGATCTTGCTGTTTTCCATTTTTGGCACTTGTTTACAGGCTAGTTTCTCGTTGGCTATTTCTATTTTGGGAACTGACGTGTAAGAGATGAGGCAAGGATAATTTTGCCCAACAAGTCATCTGGAAGTTGAACAACTTTACCACTCCAGAGAGTAACAGGTGATTGATTACTTTTTTACAAGTATTGCAGTAAATTCTTGGTATTTCCTGCCCTTTTAAGGTGTGTGTTGGATGCCTAGAAAATAAGTTAGGTAATCTCTGTAGCCAAATATTTATAATTTAGTATCTTGGGATATCTGGGGACAGCTGAGCTGTCTAATGGGAGAGGGGATTGTCTAGGAAGAGTGAGAAAAAACTATATAAATGAGGGAAATTATTAAGATTAAAAATTGGTCAGTGGTCACTGAGCTACTAAGAAATGGTTGAGGACTGGCAGCCATTGTCTTTGGATTTCATGAAAGCTTGTGTTTCTTTCTGGCCCATTTCCATGTCTTTGTTAGTTATCTGGTAATATGGGACCTAAGAGGGGCTGGGGATCTAGCTCAGTGGTTCCACCACCTGCCTCTCAAGCGGAAGGACCCAAGTTCGATCCCCGGTACCAAAAAAATAAATAAAAATATGGGACCTAAGAAAGAGATATAGTATTCAGTTCTCTGAGGCCACTTCAAAGCCTGACAGTGATGTGAAAGCTCAAGCTCCAGATTTCCCACATGCTATATATATTGAGGCTTATCCATTCTTGGCTTTTATTTATTTGAAAATCTTAACTTTTTTGAAGAAACAGTCTGTGTTTTATTTTATTTTTTGTTTATATTTGTGCTGGGGATTGGAGCTAAGGCCTTGCACATGCTAAGTGCTCCCATTGAGCTATACATCCTCAGCCCAAACCTTGCATTTAATAGAAATTGATGCAATTAGTTCTAATGTTTAAATACAGAAAATAGTAGCTGTAGGGAGCTCTAGTTTAGTATACATAATTTTCATTTGAGTTTAGACTGATTCATTGCAGTTAATTCTGTAAACCGTGGCACTTAATGATATCCATAGTTGTGGATGTGAGCTAACAGCTGTATCATATCTGTTGTTCACATAGTCTAGATTTAACTCTTACAAGGGCACACAGTAAACTGATCAGACATATCATGGGGAAATGAATATACAAAGACTCATAGGGGGTTAATACTTAAAATATTTTCTAATTGGAGGTATTTGATACATGAAAAGTCAAAAGTTTATTAGTAGAAATTTGTCTTCAAGGGATGATGGCAGTCAGCTGTTAAGGGAGAGCTACAGCACTTACTAGTGTCTAAATTTAAGTAAAATTTGAGAACTTCAAAATCTGTTCTCTACTGTGTAACTAAATTGTTTTAAAATCATACACTAGATTAGTAAACAAGTGTAAGACGACTTTTGCAGTGTACTGTTCAGTTCCAGATACTGGTCTCTTCTCAGTTCATATTTTGTAATATGGCTCTGAAAGTCTTGGTTAAGTGTGGAGTTTTGCAAAATAGGTTATATGCTTTGCACATTTAGGAGCCATGCTTTACCTCATGACAGAAATTGGACTGGAATTTCAAGAGACTTTATTGGGAGGAGGGAAGAAATTACCACAGATCCTGAGGGGGGAAAGAGGCAATAGCATTAAAATAATACTCTGCAATCTTAAAAATTTGCAGTTGATAGAGAATAATTTAATGTGCCCTATAAAATCTTCAATTTTGGAGTTCAAGTTTTTTATTTTTTGCCGTGGCTTTTTAGTTAAGGAAAAGAGACAAAAAGTAGTTTTATCTTGGTTTTTGCCTGAAATTACTTAAATTTTTAACCCTAAAAGTTCAAGGGATTCTTGGAGGACTGTCATTATTCACTGTGTGGTGGTTTCTTCTCTTCATTCCTACCTCTTGTAGAAAACTCCAATTTCTAGAGAATAGGAAGGAATGGAGAGTCACCTGAGGATTTTAACCAAGTTGTAATTGCTCTGATTTTGCCATGGACTTAGAGATAGTCTAATAGTAGTACTTTGAAAAATTAATACAGGTAATAAAATAGCAGTTTTGGGGGTATGGAAGAATGCATAAGATTGTGTTTCTAAGGAAACCAGCTCCTTTTAGTGTGTTGTCTTTCCCCCTCCGCTCCCCAAACTGTCCATTTACCTTTTTACAGTATAAAGCAGCCAGTCTTTAGTGGGGCTTTGCTTTCTACCTCTCCTGCCTTCAAAGAATTTCTGCAAGTCCTGGAACCTTGTTTTAGTTCCACCACCTACCTGCCCCCTTTGCTGGTTTGAGACCGACCAGTTTTCACGGGAATCTATCTAGGTACATTGAAGGCACCAGAGCAAGTATGAAGTAAGATGTCTTTACACCTCTGTTCTCTCCTTGCTTACCGTAACTCAGCTCCCCTCCAGAATATAATTTGTGGTAGCTTTTATCTTAATGTGGAAGTTTGTTTAATGTTAATTCAAGGGCTTCTGATGTGTGCAAGGTGATTTTTGTCTTTGTGTGTGTGTGCTGCTTTCTCTCTTCCCCCATCCTGGGGACAGAGCACTTAATGTGTCCTTTCTTCTCTTTCTGGTATTAAAGTATCTAAGTCTGAATTAACTTTTTCTTCAGCTCCCAGAAGGGACAGGATATACTTAATTTTTTATTTATTTTATTTTATTTTGGGGGGGGACAAGATGACTTTCTGCTTTAAATCCAGGGAAATGCAATATAGACATACCAAAATGGATCCTATTTTAGAGTTATTTGAATGTTATATTAGTAACATAGCCTTGATTTTTTTTGACCTTATTTGTTGTTATGTTTATTTAGTAACATTTTCATAGAACACTAGGTCTAAAATTAAAGATCCTCAATTTACAAGACCAGAATTGTCTGAATGTTCTGGTGCAGTGAAAGTTTTCTTTAATCTCAATTTACCACTTTGCTTCTACCTCAGTAATTTCCTTCCCCCTTACCTTTCTTCCTCTTCTTGCAGTGGAGAATGAAGAATTTTTGTGTCTTGAATTCCAAGGTCTCCAGTCCCTAGGTTTTAGTATGAATCCTGGGTGCCAGCTTGATAAAAGATGGCTTTAAAAAGCATGTGTGGGTGGGGGCAGAGAGTATAGACGATATTTCTACACCATTGTCTTTCCCCAGTAGTGATTCTCAATCAGAGGTTAGCAATCAAAATCAAGTTAAGGAACTCTTTTTAAAATATCTAAGACTGAGTACACTTGAGTGGATCTCCACACCCTTTACAGAAAAAGAGTGAAAAGTTTGGGTTTGGGGGCATAGGTCCCTTTAGAAAATTGGTTTGAAGGTCCTTTGTCCAAATCACCTGAGATTAAAGTAGTAGATGATGGTGAATTTTTTTCCTTTTAGGCTGATCTGCCAGAGATTACAGTCATAATGGGTCTAAACTAGGTAGTGGGTACTTTCTGAAAGTCTTGTCAGTGGCAAAAGACTTCATTTACTGCCAAGTAGTTTGTATGTTAAATCTTAGAAACTTGCACTTTCCATAGGTAAAATTGTAGCAGGAAATGGGTATTCAGAAACTTTAAACCAGAAAAACTTTAGCCTGCACTTAGTAATTTCAGACTTTTGTAGTGAGGCATCTAGTTTAATGTTAAATGTATTGTGAGTACTATGCATAATCTGTTATTCTCTAGCATTTTAAACATTGGGAAGCAAAATGCTTTATTTATTATTTTTACTCCCATACTTCTCCAAACTCAGATACTTAAGTTAAGGTGGTAGTTTCCATAGCAGCAGTGACTTTCCCCCTTTATCTTTCTCTTTGATAGTGTGAAATATTTAGCATAGGTCTGCCAGAGAGATTATTATTCCTGGTTACAGATTCTTCAAGGTTTCCATGCATGCCTTTGACTTCTTGGAGCAAGGTTGTTCAGGACAGGCTCCATGAAAGGTAGAATGTGTTTTGTATACCTTTGTTTTCTCACCGGTTAGCGTAGTGGCTTGGCATGTCCAGTGAATTAGGGAGGTTACTTTCTGACCTTGGGTAGTTTCTTCCCTACTCTTCTTCTCAATGATAGTTTGCACAGTAGATCTTGTCTGGGCTGGAGAAGATGAATGTTAACTTCAGTTGTGGTACTGGTTTCATATATTGTTAATGAGATTTGCCTAAACTAATGTGATGAGAATAGACTGTGCCTGTCCGTTTGCCATTTGTTACTAAGGCTTACTTTGTTTTAAGAAAGGCTTGTCTGTAGAATTTTTAAAAAATGCTTACTCAGTTTAAAGCTTGTTTAAAGCTTGAGTTTATACTCTAAGAATTAGTAACTGTATCTGGACAGGGTGTATGTATATGTTACTAGTGGATCATGAATGCCTGCTATAATCAGTGTTCTTCTTTATATACAACCTGAGATGACTTTGACTCCTTCAGGCACATAAGGCTATAATGAAGTCTCTCCAAAAGTCTGCCTGGAAGCCAGGTGTGGTGGTGCATGCCTATAATCCTAGCCTTTGGGAGCCTGTGGCAGGAGGATTGCTGCAAGTTTGAGCCAGCCTGAACTACAGAGTGAGACCCTGACTCCAGAAAAATAAGTCTGCTTGGGAAGGAATGTAAGCGAGAAGTTTTTCACTTGCCATCTTGAATTGTGTGTAAGGGCCATCATCTTCTTTCTTTTTGCCTCTGTATATTTATTACCAAGGAGACAAAGGTAAGTAAGACTCTTGAGGTAGGAGTGGGATTATAGCAGCACAGAGGAGTTGTATGGCTAAGCTCACAGGAGGCTTGCTAGAGGCACTGTGCCCTACCCTTTTCCTGTGCTGAGGATGTTTCTTTTAGTTGGGGGAGGAAAGGTAGTGAGGCTTTTGCAGATTGAGAAAAGAGAGAAAAAGAGGTTGAGTAACAGTGGGAAGCAGCCCGGGGGTGGGAGGAACTATAGGAGTTTGTTAGATCTTATTGTGTGCCAGGGGAGCAGTGGGCATGTGGATGGAGAGATAAGTAGGAACGAGGTCAAGTTAGATGTCTCACAAGGGAGCTGAGATGTCGCTTTGTAGGCAGTGTGGAGTCAGCAAAAGCCTTACAAAGAGAGATGGTTGTGGGTTGCTGATTGTTTTTGGGTAGATCACAGTGCCATGAATGGAAGGTAGACTGGAGAAAGGGCAAGCCTCGAGGCAGAGAGAATAGCTAGAAGTCTCTGGATGGAAGCCCTGCAATGCCCATGTACTGAAATCCACATTTGTAAATTGAAGATAATGTGAAAAGCTCATAGTGTGCACAAGAGGATTAAATGAGATTTTATTTGTAAAATCTCTAGCTTGAGGCCTGGCATAGAATAAGGAATCCATAAATGCTAGTTTATTTTTCTTTTCCTACCTTCTTTTAGTCACAGGAATCATTGCATTCTATTGCAGAAGGTAGTCTCGTTGTCTGAACTTCATTTTTGTAGCAAAAAAAAAATACTCAAATCTGTGGAGAATTTCAGACAACATCTTACTATTCTTTTGATTAACCATAATCTTCAAACCATGGTCACTGCAGGCTTAGAAAAGTAATGTTTAAATTCAGGTTGTTTTGAAAATCACAATGGCAGAAAGATGGTAGAAGACCATGTATGTACTATATTTAGATCACTGCCTTGATCCATGAATTATAAACACTAGGATACCATGTAATAGATCTCATAATGTGCATGTTATCAATCTAGATACTAGACTATAATCATGGATGAGACCCCTATATCACCTCTTTGTATTGTAAATAATCCAAATGTAAGTTGAAGATACTTGGATCACCTCAGAGTTCTAATTAGCATTTACATGTTAAAATTCCAAGAGGTTGAGCAGCTGAGGATGAGAAGACAGAGCTGGGGAGGATGGAAAGCACCAGTACTTTTTTGAGGGGAGGGTCATGTAAGTTTAAAAGTAAGATACATTAAAATAGACAGGCCTGTAATTCAAATGTGAAACACTTAAAACTATTGGCACCCTGCATATTTAAATATGGTCTTTGGTGGGCTGAGGTTAAACATTGTAGCAATTTCAGTAAAAATTCCTATCTTTCCTGGTCAGCATTTGTGACTGGGTGTTAAATATAGTTTAATGCAGCATCTGCTTCAGAGGCCCAGGACAGGAGACGATAGTCATGGTGAGGAGAAGTCTGCATATTGTACTTTCTGTTCAGTGTTCCTTTTTCATATTAAGAAGCTCCCAGCAGAATCCTGCAACCTTGTTGCGCATTTAGACGTTGGGGAATGGGAAAGGGACTCAAACCTTGACCTCTGAAAGACAGATGAACATGTTTTCTATGGTAGCATTTCAAAGAGGCATCTTCCTTTGTTTAATAATGATAATAGTGCCTAATATTCACTTAGCACTTTAGAGCTATATAGTGCTTTGATGTATTATCTGTCAAAATGTATGTATATACCGAAAGCTTTGAAAGAGAGCCTAACCCCTTTATCCTTTCTCCCCCTTCCCAGAGTTAAAATAATTCAAAGGCCAAATGTGTTTGCAGCTTGAATTGTAAGAAAAATTTCTAAGTAAAAATGTGGCCTCTGATTATATCTGTACCCCTTCCCCTCTTCATCCTGTGGGAGTTGGGTACTACTTCTCAGCAACACTTGGAAATATGCATGTCCATACTTTTGCTGCATAATTCACCTCTAACTCTTAGGAACGTTTCTTCACTTCAGTGATATTAAGATAACATGTGAAGTAGGAAGTCTGAAATAGAAGTAAGTTGAGGTGCTTTGCTGTGTTAGGTGGTCAGGATTCATTGACTAGGAACCTAAGCATTTCGATCCATGTTCCTTTTACAGAAAGATCTGGGGACTAGGGTGGGAATATGTGCCTGCATGAATGTAGGAAGTGGACAAGACCTGAGGCTTCTTAGGGGGCTTTGCTTATTTTTTAGTTAATAGCACTAACTTCTTTTTTAAGCATTATCTCTTTTACATTCTGAGGCAGCAGATTAACCAAAAATTTCCGTGTGATACTCTCATTCAACAGTCTCCTCCCCTTTTTGGAACCACTATAAGTAAAACAACACTTCAATTGAATGCAAATTCTTGTCTCTTTTCCTTGAAATACAGTAAATAACCAGAAGTTTAATTAACATAAAAAGTTACTTACATATACAGGCATTTTTCCTAGCTAGAATATAGTTTTTAAAGAAATCTCTTTTGGGGAAGAAGAGCTGGACCCAAACTAAAGGAAATAAAGTTGCTTTCTTGGTGTGAATCTTTTTTTTTTTTTTTAAAGATGCCCCAGCTTTCCTTACCAAATAATTCCTGGTCATGTGCCTAAATCTAACATATACATCTCTTGCATCTAGGAATTTATACACATCAACTCAAAATGAAAATATTTCATGGGCAAATACAAGTAAGATGATCCACATTTCCAAGAAGAAGGAAGCTGGCATTCTATATTGATTAAGGATTACAGTGGATGGAGGGAGAGTACATTGATGTCTTTGTGCTCCACCTTGCATTTTTCCTGGGGGTAACTTTTCAGTTCTTCAAAGTCCTAAGAAATATTTGTAACTATCTTTCTTTTTTTTTTTTTTTTTTTTTTTGTACCGGGGATTGAACACGGGTCCTTGTACTTTAAACTATCATTCATTATTCTTTTTTTTGGTACCAGGGATCAAACTTGGGACCTTGGGCTTGCAAGACAGGCACCAGAACTTGGCCCTTGTATCTTTCATTCAGGGTTTATGAAGGAACTACATATACCTTGTTGACATTTTAGATGCTTTTATTTTGTTACAGGCTGCTTGGGGTTAAACACTAAGTATAGCATTTGATTTTCTTTATAACTCACGCTAAATGACAGCAAAGAAAACTTTAGTCTAAGTTCCCAGATGGAGGATTATGGCCCTTTGTAACATTTTTTGACTTAACAAATGGTATTTGTGTCCATAAACCTTCTTTGTCTTTTATATTCCCTTTAAAATGAGGCATTCTTGTGTTGGAGCTTAAATATGACAGTATTTTAGTGTCTCTATTCTACAGTGGGAATGTGTTTTCAATCCACCTAGTGAAAACACTCAGGTACTGGGATTAATTTAAGGATTTCCAATCAGCCTTTTACAACTTGTACTACATTGAGGGTGTTCTGATAGCAGTGACTTTTGTAGATGAATGTGAAGTTAATCCACTTTCTATATTTATTACTATGTTAACTATCATAATTTTACAGTCTATATTTATCTGCCTATAGTAAGCAAAAACTCAGATACAAAAACTGAAGGAGGGGAAGAAGTAGTTGATTTTATTCTTATTGTGCTCATATCCCTTTCTACATTTTATAGCCAAATCATGGCATGAAAATTAATTAGGCCCACGGAGGTTAGAATGATTGATCACCAGAAGGTAACAGTTTAGGATATTTTTACCTATAACCAAGACTGTGTTAACCCGTGGCTTAACCTGTATTACTCCAGAAGTGTATAAATGACCCTGTTGAAAAGTACAGATTTAAGTCTGGGTGTGGTGGTGCATGCGTATAACCCCAGCACTCGGGAGGCTGAGGTAGGAAGATCACGACAAGTTTGAGTCCTGCCTGGGCTCCATAGTGAGTTCAAGGCCAGCCTGAACTACGTAGTGAGACCCTGTCTCAAGAAAAAAAGAAAGAAAGAAAGGTATTGATTTGAAAGTTAACTTCACAAAATGTAATTTATTTTTATTTCCTTTGTCCACTTAATTTTTAGACTTTGGAGGGGAAGGTTTGAAAAATTTCCTTATTTTGAATTCTGAGTGGTTTAAGGGAGCTGTCATGAATCAATTTCTGACATACTGTGTTTAGTAGTTGCACCTTTTAAGTTACTGATTTTTTTTTTGGTACCAGGGATTGAACTCAGGACCTTGTGCATGCAAGGCAGGCGTGATGCTGCTGAAGTTGCTGATTTTTTATTTTACATTTGCTGTTAAATGAATTGGCTGCTGAATCCTTTTGTAAAGAATCCATGCATACAGTGAATAATTTGATATGCTATTTATAAACTGAGGTTTTTGTACATTGAGTTTCCTTAGAGAGTATTTTCCACTTCTTTTAAGACAGATCTCTATAGAAGTTCTTCCTTTCCTTTTGATCTTTTATCCTTAGTTCCTAGCATATAATAAGTGTTTTCGTGGCTTGCTTGAATGTAAGCAGTTGGACTCTAAACCAGTCTCTTGATGATGGATTTAAACAGTTTACTGATATAATTAAAGCACAGTAAATCACTAATGTATTTCCTTCTGAGCATATCCAGAATCTGACAATTTTTCCCCTGACATCACCTTAGGGCAAACTCACTGTCATTCTACCTCTGGATTACTGCAGTTGCTGCTTGACTAGTCCAGCTTCTTCCAAACTTACTGAGTCCTCCTGCACACCCATGCACAACTTATTTTCATGGTAGCTGCATGCTACTCTTTTGCTCAAAATCTTTCTATGATTTCCTTTCTTCTTTTGGTAGCCTTCAAGGACCTATGTGGTTTGACCTCATTCCTCTTTGACTCGTCTTCTCCTACTCTCCTGTACCTCCATGCCATTCTACACAGCTGACCAGCTTTTCCTTGGCTGGTCTCTCTGCCTGGAGTGTTCCTTTTCTATATATCCCCATAAAGCTGTATTCATATCCTATTATACCTGTAATTAATTACTGTAAACTTAGTGGCGTAACACAAATTTTTTATCTTAGAGTTGTGAAGGTCAGGATTCTATCCAAAGTGGGTCTCAGTGGACTAAGATGAAGATGTTGGTTGGCAGAGCTGCATTCCTTCTGAAGGCTCTAGGGAAGAATGTTTCCTTGCCTTTTCTGGCAGTTAGAGTCTGCCTCTCTTCCTTGGCTGGTGGCCCCTTTCAAAGTCTTTCCATGCTGCATTACTCTGATGTTGACTTTCCTGTCTCTGTGTTTACTCATAAGGACCCATGTAGAACCTTGGTATTATCCAGGATGCTCTTCTTTTTTCAAGATCAGCTGAGTAGCAGTCTTAAGTTCACTTTCAACCTTAATTCCCTCTTGCCATGTAGCATAACATATTCACAGACTTTGCTGAGTAGTATATGAACATGGAGTGGGTGGAAGGTGGACATTCAACCTTTCACAACAACCAGCTCACATCTCTTTTAGACCTTGGCTCAAAGCTTACCTTCTCAGTAAGTTATTTTTAATACCTGAAATTACCTATTCCCCATCTCTGCATTCTCAGCTTCCTTTCTTCTTCTCTACATTTTCATTTATTCTGCAGCACACTTATTTTTGGCTAGTATATTATTTCCTTATGTATGTTCATGCTTGGTCTGCAACACACATCTTTGATTTCAGATGTACATTCTGGGGTGCTTTCTTCTTCATTGCCATGCCTAAGACTCTTCAAGCACCTAAGATTGTTTAGCTGATGAGAGTTGCATGGCTGTCTTAGTTACTCTTCTCATTGATGAGACAAAATACCCAACAACCAAAGTTAAAGGAAGAAAAATTTATTTGGCTTAAAGTTTGTAGAGTTCATAATTGGCTAGCTCCAAGGCAGGGTGGCTTGGCAGAGGAGAAGCAGTTTATGGTGGCCAGACAGTAGCAAAGCAAATAAGGGAACCTTAATAGCGTCTTTCTGCCCCTTTTATTTATCCAGACTGTTGGGATTAGGGTGGTGCCAAACCAATCAGTGTACTGGTTTAGTAACCACACACCCTTAATCCCAGTATCACACACTTTAGATTCAGTCACCTCTGAAAAAGCCACCTATGACCACATGAGACTTTGGGGAAACGTCTAGACCCAAACCATAACACATGCCAATAATTGTGGAATGAGTGAGCAAGCTATGAAGCATAGGCCACTTTTTTTCCCACCAAATCTTTACTTTCTCATTGCTCAACATGGGTGACTGTAATAGACCTATAGTAAAAGGAAGGACTTGGGACCCTGGACTCATCATCTTAACTCTGTGGCCTCAAAGCTTTTAATCTTGGCAGCTCTGGAACTACAAACCCTCAGAAAGCCTGGTGTCAGAGAGATTATGTACTTTGTAGGAGCCATAAAGGCCAAGAAACAGTGCTTACTGCCAAAGAACGTTTTTCCTGTGTTCTCCAGCTGCTGAGCTGTTCAGTGTGCTGCTGTTCAGTGTGCTGTCTCTGGCAGCTCTTGGATTCTTGTTAGCCCTATGGCCAAAAATCTGAGTTTTAAGTTGAATCCATTGAGCAGATGAGACAATTAAAATGGTGTGAGTAGGCTGGGAATGTAGGCTGGGATTGAGGGATTGTAGTATTGAGAAAAATCTCATGAAGTTTAAAGCCACAAATTATTTTAGGAATCACAAAGCAAAGAGGTTTAAAGAAAGCAAACTAATGGCTCAGCCTTGCAGCCGACACATTAGCCCTATAATTGCAGTGCTTGGTTGATGGTTTTCTTCCCTGATTCAGTAAAGCCATAGATGTATTATGAATATACCATTTTAGTGATTAGAATGGAAAAGGTATATTTGCTGTAGGAACTGTGCCTCCTAAACAGAGGACACTGTTTGCTGCTTACCCAGCTCTCATATATAAAGTATGTTACACATTCCAGTTGTTACTCAGTGTGCCTTAGTTCCCTACCTTGAGTTCCTCAAAGGAAGATGTTTCTTACTGAAGATGTGGGTGGTTTGGTTTCTGCTAGGTTTAGCTTTTTCTGTTGTTTTGTGTTTTGAGACAGGGTCTTGCTATGTAATTCAGGCTAGCCTTGAACTAACTATGTAGCCCAGGGAGGCCTGGAACTTGAGGCAGTCCTGCTTCAATCAGACTCCTGAGTGCTGAGATTACATGTGTGCACCACCATGCCCAGCCTAGGCTTAGCTTTTAAATTTTAGAGACACATGTATTCTCTTTACCTCGTAACTTGGCCTTTTGAGAGAGACTAATGTAGTCAGAATGTGCTAGACTCATTCTGCCCTGGTGCTGTGCTACTTTGAGGTATTTAATTAAGAACCTTCTAATTGCAGGTAAATCTGGAGGCCAAGGTAATTTTATCCAAATTGGACCATTCTAGTCTGAGAGAAATCCTTGTCCTTGCCTCTAGTCATTCTTTTCACTGACATTATTTGTTTGCCTTGATTTTTCTTTCTTTCTTTTTTTTTTTTTTGGTACCAGGGATTGAACTTGGGTCCTTCTGCTTGCAAGGCAGGCGGTGGAACCACTGAGCTAAATCCCCGGCCCTATTGCCTTGATTTTTCTAATCAGTATTCAACTATGTGTGAGATCCATAATTTAAGCATGATGGGCTTCTAAAACACCTTTGTGTCAAAATTTAGTTTTTGCATTTACCTTTACTTCTGTCATTTCCTAAAGTCATACCCAGTCTCACAGATCATACATCCATAACCTTGCTGGCCAGTGGCTTGGGACAGACTTATGCCATGTTTTTGGGTTTGTCTTGGTTTCCATATTTTCATAGTTGGCAAGTTGATGTGAGAGATTTTTGAAATAAAAGTACATGCCTGGTCACTTGAAAGATAAGGGGTTTCTTTTGTGGTACCATATAACAGAAATTTGGCTTTCAATGGGAGAGGGTGGCTGACGCAGTGTGCCAAAAATGGAAAATATGCTTTGGTATCTTTAGTCTGAAATACTTGAGTTTGGATAGAAAAGCTACCTTTAGGGAGGTGGTTTGCTCTTTCATTCTGCAGTTATTGAAGAAGTGTTCTTGTTCTTAGCTTATACAAATCTATGAAATAAGGAAGGGGGGTGGGTCTGGGTATGGATTTTGTGTGCAGGTGGAATTGTAAGAACAAAGTGTAAGGCACTGGACTATGTGTGGGATAAGGAGATGCTCAGACTTTTGGGGGGCACCTCACAGGCCTGGTAAAAAGCATTTGTGGAAGATCTCAAATGTTTACACTGTTTATACTGAGTGGTTTGCACTTAATTTGATGGGCAATAGGAAGCTGTGGATGAATGATTTAGGAAAGTCTTTCTGCAAATACAGTTTGTTAGTGTGGATTAGGTTGAGGAGGGACTTTTAGGAAACAGTAATTTGGTGGACAGGGCAAGGGAAGAACCCAGATCAGGACAGTAACCATAGGAGTAGAGTGGTGGGGTTGACTGAATCAGCCTCACCAGGGGCTGTGAAGTGGCCATTGCAGCAGTCTTGCTGTGTTTTTTTGGCGGTGGGGGGGGGGGTACCGGGATCTAACTTGGGCCCTTGAGCTTTCGCAGCAGGTGGCAAAACCACTGAGCTAAATCCCCAGCCCTATATTAGAGTTTCCAGTTCTGCTGAGAGAAAGTTTTGATAACCAGAACTTGGGACCACGTACAGTAACAGCCAACTTTTTTTTTTTTGGTATTGGGGATCGAACTTAGGACCTTATGTTTGCAAGGCAGGTGGTGGCACCACTGGGCTAAATCCCCAGCCCTCAGCAGTCTTGCTGTGACTTCAACCCATGAGGTCTGATTCCCCAAATCAGGAGATTTCTAGGTTGTAGAAACATTTTTTCCTAAAGACATTAAATTAATTTAATGAGAATTCTTGGAATATATTTAAGATGTTTTTGATTAGCAGTCTGTCTTGTAGATGGCTGTCTGTAAGAGATTTGACAAAAGTGAAGAGCTAATTATTGTAGTTTGTAGAATTTTTTTTCTTAACTAGGAAGATGGGAAAAGAGACTTTTTATGTTCTCTTATATGAGTAAGAAACTGTTGGACCATTTTGACTTCTTAAATGTTCCTAGATATGAGAAATAAATAGCTTGGTTATATAATTCCACCATTGTGAGAAATGATTGATATTAAAGTATGAAGAGGGTCATTTAAATTAATAAAATTCAATTTAAAAATCCTTTATGGCCTTTTGGAGGTAAACTTTGTGACTGTGAAAAGATAGAGGCCACCTTCCTCTCCTCTTGTAATTAAAATCCATGCTCCTCCCCACTCAACTAACATCTCTTTATTATCTCTTGGAGCCCAGTAAAGATGTGGAATATTCTAGATTGATCTATGCTAAAGTGCCTTATTACGTGGCAAATGAACAAGAGGAAAAGCAGTCTGAGTTGGCACAATTGATGTCTAAATTAAGAGAGAATATTATATTGATACATTATTTTTTGAGCCTTAAAATTAATGGCTCTGGTTCCCTTGAATATGGCTTTTTTTTTCCTTCCAGAGAGTTTTAGAGCCAGTGGAATCTATAAATAGTGCACAGCCTGGTTGTCTGTGGTAGATTGAGTAGAGCAGAATCACCTGTCCTTAAGTGAAGGGGAAGTAGCTCTACATTTTTAGTAACTGAATTGTTGGCCAGCATAAAGGTAAGGGCTATGTGAGCAACTTATTTATAACTTCCCATTAAAGGTATGTGTCTGCCTCAAGCAGAAGAGACTGTCTGGGGTGCCTGAAATGTAAAAGTGCAGTAGCATCATTTTCCATACACAGCCTTCCCAGCTGGTTGGTTCAGTAAAGTGATTGTTCACTTCCCTGGGGCTTTCAGAAAGAGAGTGTCAGTAGATTAGCTCATTAGTGTCCACTTCCTATAGAATAGAAGGCACTGAGGCCATTACAGTATATTTGAATCTATGGTTTTATATAATAAGGAATGTTTAGATATTAACTCCTGAGAGTATTCTGGGCATAAATTTAAGCATGGTTTAAGCCTGTTGGGTGTGGCCCTCCTGTCCTACTCATGTAGTCTACCCACAAGTGGGTCTTGTTAAAACATTTCCTGGAAGCTGGGCATGGGGGCCAATGCCTGTAATTCTAGAACTTGGGAGGCTGAGGCAGGAGAATTGCTAAGACTTTGAAGCCAACCTGGGCTACATAGTAAGTTGAAAGCCAACCTAAAGTACATAGTGAGATCCTATCCCAAAAACAACAATAACAAAATTTTTTTTGTGGATATAAAGCATTTTCCCTTTTCACAGGTTCAGTTTACCTGTAAATAGTTTATCTGAAAAGTGAAGAACATAGGGTCAGGCTGAATTCTTTGGCTACAGTGGGAGAAGGGAAGAAGAGTAAAACATTTTCATGGCATCCTATAAAGAGTATGTTAGACCCTTTTGGTAGATGCCAGAAAATGGAATCTGTTGTTCATGTCATTAGTATCATCCCAAGTGTCCTGAGTAAACCACTTAGCTAGGTTTAACTTTAAGGATGAAATTTTTAAATTCCAAAGTGTAGGAGAGATTTTAGGCCCTCTTTTGTTACTCATAGTTTACAGAGGCCACGTTTTCTGATTATTATGTTGACCATTTAAAGCATCTGCATATATGGCTAGAAAATAAACTTTGGCTTTTGTGCCAATATCATGGCTCTGTTTAGTAGTTGGGCAAGTTGTAATAAGTGGTAAATGGCCCATTAACCATATTGGAGGCCTCATAGCAACACTAATTTCAAATCGTGCTGGGTTTACAATTTACATATTAAAAATGCTCACTTGATTTTGTTCACTGACAAAGCTGATATCCTATACAAGCATTACTCCAAACAATGCTATTTATTGGTCCAGTTATTTCAATTGAAAAATGCTGGTTTACTGCCTCTTAGTATATGTGAACAGCTCTCGGTGAAACTGTTAGCAAATACTTTGACTATAGTGGCAGAATAACCTCACAGGGTTTTGATTCACTTTTAATTTTAAGTCCCAGGATTAAGGATCATTTGTAGTATAATGTAACAGTGTGGGCAAATACAGCTTCTCTTAATGCCCTTTTGATATTTTGGGGAAAGAGTGCTTTTATGCAAAGCAGTCGCTTAGGAATTGCATGACCGCTTTTTCTCACTATGAAATTTCATTCACATTTTCTCCCTTCTCCTACATTCTTAAGAGAAAGGGCAGCATGTGGTATTTTGCTTCGTTTTATTTTATTTTCAAGATGTGGTTCAAGGTAGTTCTTCAGGATAGATGCCATGATAACTAGTTAGTATTCTTTTAAAATCAGGCTCTTAATTAAAAATGCTTAAACATTTGTGCAGGAAAACTACATGTTAAAATGAATTTGGAAAGATTAGATTGGAATTGCCTCAAATTCAATTAAGCCACACTGCATGGACGTGCTGGGAATATCAATACAATCACTGTAAATTTTGTACGAACTGATTTGTTGCATTATCTTGCTCATCTAACGTACGGTACTTTTTGTGTCCATATTGCAGACGGCAACTCCAAACTAACATGGCAGTCAGACTGTGTGATGTGGCTTCTCTGCTTAGAAGTGGTTCGTGGGCAGCAGAGCCTTGGACCGGGGTCTGTGGGATTTTTCTTAAATTCTGTAGGCTACTTTTTTTTAGCATGTCGCAGGGGTGCGGAGGCCATACCAAACACTTGAACCTTTCATTTGGCATACTAAGTATTCTTATATTTAACCTATTACGGTATGGCCATCATTAGGACTTAAAAGCACATTGCAATTTCAACTAGTGGTATTCGTAGATTAGAACCATGCTGTTGTATGTAATGTTTTATAATCTAAATCAGGATTTAGTGCAGACTCAAAAGATGAGCTTATTTAAAAAACAAAACAAAAAAAGTTTTGGTATGGTCTGAATACTAAGTTACCGTAATTCTTTACATTCTGTTTACTATGTATTTTTTTGGTTACTATATTTTGAAGTTATTTACAATTCCTGATGCTTAAAAAAAAAGTTGAAATTGTAAATCTGGCTGAAAATTATTTGCCCAGTAACTGTTGAAAGACTTTGCATTCTGTGAACAGTTGTGTTGAGCCTATCAATGGAATATGCATTATTTGTAAAATATAGCACATTAGTATCATTTTATTCTGAGCAGATGGTCCTATAGCTGAGAGAGATGCTGTAATTTTCAGCGCACACAGCCTACTGCAGCTGTTCACTTGAATGTTGGCTTAGGAGCTCATTCTTGCCACCTGAACACGGAAATAAATGTGCAATTAAGTGAGAAGTGTTTGTTGTCCTTGGTAAATCCTGCTAATTTCAGTCAATGAACACTTTATATTTCAAATGCCATCCAGTGAGCTTTAGTCCGAATCTCACACTTGGGGTTTTCCTAGTTTCCACACATACCCTAACTCTTGAGTAGTGATTTGTTTTAATTGGCCTTGGGCTCTTTTCATATTATAGCTCATTGTTTTCATAACTGCTGGGCAAAGGTTAACCCCATACAAATTTTGCTATGGAAAAAGCAATCCACAACTAACTTTCTACAGACTGAAAAAGTTATGCTTTGTTAGGAAATCTGAAACCTCCCTTTTCAATTTCAGATCGATTTTGTTAATCATAATAAAACCCATATCTTGAATTATTTGATTTTTTAAATACAGATTTTCCAGAGATTTATTTCCTTTTACCTGGAATGTATTCCCTGAGAATACTTACCTGGGAAAAGTAGTTTGCAGTTTGGGAAATAAATACCTATTTCTTTGAAAAGAAATAAAGTCATAGACGGGTTCCAGGTTGGTCAGTATTTCCAAGCTACTGTGGATTAGTCTGTTTTTGTTTTTCTTTTTGTTTTTTAAATCCTGATAGCACTCGTTCTTGTCCATTCCAACAGTGGACAAGTCTTAGTCCTTTGCTGCCGCCTTTTTATGAACATTGCTTGGCAGTAGGGATTTCTTATCTGCTGATGTCCCTTTTTATTTTTCTTAGGCAATTTTTTAAAGGCATTTTTCTCTCTTTCCTTATAACATCTTTCCCTGTACTTTGCTTTTTTTTTCCCTTTGCCTCCAATTCTTTGCCTTTTCTATGTTAAACTTCCCTAAAACTAGCATTCCATCAATTTAGAGTTGTCAGTTTTGAGCAGTAATTCTTTGTGGAAATGAGAGGTGTATTGGATGAAATATGAAGGATAATTCTTTCAATCATGCTTGGATTTTTGGATTCCCCCACAGTCTTGGGAAAAAATAGCTAGCTATTGGAAAATGCTTTTGAAAAATTTGGGGCTGTGGTTTGTGACTCTTTTGTTCAAAGAGCATAAGATTGGTTTTTAGGAAACTATCCAAAATTGCTTACTAAGTGATTTTTATAGAGTAGCTTGAACAATTTGAGGCCATTTTTCCTCAACTCTGCTATTTATCTGGTATTTGGAGTTTGTAGGCACCTTACTACTTGCATTTCCAACAGGCTAATGTGCTCAAATGAAAATTCCTTGGGCTGGTCTGTTTGCAAAAGTTGATATATTTACATTATTGTTTTGGTGGACTGAATATGTTTTTTTCCCCTTAAAATCAGAGCCAGGGAAAAATATACTGAATTGTTTGGGAATTTCATTTTGATGCTGTAGATCTTTTGTCTTGTTGTAATCTTTACTGCCAAGGTTGACAAGAATGGCCTATCAGATTCTACAAGGTAGACAAAGTCTTCATAGTTTCACTCCCAAGTTATCCTACAAATCTTTTCACTTCATAACATATAACATCTATTTTTCTTACTTCTTACCAATGGTGGATGTATAAGATATAGTCAACCAAAAACATTTTCAATATGTAACCAAAACAGTACATGTTGACAAATTTATATTTTTTAAAGTACTCTTGCTTCTTGATTTTAAGTTAATGGATGCCTGTCAGTTTTAGAATATTGAATCTCTTAGGCTAAATGAAAATTCTCTTCAGAGTTGGTAGGTGACTTTTTGGTTTGTTTTGGCAGCATGTTAAGCATTTTTATTTTCTAATATGATTTTTAGTCAGGCCTTAAGTATTTGCTCTTTGGTACTAAATTTCCTTGTCTGTGGACCCTGCAGGTGAGTGAGGATATGTGAGTAGACCCAGAAAATGATTTGAGAAAAATGTTTTAGGGTTTAAATTGTGTTTGTGCATGCATAGAATATGTATGTGAAAGTATAATAGTAATTTAAAGTTGAATAGTTTAATAAAAATTTGCATAGGTGTTGCGCTTCTTTTTGAAGCTTTGTTATAATTTCAGCAGAATGACATATTTAGTGACAAGTGTTTAAACTCTTGGATGGACTCTAATAGGTTGTGAAATATGAATTCTGACATTTCTTATTTTCTCTGTTTTTAGCAGGTAATTGCTGCCATGGAAACACAACTGTCTAATGGACCAACTTGCAATAACACAGCCAATGGTCCAACCACCATAAACAACAATTGCTCCTCACCAGTTGACTCTGGGAATACAGAGGACAGCAAGACCAACCTAATAGTCAACTACCTTCCTCAGAACATGACACAGGAGGAACTAAAGAGTCTTTTTGGGAGCATTGGTGAGATAGAGTCCTGTAAACTTGTAAGAGACAAGATTACAGGTATGTAGTTTTATGTAGATGACTCATATTTAAAGATATGGTTATATTTTCATATAAGATGATGTTTTAAGTATGAGAAAATAGTTTACTACTTGTAAAGCATTCATTGCTGCAGTTTCATACATCTAAATTTTTTGTTACTATTATTAGCAGAATATAACTCAGTTTTGAGAGTCTTAAGTTTTCCTTTGAAAGCATAAAATATTTGGGGACTATATATTGTAAGTACACTTCACTCTGAGCTGGATAACATCTTTGGAGAATGAGTATCTGAGGTAGCAAGTGTCGTGATAACCTTTCATGTTTAGTTCTTGTGAGCTTGCATAATTGTACATTTGAGTAGTGAACTATAAGGAGAATATTGTATTTGGGAGGCAGGTACCCTTTTAAAGGCTCTTTCCCTCAAATCACTAGTCTTTCTTTTTATACATAATAAAGAGAATGAGTATCCCTCTTATAAAAATAAGAATGAAATGATGATCAGTTTGCCCTTGGTGATCATATAATTTGAATATTTGGTAGTTGAAAATCTCCTTAATAGTTTTTAAAAATTTGACTAAATTTTTAGAGTAAGTCAAAATCTAATTGAGGATCATATTCTTAGGATAGAAGGGTTAACATTTCCTACAAGAATTTTTAAAGTAAAATGTGTAAAGCTAAATGTACACAGATCCCATGGATATTTCATTTCATTGTTAATTTTGAGAGGTGGTTTATAGTCAGTTGCTTTCCTTAGATTATTAACCAGAAATACTAAATATTTGAAATGAGTTAAAGATCCTTAAAAAACAATGTGAATAGCTGGGGATTTAGCTCAATGGTTCCAGTGCCTGCCTCACAAGTGCAAGGTCCCGAGTTCGATCCCCGGTACCAAAAAAAAAAAAAAAAAAAAACAACGTGAAGAATGGGACCAGGAGCCTGAACTCTTTAACTAGCATGTGACTGTTGAACTAGTCAGCTCTTGGCTTCTGGTTTCCCTTAGTAAAATGAGGTACGATGCAAAAGAGAGCATCATTTTGGAGATCAGTCATACTGGGGATCAATTCTAAGGTCGAGTTGGATTTCTCCTGAGATACTTCTAGCTGTTTTTATAATCAAGGCCCCAGGGCTCATTCTCTCCAAGCTCTCCAAGTAAGTTCATAGAGCCAGCACCTTGGGCTTGGCCTGTCTTATTTCCATAAACTACAGATTTTAATCACTGAGAGAATTCTTTGAAATCAAATAAAAACTCACTGTCATGTATCCATACTGATAATTATATTTTAGGTAATTATGTTGTTTTAGTGTTCACCATGATAGCAGGAAGGTACTTATGTTGAACACTGAATCAGACGAATGAGATTTTTCATTTTCTTTTCTAAAATGAAGGTGAGCAGCATTTGTGAAATTTGTAAAGAAACAGCCTTTGAAGATTTGGAAAAGGTAGAGAACAAAAGGCACTTATGTCTCCATCCTGATACTGGATTTTATCTTTTAATTTTTTTTTTAGCAGAACATGTGAATTTTGTACCCTCTTTTTATAAATGATAAAGCATGATGGCATGAAGGCTGTGACATAAATGATGTGATTTCTGGTTTGATTGCTTAATAGTCATCCCATTAAAGGATAAAGATACTCGAATAGCACATAAAAATCACATTCCTTTTTTTATGATATTGGGAATGGTAAATGAAAATATTAAATTGTGCATGTTTGGGCAGTTGCCATGGTAAATCCCTCATAGATTTACAACTCGTACCTGTGGCCAGACTTGTATTATCTTTCTCTTCTATAAACCTTTTACTGGTACTTATGTGGAATGATGGGATACATTTGAGTTCTGCGTCTTCACACCCTTTGTTTTTCTGGCTTTTGTGTGGTAATACTAGTATGTAATAGAAACAAATAGGTCTCCTGAGATGAACATATGCTGGAAAAACTGCATTAGTATTTGTCCGTTTTTTCCACACACACACACACACACCGCCCCCATCTCCACCTCATGTTTTTCAGTCAGGGGGCTGTAATGAAGATTTACACTATGATACAGTTTATGTTAAAATATCCAGTAAGCAAGTAGAATATCCAGGAAATTCCACGATGGGCATCAGAGTTAAAAGATGTTTTCTGAGCTTTGTGAAATCGTCATGATCATTCCTTATAATAGGTGCCCCATTGACAGATAAGTTTGAGAAATGCTACATTCTATAGTTCTCTATTTAAGATTCACACACCAGATCATCTATCTGCATATTAAGAACTATGAAAAATTCTGCAGTAAAGCAAACTTAATTAACAGTTTCCCAGTCTTTTTTGATCATAGAATCCCTTTGGAGGCATATCTCCCTGACACTGGATCACTACTGTGAACTGATAAAAACTCTTGAAATCAGTTTGATCCCCAGTACCAAAAAAAAAAAGCTCTTGAAATCACTTACCTGGTTGTCAGTGTAATTTGAAATTGTTCCTTAACCTGATCAGATCAATAAAATATGAGCATGTTCATAAAAAGAATGTCATGATAAATATAAATTAAAAGATGAATAGGCAAATCTGAATACTGTGCTCCTCTGCTTATAAACTGGTTTTGATTTGGACCATGGAAATCATATTTGTAATAAGTTAAAATGGCTTTCAGAAGCATCTAACTCATTTAGCCACAAGCATAAATTGCCTTAAGACATTTTAAATTGTGATTGTCTTAGTAAATATTTTAATTGAACAGACTGAGTCCTAAGTGGTTGTACTTTGTAAAGTAGGCATATCTCTTTAAGATATATTAACCCAGCTCTAGACAGGATTTGGACTATGACCCATAGAGTTCAACGAAAGCCATATTGTGCATTTTCTCAGTCCATAATTTAGAGGTAGGTCAGAATTTTTTGTCCCCGTCTAATTATCTGATTCGGGAGTGATTGGGCCAGAATTTTGTGGTCTGATTTTGTAGGAACATGGGCAGTAATTGGGTTTTAGAGAAACTGGAGTAAATCTTCAGGAAGATTTGAAATCCTTCCTGTTTACTTTTCTTAAATTTTATTGATTAAGTAGAAAATGATATCTCAAGTACAAACATATCTACTTGGGACACGACGTGCCTCTTTCCTAAGTCCTAGAAGAGAGCATAGATAATTTTTAGACTGTTAGTGTTAGCACATTAATGTCACTATTCTTGGTTGCTTTTTATATTTTTTTTTATTTTGGTACTGGGGATCGAACTCAGGACCTTGCACATGTAAAGCAGGCTGTGGAACCACTGAGCCAAATCCCTGGATCCAATGTCACTATTTTGATAGAATGAGGAGTGGAGAGGTATGTTAGGAAATGCCTTTAGAAGCATATACAGTAACCTTTTTTTCTAGCCTACATTCTATTTGTTGTTTTTCTCTTTGGGCTTGTGCTCAGCTTTATGCTTTAGGCTATTTTCTGTCTTTAAGCATCCATCATGTGAAGCCACTGCTGTTTGCACAGTGTAGCTGACATTGGTCCATCTCTTTGAGTTCTCAAATGCACTTCAGAGTTGTTGACCCTACTGCTGCATTCTAGAATAGTGATATCGATTTTTTGATATAAGGAATGAATAGTAGAACATTAGAGCCAGAAAAGCCCTAGAGGTAACCTTATCCAAACCCTTCCCCTTCTAACAAACAAGTGATTGGAGGGCCAGGCTTGTGAAATGACTAGTCCAAAGCCACACAGCTCTTAAGTATGGAACAGTGACCAGAATTCTGATTTTCTGATTCTTTGGGTTTTTTTTGGTACCGGGGATTGAACTCTGGACCTTGTGCTTGTGAGGCAGGCGCTGGACCCACTGAGCTAAATCCCCAGCCCTGGTTTTCTGATTCTTTACCTGGATGTTTGCTCTTTACTTCTTGTTGGTGGCAAGACCTCACTCTGAACATTGAGCTCAAAACAGGAATTTATAGTCAGACATAGAAGTACTTCAGGGCTGCCATGGGGACATCTTTTGGTGAGTGTCTTTGTTTGAAGGGGAGCGGATGATTTTTGAGGTCAAGGACTGGAGGATACATAAAATGAATACAAGCATCCATGCTTCTCTAGAAACATAATCTGTGCTTGTGAACTTGGTTATTTTAGCCCAGTGATTTGCAAATCTGGCAGCACATCTTTACCTAAGGTAGTTAAAAAGCAAACAAACCCCCCAAAACAGATCCTAGACACCTTGAGAAGAATCTGTTAGCTCCACAGATGACTTTGAAGCCCCTGCAGTTTTTCTGAATCACTCTTGAAGTGTGGCCACAAGGGTACCTAAGTTGGAATCACTTATAAAGATGGTTGCCAGAAATGGGCCTGTCCAGACCTACTAAATGAGAATCTTTGTGAGTTTCAGTGTTCTAGATTCCTGGGAGTAGCCCATACCTTTTTTTTTTTGTAGTACCCAGGATCGAACCCAGGACCTTGTGCTTGCGAGGCAGGCACAGAGCCAGTGAGCTAAATCCCCGGCCTTACCCATACTTTTTTGGAATGATTTTGAGGGAGATGAAGCCCGAGACTTCCAGGTGTAGATGTTTTGATTTTGGGTGGATGGGAGAGGTGCTGTAGCTGCAGTGTCTTATGTCTGTAGCAAGCCTGAGTTTCAAGATCTGTCTCCTCCTAAGCATTGGTCCCTGATAAGTTAATTTCTGGGGATCAAGACCAGAAATGTTGAGTTTAAAAGTCAACTAGTCTGTGTCTTTACTGACCTCCTGACCTGTCCCTGAGAGGATGTGTGTCTGTGTAATTAGTTTATCAAAACTGCAGGATAGATTTTTCTGTCATGACTGTTTTTCCTTTCTTCTAAAAGAAAGACTAGAGAATTATTTAATGACCTTGGGCAATGAGTGTTACTTGTTTTATCTTGGTGTGAGGTTTCACTCTTACTCTCTGAATTGTTTGAGGTGAGTCCTGTGTTGACCTTGTTAGCTATCAGCTAGAAGCTTTCATACGAAAGGAAAAACAAAAACCAAAGCAGACTAAATATACAAAATATAAACTCCAGGGTCCCTGAGGAGGCTTCACAGATATTGATTCCCTGTGAGCAAGGTAGTGCTTTGCATGGTAACCAAGGCTTCCTTGTTTTTTGCTCTTCAGGGGTAGTGTAGTGAAAATCTTTCTTTATATGAAGGGGGTTAGCTTCCTGGGAATTTTAAGCTAGTTTTGATCCTTATTGATTCTGTTTGAATATTATGAATTGTAAACATTTTAATGGTTCAAGATTCTCCCCTCTTTTTTTTTTTTTGGTACCCGGGATCGAACACAGGACCTTGTGCTTTCGAGGCGGGCGGTGGAACCACTGAGCTAAATCCCCGGCCCTCTCCCCTCTTTTTTAAACAAATAACAGTTTTAACTCCTTAGGATTGAAGTACATAAATGGTATTTTATTAGTCTAATGGATGCCTTCAAATTTAATAGTATTCATTTGTTGTGATGAAGTCAGTCATAGTGAACACAGGCTGTTTTGATGAACATTAATTTTAAAATACTCTTCTGTATGTCAGTCACAATCTGAAGCCAACCTGTTAGGCATCCATAGTATCAAGAGATCAAGAATTCTGAGTCTTGCAGACAAGTAGTTGAAAACAGCAGGGTGGTTGGGTGAGTGGGCAAATGGATGGGTGGTAACTTAATAAACCCTTTACTTTGCAGACTCTGTGTGCTATCTAATCAGAAAGATGGTAGAAAGCTGTGTATGTTCAGAAGTTTGTAGGAAATATAAATTGGCTGCTCAGAGTTAAATGCTTTGGTCCTCTCTTGAGTAAGATAGGTTTGAATTTATATTTAGATTTTAGTGGCTAAAGTGAAATTTGTGTGGAGTTTATGGAACCCCTAATGCAAGTTTGAAATATCTATGAGAGATATGAAGTGCCAGAGAAACTTTGTGTTATCAGTATATCTTTGGCTAATTATTTTTCCATTGCACCATTTTCTAAAGGTCATAGTTAATCATTTAAAAATTTGATGCTACCACCTGTAGAAGCTTTTCATAAAATTGTGTAAAAAGACTTGAATTCTTCTAGGTTCTTTTTTAAAAATTTGAACTGAATATTTTAATAGAACAATTTCAGTGTCAGTGTCAATTAGTTTAGATAGAATATTCCAGGATAATTAAACTAGAAATTTATAAAATTTAAGAAATCAAATATAGTTTTTTACCATTTTCAAAGAGGGAAAACTTCCTCTATTCTGTTAGGTGTTAAGTATCTAAGGACCTGAAAATTAAACAAAAGGCCAATTAGTTGGAGAAAAGCACAATATTTATTAATATGTCACATGCTGTGGAGTTCACAGAAATGAAACTCACAGAAGTAAAATTGAGAGCTTATATAACATTTTAACAAAGGAAAATTTTGGACTTTGAAGAACAAGTTAAGGGAAGTGCTCAGGAAATATATGGAGAAAACTAATGAAAGAGATATTTTAGCAAGGTTTATTTATGCAGATTCATAGTCTGTACCTTATCTCTAATGATAAGTCATTCTCCCCTTATTGGTCAGGAAGGGGAGACCCCTTCACATGAGGAATTTATGCTCTCTTTTTGGACAAAAAAAGGGAAAGCAGAGAACTTTTCTTGTATCTCATCATTCTCATTTGACTTCAGTTTAAAATAATATACCAAAGTGAAATGTATGAAAGGAGCATATTCTGGACCACTTCGCCAAGAAATTAACTCCCAATTAGCTAATTTACACAGAGCAGCCACACTTTTATTGATGATAATGAAACTTTAGGGCTAGTTCTTAGGAGTAGAATACATTTATTGTGAGGATACAGAAAAGTTTGAAATACAGCCATTCTTGATTAATTGGTAGATCATCTGACTTTAATTTTCTTCATTTCTTAATGTTCATATTTCTGTTTATATAATTTATTCCTTTGAAAGAAAGTATAAAATGAAATATGTGCAACTTCCAGGACCAGGCTATGGAGCTTTCCAAGAACTTTTAGGGAGTATTATTTATTGAGAAAATGAGATTGAGTTCATGAAGTAACTGAGGATTGACAGTTTTGACTTTGTGTTTTCTTGGCTGTTATCTTCTAGAGTAAGACTTCTAGAATGATAGTTGTCTTATTAATAGTTTAGGAATATAATCTTTAGTTTAACTTTATTACTTTGTAATTTGATAGAAAGCACAAATTTTATTAATGTGTTTTAACTTACAAAAAATAAAAACAGTTGTCTTGCAAGGATTTTTAAGTAGGGCATGAGTGCATATGTTTCCTATTAAAGACCTTTGGAGTTTGTTTTTGGTGTGGGGAGTAGTCTTTGCTTACTTTTGCTTCAGAAGACTGAGTGGAGAATTAAACTCATTCTCAGTTTTTTAAGTGGATGTCAAAGTAATGATGGAAAATGTAGATGAGAAAGATTTGAACTGAAATGAGAAAAAATAAAAGAACAGCTAAATTTTAATACGGAACTCCTAAATTATTTTTTTGTAATCTGTGGAATGTTAGTCCTTATTTTTCCTCAGGTATGAAATTGAGTTATCCTCATTCCCCCACTTTCATAATGTGCGCTACAAAATCAAACAGTTTTATTCTTTAGCTACTTTATTTTTTCACTGTCTTAGCACTAGTCTTTTTAAAAAAATTTTCTGTGTAGATTCTGAATAAAGTGAACCATTTTTGTTTAGTACCTGTTGGAACAAAGCTGTGCTTTAGGATTTGGCAGATTCTTTTGGACTTGTTTTAAGCCAATTGACTTTCATTTGAGTACACTGCTGCTACTGAATTTTGAGAGCTGTGGAAACCCTCAAAGCATACCTTTCCAACTAAAAAGATCAACTTTTTACTTGTAAGCATCATTTGATTTGTCAGGTATACACAGTGGTTTAATTGGCATGTTTTACTCTTTAAAGTTTTAAAATGTCACTATTTCGATACCATTGAACACCCTTTTTATTGGGAATTGTATCTATAATCAGATATTTTTTGAAAGACTCTAAGCAGCAGAATAGCATTTGGTAGCTCTATCAAGCATCATGTAGAAACAGATCCTCAGACTGACTTTTTTTTCTCAAATTTCTTATGCATCATCTTTTGTTACCAATTAAGGGGTGATAATTCGGTATCATTCCAACTTAAAACAAGATTCCCAGGATGCTTATGCATCCTTTAAGGAAAGAAAAATATAATGTGGCAGTATTTAATTTAAGCTGTATTTGAGTTCTTTATTGTCACAAGAATGGTCATGATGGAGTGCTATTATTTATCTACTATTATCACCCTTCTGTATGCTAGGGTTGTTTCTAGTGAGATTAACATTGAAACAAAATGTCTAGTGCCTGATGAGTACTAGTTTTAGCATAGGAAAAGTAATTATTATACTTGGGTCAAAATCCGGCATTGCCACTTACTGGTACTTGTTTTGTGGTCTTTGTTCAAACTGTTTGACTCTGGACTTCACTTTCTTCCATGAAGTACTGAATACACAGTGTTGACTCCTCTCCTAGTCTATTCTTTACTAGTTAATATTTGTGAAGTCTTGTGACAGTTACAGCTTTTTCTTTTCCTTAGGTAAATCAGCATTTGGTGAAACATCTCCAAGTAAATATATTGTCTAGAATTCTTATTTTCTCATGTGATGAGGGGAGAATGTAAAGCTAATCTTCTGTCCTTTACTAGGCGATTTGACCACCATGGTTGGTTTTGTAGGGGTGGGACAAAGCAAAAATAGGAAGTAAAAGTCAAAACTTGGGAGTCCAGAAAGATAATTGAGGGTGTTACACTAGCCTGTGTGAACTTTTTGGTCTATGTGATATTGTGTACGTGTTTTTCAGAATGAATTTGCTTGACTTAAAACATGAAGGCATTCTTAGCTGAGCTTCCCCCGTGGGGTATTATTGGCCTTGGAAGTTCAGCAAGTTGTTAAATTTAGCTGTGAAGTATTGACTAGATAAAACACTAACTGTGGTTTATGTGTGCTTTTATTGACATCTTCGTTAAAATGAATATCCCTTTAATATAAATTGAAAATACTGTTGCTAAATATTCCAGTTCATCAATTAAGATGTTCAAGTAGAAGAATACAGAGAATGCTGTGTGTGGATGTTAAGGAGCCCATTATTCTGCAGTGTTAGCAGATCAGAGGACTTAGGAAAAACTGTTCTTTTTTTCCTTTTGATATACTCATTGAAAACATTTAAAGCACTGCTTCATTTAGTAATCACAGATTTTACAGATTTCAGTTTATGTGGGGGTGGGGGGCCATTTCCATGAGGGCATGGTTAACTTAGCAGATGCAGTTTTACATCTTGTTTTCCTTTTTTGTTAAATCCTTATGCATATTGTGAATTAGGATTTATTTTTAGCTCTTAATGAGTTCTTTTCTCAGCATTGTGCTTTTTGTTGGAACTCTGTTTTCTACATAATGCTTTGCTTTTGAAGAGTGTATATAGCTTACAAGTCCTGTATCCACTCTCTACCTTCAGTTCAACTAAAATTTACATTTCTTGATGTGAGTGATAGACTTGATTATTTATTACCTTGAATAGATAGATGGCAGTGATGCCCTTGATCCTTTATGCTCTCTTTGGTCATGAACTTTATCCCGAGAAAGTCAAATCCTCCTTTTAAATTAAAATTTAAGGGAGTTCTAGATGCATGTAAATAGGTAATCCAAAATTGTTGCTTTATTTTCATGGCCATTGGAGCCTGAGGGAACTGCTTTATTTTCTCACATTTTGATACTTTAAATCTAGTCTTATGGAGTTGGTCATTGACACTGTAGTCTCCAGGGTACTGTCTTCTGAATCATTTTTTCTGTGATACTAGTTCATGAAAGCTTTTTTTACATCGCTAAAATGAATTGTAGTTTCCTCTTAGTTCACTTTAAAAGACACCTAAATAGGCTGATTACGGTGTTTCAGATTAGTTGACATCTCTTCATACATTAAAAAAGGAATGCTCATACATGATGTCTCACATCTCTAAAATTCTGTAACTTTTCTTTGGTGAACCTAAGTACTAGCTTAGTTCTCCTTAAGCACAGTGCCAGGTGATTCTGCCCTCTATGGCACAGACAGCAAATACCTTCTTGGGCAGAATGACTTGGAATCAAGTATCTTTTTTTTTTTTTTTTTTTTTGGTACTGGGGATCAAACTCGGGTCCTTGTACTTGCTGGGCAGGCGGCGGCACCACTGAGCTAAATCCCTGTCCCGGAATCAAACATTTTAACTTGTTGCCCACAGCTTGAACCTCCGATGGTACGCATACACAACTGTCCTATTGAGAGGCTTGTACCACTGGTGGTAGAAATGAATCTAATCATCGTTATCAGTCTCTTTACTAGTAAAACTAATAAAAAATTATAAATGGATGAAATCTAGTTAGGCACTTGAATTACTGCCTGAATATAAATATTAATTCTATTCATACCAATTAAAAAGCATTACAATAATATATACATTTGTTTATTTCATTAAAAGAAATTTTTATATTCATGAATAGCTTATCAGTAATTCTCTAAATTTTAACATGGATATCTTACAAGTAACCCATTGCTGGTATACATACTATGCATTTAGAACTACTGTATCACACAAATGGGCTGTATTACAATTTTTTTTTTTACCATTTTAATGTTTTCCT